>NC_055978.1:10120787-10148287 GCF_018492685.1 Alosa sapidissima | reverse complement strand
ACCTGTACAACACCTGTGCTGATACACACACATCTCAAGTACGCATACACCAAACATCTTATAATCACACACACACACACACACACACACACACACACCATACGTACATGGATTAAAGCTACATGCCTATACACCAGATGCAAACTCATGTAAATATGCATGCACAGACATCATACACATGTTTGTATTTTAGAATTCACACATAAACATATGTTCTCACACGCTCACAAACATCATCTGTTTTGTACAAACAACTCATTTTCATTTCTATTCTACACACACACACACACACACACACTTTTTATCTTTTCCAATCAGATTTTATTTGAATATTGTTATAATACAACTCAATCTTTGTGTGTGTTCACACACACACACACACACACAGAGAGACACACACACATTCAGAGGCCTTTGACATTCCTCTAATTTGCTGGAAAAAATGTTTTGTCATTCATTCCTGTATCCCACCATCGATCTTGTGTGTCTTTGTGTGTGTATGTGTGTGTGTGTGTGTGTGTGTGTGTGCGCGTGTGTGTGTGCGTGCGTGAGTGTGAATGTGAGAGCAAATGTCCTGTGCCTGTTTTAGTAGTTGTTGTTGTTGTTGTTGTGCAGAAAACCCATGGAAACAAACAAAGAAAAGAAAACAAAAAAACAATCTGATTTTAACCTTAGTCACCTTCATTAGTTTCATTTTTTTTTTTTTATTCGGGATGTTTTTAAGAGGAATCTTGTAATGTCTTACTTTCACTCTGTATTGACTGCCACTGTTAAATTGTGTGTGTGTGTGTGTGTTGGTGTGTGTCTGGATAATCCTTTTCTCCGTTTACAGATATGTTGTTAAAGTGGACCACTTTCTCTTGGTGGCCCCCCTCAATTGATTCATCTCATTTGGAGAGTAAAGATGTTTTTTTTACCCAAAACATTGTCAAGGTTTTCTCTCTTTTTTTTCTCTTTCTTTTTTAAAAAGCGAGGGATGCCTCTCGGTCCCTCTCGTGTGCGTGCGAGTGTCTCCTTTTTAATTAGGAAGGTAATAGTGTTTTTATTTCTCTGAGGCGGCTCTTAAATAGATCTGGGGGGGGGGGGGGGGTGCCTGCGTCGCCATTGCTGCTGATGCTATCTCTCTATGCGGCTTCACCGGGGGGGGGGGGGGGGGGGGGTCTGCCACTAGAACTCATCTACTCACACACTCACTCACCCATCACTCACTCTCACACACACTCACACACACTCACTCACTCACCCATCACTCACTCACTCACTCACCCATCACTCACTCACACTTTTAACTCACGTTTATCATTTTTCTTGTTCTTCCTGCATTCGTAAGTTAGCTGATGCTAATTGTGCTCTCGATTAGTGGATTGTGTGCTTCTTAATGCCCCTCACGTATATGACTGACTTGCGTCAAGTTGAAATAGGATATTTGATTATTGAAGTTGTTAGTAGCATAACGTTTATGGAAGGCACAAATGGAGGCTCCTTACAGAGGGCTGTGTGTGTGTGGGTGTGTGTGGGTGTGGGTGGGTGGGTGGGGTGACCAGCCAGTGTTTGTCAGTGAGCTTAACACAGAATTGTGTGTGTGTGAGAGGGAGTGAAGAAGAGAACGTCCTGTCCCTGAGCTTAATTGTCTGTTCTGTGTACCTGCGTTTTTGTCCGTCAGTCTCAGGTGTGTGTTTGTGTACACCTGTGTATGTGTGTGTACACCTGTGTGTGTGACTATCTGAGTGTGTCTGCATATGAGTGTGAGTGTCTGACTGTGTGTGTGTGTGTGTGTGCATACAGGTCTGTCAGTGAGCCTTATGCAAATACTCATTGCACCCTTTGACCTCTCCCCACATCAGTCATGACCGTCTCTGACCTCCTCTCACACACACACTCCCACACCTAACGTCTAACGTCATGTTCCCGGTAATCAGCCCCGGGAATGGAGATATCGGACGGGCCGAGGCGTCCCCGTGTCTGGGCGGCCGATCTCGTCCCCCCGATAACGGCCCAATCAAAGAGAACCGCGCGGTCCTGATCTAGGGTCAGCAGTTATGTGCTATTTGTTTCAAAGCGAAAAGGGGTGCCTGGGCAAGGCAGACGGTAGCGGTTTGGAGAGAGAGTTTCTCTCTCTCTCTTTGTCTCTCTCTCCAGTGGAGTGGCTGATAAGAGAAATGCTTTCCACATGGAAAGATTATGGCTTTTAATTCCCCCCTTTTGTGTCCGTGATGTAATCCACGCATACCTGTTTCCATGTGTTCACACACACACACACACACACACATTTACATGTATGCATATATCCACACCTGCTTTTAATTTTTTTCCCCTCGTTCACACACTTGTGTAACTCACATAAACACACATACTAGCTTCCAAATGTACACACACACACACATGTATCAACATATATGCACCTATCCACCCGTGCTTACAACCATAGTCCATTATACACACTTGTTCTATGCATACATGCCAGTAGATATGAGCCGTTTCCCAAGAGCCCTGTTGCAGCTCCACACACACACACACACTCACACCTGTTTCATCAGACTTAACATTAGGTCAGAATGCATCAGAACAGGTCATGAACTTAAAGTGACCCTTTTAGACTCTCTTTCTCTCTGATACTCTCCCCCTCTCTCTGTCTTTCTCTCTCTCTCGCTCTCTCTCTCCCTGTCTCCATGCTTTACTTCTCTCTCTTTCATCATCACTCTTTTTATTGTCCCTCCGTTTCTCTTTCACACACTCAATCTTCACATGCACTCTGTATACCATCATTTTCAGAAGAGTGTGTGTGTGCGTGTCTGTGAGTCTGTGTGTGTGGCTGTGCGCGCGTGTGTGTGTGTATTCTGAGGTGGTGGGTGATTTGTTTTGCTAACCTTGATTAAATGGCTGTACCAATTGCTTTCAGCATAATCACTGCCAGTAGCCCTATTCAATGCAGTGAGACCCTTGTGCTTGCAGTAATCTTGTTCAGTAAGGACACTTTTACCGATACTCACCCAGGTGGTGGCTCGGTCTGGCCGTTCCTAAAATGGGTCCCCTCCGGATCAGTCAGCTGTAAACTGCTCAGCGGCTATTTTCACCTGTAGCAGGTGGACATACGAGTCTGTGTGTTCTTTCTTGTATTATTAATTGTAATCATGGGTTCTGGTTTGTTTATGTAGGTATGCTTTCATTATCCATAGGCCTATTTCATCTGAGTATATATATATATATATATATATTTTTTT
The DNA here is from genome assembly GCF_018492685.1 of Alosa sapidissima. Taxonomy (NCBI): domain Eukaryota; kingdom Metazoa; phylum Chordata; class Actinopteri; order Clupeiformes; family Clupeidae; genus Alosa; species Alosa sapidissima. The sequence goes on along the minus strand of NC_055978.1, from coordinate 10,145,066 downwards.
TTTTGGTTTTCGTATTCTTTAAAGTCCATTTTGAAATTATATGACGGATGACAGATCCATTATAAGAGGTCGTTATACATTTTGAAGGTAGAGAGGTTTTATAAGCTGCAGATGGTGGACGAATGTAAAAACATGCTCTGTATTGTTACTTACTGGGTTTTTTTTTTCCTAGTCAGGTTTCATTTATAATTTTGTTTTATAAGTCTTGTTAAATTTTTAATAATTTCCAAATTTAAGAAGAATCCCCAGCCATGACATTTCTCCAATGCTGATCGTAGTGTTGACATTTTCTTTTTTTTTTCTAGGGGGGAACTTCATAGACGCCGTCAGAAACCGAGTACAAAATGTCTCCTCAGACACGAGCCCGCGGAACTACCGCTGCTTTGGTTTAAAAAGAACCAATTTACCTGTCAGGCTGCGCGGCGGCGGTATCCATATGCGGGAGCCGTGGTGGCTCGTGGATGCGGACATTAATAGCTACATTATAATCAAACTCTTTCAAAAGGCCGCACGCCCCCTGCCGGGCTATGAAATTCATAATAGACTATTCTATATACTCTGAGGTCTTTATTGCATCCACATCTGAGCCTTTAGTTACGTCTGAGTTAATAAGCATGCAGCAATGAAATGTGGAGGCCGTTTTTGTCCAAATATACAGTCACTTTCTGTGACTGTAGGCCTACTTGCCTACTGTCCATATTGGATCGGGAATTATGAACAGTCATCTAGGGCCTGCATGGGTTTCGTCTATTTCAGATCATCTTCACGTGTCCTTCCCCCTTAGTTAAACTACTGTCATGTTTGATGTATCGAAGAAAGACAAGAAAGTGCAGAATTGGCTGACGAGTATAAAACAGTGCAATAGGTCGTCTCCTGTGTTCTTTTTTTAGCTGGCACAGATAGGAGGGGTACTTTGATAAGCCGTTAATGGATTAATAGGTGATTTCTTTTGTCTTCTATTGTGCTTTGGAGTGCGGCGGGTCACGCAGGCCTAGTGATACAATGCTCCGGTATAATCAAGCCAAGGCTCTCGTTCACCCGTGCGCTTTCTTCTTGGATAGGCCGCAGCTATTGAGTGAAACAGAGTAGGCTGCGCTGTTGACGGCCACAAAGTTTTTCATCTCAAGATTGGAGCTGAAACGAGAACTCTAGGCATTGTGAGGGAAAGTATTGAATATTTAAAAAATGATAAATTGTATTCAAATGTTATTTTGCCCTGAATTATCTGGGAATGCAGATGTGCGCGCGAAAAAGCCCCACAATCTCTCTCGCTTTTCAAAGAAAGTTTTGCATCCACAGGCCGAATTATCAGCCAAACGTAGATTTTTAGGAGATGCCCCGAGCTTGAATTAAGAGAGGAAAAAGAAAAAAAAAACACCAAGATGGCACCTCTGTTCTTGAACACGTGTCTTTTTAGTAATTTGTGAGCTATTTCCCCCGTGAGTGCTTGACGGCGCTTATTATCTGAGGCTATGAGTGCTACTGTACGCTGCACCTCGCGCTTATCTCCCGGTAACGCGGGTATGGGCGCTCTCCTTTATCAATTGTTTTGAAACGACAGACTTCAAAAGCAATTAGAAACATGACGCAACGGCGGCGCGGGGCGAAATTAGAATACATTTTTAATGACTATATTTATTTATTTCGCGTCTTTTTCTTCTCTTTCTCTCCACCACCCCGAGCGTCATCTGCAATTAGAAGGCACTCGCGTAATGTTTGAACAGTCTAATCAATGGCCTTAAACTGAGGACTACGTGGCGCTCATGTAAGCAGGTTCCGAGGCGATGGAGACGTAGTGGAAAAGGTGCCGCGCGGAGATAGGTTATTATTTAACTACAGGCGCTTAATGGAGGCTATATCTGCCTTTGACGACTCGCGTGCTATTCTAACCCCCTTTGCCTCACATCCAAAAAAAAGTTTATTTTTATGTTATTAAAAAGTAACACAAACACAAGTAGCTGTGCAGAGTGGTGTGATTTTTGCTTGTGTCGTGCGCGCACTGTAAATTGACATTGGCGTGTGAGTGAGAAAGAGAGAGAGAGTGACTTATGTCTTTGTAACCTTCAATCAGCGACTCCTGCTTGATCGGTAGCGAGGATCTCCGTTGCTCTTGGCGCGGCTAGCTGGTTGGGAGGGGATTGAACGTGAGACTCACTCACTGAGTGACCTGACGGCTAAGTTTGCTTGTGGTGAGGGACAAGGGGCGGGGAGAAGGGTCTCCTCTCCCGAGACCGGGTAAATAAATAAGCTTAATTATCACGCGCAACCCAACACCACAGGTAAACACCTCCACCCTGGCACGAGCTGCATTATCAGGCTTTTGTCGCATGACACCGTGGAGCTCGCGTCGGCGCCAGAGCCTATTCAATTTCCCGGCATGCCTGGAATCATGCAATATGCATTATTCTCTCAAAAAGGCCAAATAGATCAGCGATATAAAATGTCAGAATGGAGCGCGCTCTCTGCAGTATTTTGATTGAAAGTGAAGGCATTTCTCTCCTCGCGCTATAGAGGTGTGGGTGGGTGGGGGAGGGGGGCATAAAGGCACCTACACGAGCCCAGCCGCGAGCGCACAGTGGTTCCTTTGATCAGAAAGGGCAGTTCATCCTTCCTGTGCGAGGGAACGTCATCAGATGCTGATGTTGTGCTCGCGCGCGCACTAGTTTTCATCAAGAGAGGAGGGGGGGGCGGCGGCGTGAGAGGAGAGAAAAGTGTCATCATAAATGCGCGCGGTGTTGGGGATGACTTTGTGACGACCTCTGTTGCAAATGGGCTATGCACGCGGAATAACGGCCTCCGCGCGCAGACATGGAAATGGCTTAGCACTATCGCCGTCTCCCAGGCAACCATCAGAGTCCCCATCTCGCGCAGAGAAATGAGTTCTGAAAAGGCTGGAGAGAGGCACGGATTAAAGCATGATCCTAGGGACGGGGTGTCAATCAAAACCCAACTCACAAACCGCACGCCTTTTTTTTTCTCTTCGACAAAATTGTATTTTGAAACGCAGCATATATTTACTGCCAAAGGTGCCTCTGACTATTTTATATTTTTATAACACTGATAATGAATTGGTGCTTCAGAATCCCACGAGGAAGGGTGCGTCCCTCTTTCAAAATCCGTTATTTTACAGGATTGGCCTTGACATACTCACAAGGCCAGAGATATTTCAATTACGCAGATTAGCAAATGCATAGTTTTCTAAATAAGGGACCCCAATCTGGATTATACTGGAGATAGATTAGGTTATTTGCCACTGCATGGACTCATCTCCACGTGGCAAGACTGTGTTCCTTAATTAAGCCTTATTCGTTGACCTTTTATAAATGGGTTTTATTTGTTCAACCTTTACGACATGTGTATGGCCTGTAAATATTTCCATGATTTTTAAACCCTATTTGCCTTTCTGCTAGTGCTGCCAATTATTATCTTTTAATAATCTGATGGTAGATTGCGTTAGACCTCTGCCTACTGCAGAGTAGATCAATCTTGCCTTAAATAATGGAGTCTCCGCGCCCCAAGACTAGGTGCCTCCAGTCATCAACAAGAAGTCTCAGTTCTGGTGTGTGTCTAGTCTAATTCGGCGAGCACAAGCTCACTCCCGGGTCGGTGTAGGATTGAGAGAAAAGAAGGAGGGGGGGCTAGAGTCTGTTCAGAAAAAAAAGAAAGAAAAAAAACTTCTTCAAATTGGCTTGACCCGCTGCTATTTGATATTTGCCTCTTTGACACTCATTTAAAGACGCGCGGCAGCAAAGCAGAACGTGGACAAGCCCGGCCTGAAATCGAAGCCGCGTGCGCGCGGGGGGATCTGGAGAACCCGATAGCCGGGGGCTTGCGCTCTCCAAAGGCTCCCCGGTCATTTTAGCCCGACTCGCTCGAGCCGGCCCAGCCAGCTCGTCGCCAGGCAGGGTGTAAACGTTAAATGTTCGCTATTTGTTCCAGAGATTGCATTGAAAATCAAGTCCGGACCGCGAGGCAGGCAGGCAGACTCCATTTTCCCCCGCTTTCTTTCAAGGCTCTAAGAATCCTCACAAACAGCCATTGACTAAGCTGCTTAAAGAGCCCCCTAATAATGCTTAAACGAATTCCTCGGCTGAGAAAAAGGAGAACTTTTAAAGCAGACAGTCTAAGATGGAGAGAGCGAAATATTTGCAGTTATGGAGACGTCAGACACAATAGATTCCGACATATTGTAATAATACCCTATATCAGCTAGCTGCTGTCTACCTTAAACCCTATATGGTATTCTGGGTAGATGACAGATAAATGGGTTACTTAAGCCCGCTCCTGAGCCTGTAGGCCTTCTAGACTGTGACGTACTGGCTATTGTTTTGACTGCCAGTGCCTACAGGTGATTCCCGCTCCCTCATCCTCTCCCTTCCTCCCTCTCTCCCTCCACACCCCTCCCTCTCTCTCTCGATGTGGGGGGCCGAGTGATCAGAAAGCCATTTTGCGCAGGGTTAAGCGATGGGTGCTTTTAATAAACGGCTCGTTAGCGCGGGATGAGCACGTTCTGGAGCAGATAAACGCCCCAGCCATTGTGCACGCGACTCTCTAGAGAGCCCCTGAACAGGCTGACGGGTATTTGTCTCCGGCTCCCCTGTCTTCCATTTCATTAGCCAATCTACTCGTCTCTATCTCTTCATCTATCTCTCCTCCCGTGTGTCCGTACATAGCCCCCCTCTTCGGCTCCCAACAAACAAAAATAGAAAGGGGGGGGGGGGCGCATAAAAATAATCTCTGCCATCTTTGCAGAATGCTACTTAGTGATAACGCTGGCCGGCTAATATGCAATGATAAACGTCAATTCGTTTTCCCAAAACACTTGACACATGCAGCAAGCTAGCCACCGCAGTCAGGCCTAGAGTCTCTCTGAACCAAATAATCTCTCTCTCTCTCTCTCTCTCTCTCTCTCTCTCTCTGTTCCCTCCCTTGGTAGAAAAGATGGATGGCGGACAAATAGAAATGATATAATCTCGGTGGTGGTGCCAGAACATTGCAAACTGACGGATCGGAGAGCACATCCGGAAAAAGGGCAAGAAAAGCCCAAAGAGTATTGTAGGCTAATGAAAGGGACTGGACATGGCTATAAAATAATTCTTAAATAATCTATTATTATTATTATTATTATTATTATTATTATTATTATTATTATTATTATGTGTTGTATTTGGCATTATCTTTATGTTGGTGAAAATATATCTAGGTGCATAACTGATAGTGCCCTATACACTATGTTACATATGCTACAATAAGCACACCAGTTGTAGCCCAATTCATTATTATTATCATTATTATTACTATTATTATTATTATTATTATTATTTAGGATTAATTGGCGTTGATAAAGGTGGAACTTTATGGTAATGCCATGACTTCAGGGGTCGATAAAAATCTCGCTTACATGTTTTATCTAATGTTCTATCCGTTATCTCGTAGGCCGAGGCTATTGCAGTATCACAATATCACGATATTCTTATCATAATGATATGTGTAATTGCTGCTGTTCGTTAGTACAGGTACCCACCCAGCCTTCTCCTACCCGCCGCCCCCACCCCACTCCACTCCACAAAGCCTCTTCCCCGGGTTGGAGCGCTGGGCAGCGGCCAGGAAACCGAGTCCAGCATCTTTACTGATCCGCAACTGGCTCTCTCCCCCTCTCTTTCTCTCTCTCTCTTCCTCTCTCTCCCTTTCTCTATAATACACATCCTCCCTCTCCCTCCAACTTCATGATTAATGATATTTCGCTAAAGATTAATCATGGAAAATTAAAAATCTTGGAGGTTTGCAGTGACGGTTTGGTTTGGAGGGGGCTGGTTTGTTGGGGGTGGGGGGATATGGGTGAAAGCGAATTAGCTCCATCGAATCTTTTTAGATGCAAATATTTTGTTATCTCGTCTTCCCCGCTCTGTGTTCGGTATTTATGATTAATTATCTCCTCGTGGTGAAAAATAAATCATGCGAAATTAGGATCTCGCGCCTCCACCAGCACGCGCGCAGCGATGGCGGGTCGATCTTGTTAATTCCAGGTTGAAATTGACACACTAATTATAGACCAGTATGGCAGCGGAACACTAGAAGGCAAGATTACCTCGGCGTTTTTATTTTTTATATATATCAGATACACCCCCCCCCCCCCCCTTCTGTCCCTCAGTACCCTTTCCTAACACCCCCCCCCCCCCCCCCCCCCCCCTTATATTTTACCAATTAAAAATCGTAAAGGCATTTCACTGCCCTAGGATAAAAAAGCCCCCCCTCTCTCTCACAACATTGGCCATCACTCCCCACCATCAGATTCATTGTGATGTATTAGAGATGCAATAAATTATCCCATGTAACAAAACATGGCGCGGTGAAAGGCAGATAATCTGTGCCGCGGAGATAAGGATTCATTATTCGCCGTCATTATGACTCTAGCGCAGGCTGCGACTTCTTTCTTAATCAGCCTCTGTGATCCCGGATCTGTGAGGCGGGCAGATAAGCGAGCAGTCGTTTATAATTCTCCCCACCTCGGCCTAATATTTTAAAATCAAATCGGAGGAAGAAGCCACCGTAAAAAAAAAGAAAGAAAACACACACACACACACACACACACACACACACACACACACACACACATATATACACACCAGCTTACGCTGGGAACACACAGCCAGGCAATAATAAAACACACGGACACACAAAAAAGAAAAGGCGAGATAGAGGGAGGAAATAGAGAAATGGAGACAAACATTCCCAACTACGAAAGATTTAAGACGTTTGTGCGTATTGAAGGTCATATAGTCCAACCATTATCTATTTCTGCTAAAGCGAAAGAACATTATTTTTAACGAAGCAATTTAGCCAAATATATAGAATTGGAGGCATTAGATTTTTAATGTGGGCTGGGCTTTGGCTTGGTTTAGGGTGGGTGCTGCTGACTGATCCTGTGGTTGGTTTGATCTCTGTTTCCAGGCCCCCCAATAATGACAACAATAAAACAATCTGGTGACTAATTGGAGAAAGATCAACGTGTGCAGATAAAGCGAGAAGATGGCGAAAGCGCGATAAATTACCACGCCGAAGAGCATATGAAAGCAACTCAGGAGCCAGACCAACAATTAACGTGAGCGGCATATAAGGCTGCCAATGTTTAAACAGGCCACTGCGTTTTCTGGTGGCAAAATTAATCGGTTTATGGACGTGAGATCATAATCCCTCACTCTATCAACCGATAAGATTGAGAGTTATAAATATCAAGAAGCAGAAATAAATAAATTAGTTGAATAAACACAACTGTGTACTTGTATCAAGCCCAAGGTTTACACTTGGCTGTTGTAAGCTCGCGTTGTCACGCGGGAGCTCACGTCAATTCCGACATTAATCACGCGATTTCATGGCAACTGCAGAACGTTCGCTCGAGAGAGGGAGAGACACACTGAGTGAGGTGCATGCGGACTTGTCCTCTTTTCTCTTTCGACGACCTATAAGCCTGCAACCCTTATCAGAAATTACTCTCCACCAGATCCACATTTCAGCCTATTAGAAAATCACGGCTCAATAATAACAATAATAAAGTGTAGGCCATATGCCTATTTAAGATATGCCATAATCTACAAGGAGAATGCATTGTCTAAAACATTCAAATAACTGTAATTGGAAAATTGATGTTACAAAAGGTTTCTTAGTGAGGCTAGCCTACTATGGGCTACCTTGATCGTCTAGCTTATATCACAAATCTCCTTGAACGCTCACAAATAATTGATAAGGAGAGAAAAGGGAAATTTAATTTAATTTAATGCTGTCAAATCTAATGGTTTATCCGAGACGAATCAAAATGAATTAATTCCAACAGATTTTTACTTTTACAGGCGTTATTAATATTTGTATTGCAATTACAATATGTCATAATTATCTGTGGAATATGATATGGTGTCACCTTTGTGCGCATTCTATCAGACACATCAGTATGCGCATTCATCATCGACGCATATTAGGGACACTTTAACATTAAAAATTACAACGGCATTTATTTTTCCCAATAAGCACTTTATTTACGTCTCAACGAGCTGATTAAACGATTCTCATCAGGATGGGGTTTTGCCTAATTCTATTAGAAAAACGGAAATACTAATTCTATAAATGAGAGCTGTTGTTGCCCTGGAAACATTGAATTATTCATTTATTTAAAAGACACATTTTGGCTCGCTGCTTCCGTAAGTTTATAGGGATGTTTGAGCCAATTATCTTTAATTTATTGCCTTAATTGAATTTCTCCTCCAAAGATAGATATTGGTGTGATCGGTTTACGCTCCCTCTGAGTTTAGGGCGCAACGTGAGAGATACCACACTCTGTAATGTCAGCACAATTCCCTGTCTTTCCCTTCTTCCCTTGATCTTCCATCCCTCTCTCTCTCTCTCTCTCTCTCTCTCTCTCTCTCTCTCTCTCTCTCTCTCTCCCCCTCTCTCTCTCCGAGTGTCTGTCTAGAAGGGAAAAAGAAGACGCTCCCGTCGATAGCTGGGCGTGTTGGCAGTCTGATAGGAGGCCGCTCCGCTGTAATGCAGTGATCATCACAGCCCCACAACGCAAGGCGTATTATTCATTATAAATGCTCATGAGCGCTCTTTGTTATGTTACAGACCGGTAAAGCGGGTCACTACCTCAATAAGGCCCTTTCTTTGTCCGTCGCAAATTCCTCTACAGATGCAGAATGGTTTGGGCCGAGAATTACGCGCTCTTTCGGAAATATTTGGCACAGGGAATAATAAACACGTTCAATACCTAGGCTAGCCTAGCCTTACTATATGGACAGGATATTGTTTTAGTTTGAATTCCTCATTACAGTAGTCCATTCTTATCTGACATAAACATAATCAAGGAACAGGCCCTTGACTGCATAAATAAATATGTGTATATATAATGTATAAATGAGAACGAATCAAACTGGTGAGCACTAAGCTCACCAGTTTCCAGTCGCACTATCCAGGAATAAAAAAAAAAAAGAAAATCTTTAGAAAAACAGAATATTCACCATATGCTACTACAGGAGACAGCAAACAAGCACAGCACAATCAAAACATATATTACATATATTACTATATATTATTACATATGTTACTATCTGCAATCAAAGTCTAGCCTACTGCTTTGTTGACTTGCCTGTCAATCTTAAACCACAACTATTACGCGCAGCGGGTGGGTATGTCCTCAACAAGTAAGGATATACACGAACCACAACTATTCCTCACCAGCATATGAATGTGTGTGTGTGTGTGTGTGTGTGTGTTTGCGTTGTCTACGTCGCCACATGTCCTCCACAGAACGATCGTTCAGATACCATTTAATATTTGAGTCTCATTTGGCCCTAAATTGTTGCAATATATTAATTTGCATTAAGAACGTCTGCAAACGGTGCTGGATTGATGTCGCGCGACCCTATGTAGTTGTACCTGCTCGTGAGCTGCCCGCGGCCCGTCTCTCTCTTCCTCTCTCTCTCTCTGACCTCGTTATGTGTTAATACTGCACGTTGCGGGTGTGTATGCGTGCGCGCGTGTGTCTGTGTTCGCTGGAGGGCAGGTTAAGTGTTTTTTCCCTCAGTACCCTGAATCGACCCGGAAGAGCTCGGCTGTAACATACAGTAAGTACGGTAAGTGAATGCGTTGCTTGGTCTATGTGTGTGTTGTGTATGTGTGTGTGCGCTGAGGGGTTTGGGTGTGTGTGTGTGGGGGGGGGGGGGGGTGTAGCAGCGCGAGCCCAGGTTTTTTCCCCTCGTTGCTCGCTCTCTAAATGCCATCGGCGGTTCGATCTGTGTGTGTCAGCTCTCTCGCGCATCTGCAAGTGATCAAAAAAAAAAGCACAACAATTAAAACGACAACAAATCCAATCGCGGCTCTCCACTGAACAGGTCAGTAAATATTTACATCTTCTTCTACACATTTTTCTCGATGAGGAAAAAACACCCGGTAACGAGTCGCATGGATGGTTGTGGCCATGACATTTCTCGGTGTGCGGGTATGGAATTAGTGCCGTTGGAAATGTTATGTTGTTTCCGTGTGGCGCTGGATGCATTTGATGGAAGAGTAGACAGTCTCGCACTGATTCTTGGGACTGTGTTCCGCGCAGACAGCGCTTACAAACCATAGTCTTTCACGTGTGTGAGTCGTCTACCGGTAATATCCATATGTTTTAAACAATTCTAAGAACGAGTATGTTTTTCTTTTTCTTAAAAAGTGCGTTGGTGAAGGCGTGCACCGTGACGTTGTCTTGGCTCATCGTTTAGTGACATGTAAACGGGCATCGTTTAAAAACATAAATGGTCTCATGTCTGTTCAATTTGACCAGCCTATGTCGATTCATTTGAAATCGCGCACACTGACTGCTCGCCTCTTGCACTGGCTGCGTTCTCTCTAAGCGATGAGACAGGCTATTCATGGCTGTATTTTAACTGTCAATTTCCTACCCTCTGAAACGGGGGAAAGATGAAGGATTTTAATGATCTATTACCACCTGCAAGTGAGCGAGCCTGCCTCCCCTAACCCGTGAAATTCAACTGATTAGCCCAGCAATGGGTCGGAAAAGCAGCCCGCTCTGCTGAAGCTGCGTTTTCCGTCTATGTGTGTGAGAGATTGTGTGTGTGTGTGTGTGTGTGTGTGTGAGTGTGAGTGAGTGTGAGAGAGAGAGCGAGAGAAAGAGAGAGCTGATTTGAAAAAACCTGCTCCACCAGCACGTTGGAAAGAAGACATGAAATTAAAGCAGTCTCACAGAGCGCCATTGACAGGGGGCTCCCTGTCGTTTGTTTTCCCTGTGCACGCTGGGACCGGGAACAGAGGCGAAGTCGCAACGTGCTCCCTTGATTTCGCCTGAGTGCGCTCAGTGCAGCTGTTTCTGGAGATAGCGAAGCCAGGCCTCTGAAATAATCAGCGGCCTGAACGATCTTAAATGACGGTGAAATCGGCCCCTGTAGCATCTCAGAATCATGTCTTGTCTCTGTGAGGAGCGAGGTTCACACAATCAACCACACTCAGAAAGACAAATACACACACACACACGCTTAAGGTATGAGGTTGAACACAAATACTTAAGGTTTTTGTTTGTTTATTGGAGCTGATCAGAAAACGATGTTGGGCCGAACTATAAACCGTTGCGTCATCTATTTGGAGTTGACTGTCAAAATAGCACAATAGGTTCCCCGCCGTGCTGTAATGCGTGGAGAAATGACCAAAATATTTAGGCTAAATCAGTATTCCTTCTCTCCAATCCACGCCAATAATGGGCTGACGTAATGGCGAAAGGATAATAAAGTCGTAAGGCCTCGTGGACACCCTGCATCTCTTTCTTTCTGCCCCGGTGTTATGGGTGACCTCGCGCCTGTGCATCCGCTCTCTTTTTCTCTCGTTAGGTGACATATAACAAAACCTGTCCTCGACTACTCAAAAGCGAGTCGGCCTTTTCGGTGTCAATCATTCTAAGAAACCTGGAAGAATTCGTGCTCTCATTATGATTTATTTGACGCCCTCGACAATGTTCTAAGAATCTAAGATGGTTCTCACGCATGACGCGACAGGGAAACATTGTTCTTGAAAAGGTTTTTTTTTGTTTTGTTTTTAATAACCGTATATTAGTCACTTTTCTCTGAATCATATTTGTAACGATACCAAGCATTCTTTTACTTAAAATTGAGACGTGCAATTCTTTCCTCTTATGCCCATTTGTGGTTGAGTTGTACAGGCTGAACTACAGTTAAAAAAAAACACCTTTGCCATATATATTATTGTATATTTTATGTAAATTAAGGCTTTGAAAATATCGCAGAAATATGTTTTCAAATTATGATATTTTATCAGTGCAGTTAATCTGGTCTATATTTTCAATTGACACAGATATATTATTTTTTTTCAGCACCGACGACAACGCAGCACATCGATAAACACACGTGCGGTGGGCGTACAGTGTAGCAATGTTTTTAATTGTGTGAGATTCATAAGATTTTATCATTACACATCATTCAATAGTCTTTGTCATTTTCAGATGGCTAGAGATGGGTTTCTTGTGACACACTTAAGATGGTTGGAGTCTTTTTTTTTTCTTTTGCAACCTCACAATCGCTCTCGCGCCCCTTTCATTTTCACGCCTCCTTTCTTTCGCTGCCTCTCTCTTTCTCTTCATGTTGTTCCCCACTTTGTCATTCATTTTTCTCTTGCTCTCTTCTCTCTTCCTTTCTCGTGCTATTTTCTTTCTTTCTTTTTATCGTTCTTTCTTTTTCTTGCTTTCTCTCGCTTCATCTCGGGACCTCCGTTTAGATCAGAGTAATGTATTCCAGTGGCGGTCCGAGGCCAGGCGGAGGCTCGTGGAGCGGTTTGCCTCAGGCCGTGCCCTCCGCTTCACCCTGGCCCCGGCCGCTCGCGCTGTTTGGACAGCTTTACCTGGGTCGGCGGAATCACGCTGTAAACCCACGGCCGTCACAAGGCAAACTAAGCTACGGCAGTCTAGGCCTCCTGGACCGCTCATCACACGTTGATACAGGAGGTCTCTCTCTCTCTCTTTCTCTCTCTATCTCTCTTTCTCTCTCTCTCGCTCGCTGTCTCTCTCTCTCTCGTCTTCAGTGGCGGGGTTGAAGCGTCACGCCTGCCTGCTTTAGACTACGGCTTATCTTTGTTTGGTATAAATAATTATGCAAGTTGGGCGACCGCCAGTTTTCATCACCAAGCCAAGATGACAAGGATAAATAAGCTAGAAAGAGATAAGCTAACTGTAATCACATGCAATTATTATTATTATTATTATTATTATTATTATTATTTTAATCATTGCAGTTATTAATATTATTATTGGGTATTTTATTAATTGCTAAATATGTTGTGCCTTTCCATGTGTTTAAAGGAAGGTAAACGGTGTTATCTAAAATTGCATCTGACGTAGGGTGCAATAAAATAAAGCGCCAGTTGCTGCTCGTGGTGAGAAAAAAAGTGATGTTTCCTGATTTTAATCTAGCTTGTCTGACAGAATCATTCACATACTATCTGCGTAATCTCCAACCTCAATGTAATCGCCACCAGTGCACACCCCGCCTGCGTTATTGAGTTGTGACTAGCTCAGGCCCTCATTTATTTTTGTTTCAAAACGTCTACAGGCCTATTGCCATTACTACCAATAGCTCAATAACAAAAGATGTACGATATCCAACAGGCCTGCTTATTATGTCAGTTTTAAAAGCAACAACAACAACAAAATTGCAGCCAACACAGTGCACGTAAACACAGGATACATTCATTGTATATCGACACAATTTGATGCATTAAAATCTTGATTTAATATTGGTTGTTTTTATTTATTTTAAACGTTTTAATTATATATAATATTATATATATATATATATATAATATATATATAAATATTATATATATATATATATATATATATATATATATATATATATATATATATATATATATATGTGTGTGTTTGAGTGTATGCTATCCCCCCTTCAGAGCTGTGTTGTGACAGAGGGGAGGATTATAAATGACAGCACTTGAAGCAGAGCCGTTCGGTTGCCTCGCTGGAGGAATAAGCTCACGTTACACAAACTCCTGACTCTGCACCGGGGGACTCGGCTGCGCGCGGGACAGCTTCCACGTCTCCGACTGTAGGCTAAGCCTTCAAACTCTTAGTCAAGAAACAAACAACAAAAAAAAACATAATCGGGGGTTTACATTTTGCGTTGTGTGTTGCCTAGGAGCACCTCATACGCATACTCGCGGGATAATAACGCACAATACGTTCCTTCGGATAATTACACGCGTCCGTTGACAGCGCGACAATGACAGCGGGATTGTTCGGCTCGAGCCAGTAGCCGACCATTTTTCCATCCAAGTTCAGTCCTCCGGTTCGCTCGAGCAGGCGAGCGAGAGATGCAGGAGTGATTCGGAAGAGGGAAGAAAAATAGTTGCAACGTTACGCCAAGTCAGCAAAAGTCAGTCACTCCATATATCTGAACCCACATTAAACATGCAAATATCTACCATGTAGACCCCTTAAAGCAAACACAGCTCCAAGTGTAGCATTAACGTTGTGCAGAAATTCGCACACCCTACATAGCTCTTCCACTCCGAACCTATTATGTATATCTAGGCTATTTATAGCTTATGTATCCTTGCATGGCCATCACATATCTCATGGGTGGCTGGATGTAGCCTCCATGTAATGTGCTCTCGGCCTTTGACTATAGTGTTACCTTGAGAAGGACATCGCGGGTGTTAGAGGCAGACCTGCTCTGAAAAAGTCGTTTTTTCCACCCAGACGGGTGTCATAGATGGCAGTTGTGTAGCAAGAACTAGCACAAGCGTTGATGTTCTTTATTGTACTCAATAAAAAAGGTACCCCCACCACACACACGCAGTCTACACACAGAAAAAAAAAATAATTTCTTGCTTGTTTGTTCATCTGGTGACGTCACGTCCATTGGCGTCGCCAAGGCTGGCCATCTCAGTACATTGCATAGCATCAAAAGCCCCCTCACACCCCCCCCGTTCCTCAATTACATATTGTCAATCTTAGGGGATGGGCCAGCCAAAATACCACCCAATGGGCCAAGCCCCCCCCCCACACACACACCCCATTATGGCGCAATGAAGCGGAATAATGGTGGAGAACACACGGCAGTGTGCCCACCTGACACAGGCACGCGGGTGGAACTCCGTGACCTGTCCAAGGGAAACCCGTTTTAATTAGATATCAAAGGTCACTATCATATCCTCCTCCCGGGAGCGCGCAGTAAGCCACTAATGCACAGCCAGGGACGCATCATGTTACATGTACGGAGTCTTTTAAATGAATCATGAGTTCGTCGTCCGTTTGTCTCTCTATCCCTTCGGTAAACTATATACAGGGTATACGACAAGCTCTGTTCAACCGGACTAGTCTCGAGTCGAACGCCGGAGGCGCGGGCCACAACCATGCCGCCTATTAGGATGCTGTGTGGTGTGTCCATCGAATGAGAACCAGACCCATTTTGAGCAACCGCTTTTAAGTCGCAATAACAACGCGTTTGTCACCGACCGCGAGAGGACGCACTGTCACAATTTTACGAAAACGCAAGCCACACACACGCGCACTCCCTCTTTCTCTCTCTCTCTCTCTCACACTCACACACACACACACACACACACACAATAATAGTGTTTAAAGTTTTAAGTAAATAATATGTCAAATAACGTATTGAGTGACTTTTGCATTTATGCATTTAGGCATTTATGTGCAACGGATGGTTTATTGAGACAGCTTTGAATTAATACTGCATTAGGCTACTCTTTTATTTTATATCATTACAGAGTTGTAATGTAGTGCTATTTTAGTCGGTGTTGATCTGAAGTAATCATTTTGTTAGGTCTCTCTTTTTTGTTGGAAACATTAAATATTTTCTTTCTTGATATAGTCAAAAAAGTATTAAATCTCACAAAGTTTCCGCGAATGTGTTCCAGAGAGAAAGAAAGAGAGAGAGAGAGATCTAGGCTGCCGTTCCTGGTCATCTTTCGCTGGCCCACTTTATTCAATTATGCCGGGCGGCCACGCAGGCCCCTCCCCGTCCTGATGACACCGGCAGACCCTCCTTAAGTTGCGTCGCGCCACAGCTGTCTGCGAGCACTGAGCTGACTGGCGCCATCCTGAAAGAATGCCTTCACTGTAAAAAAACACAGAGCCAGAGAGAGAGAGAGAGAGAGCGAGAGAGAGCGCGAGAGAGGGAGGGAGAGAACTGCACTGCACCGGGACGGAGAGAGTTCAGAGTGACTGAGAGAGAGAGAGAGAGAGAGAGAGCGAGAGGGAGGGAGGGAAGTATAGAGAGTGAGTAGGGGAGAGGGGTTGCCGCTCCTGCGCATAAACAGAGATTTGATCTGCGAGTTAAAGTTCGGTGCAACTCGGTGTGCAGAGAAGGCATCCATACCCCGGCCGAGCGCGACTGTAAACACGCCGGCTACTTGTTGAGTCGCCTGAACAATTCTGGAAGTTTGTAAAGTGGGAAAGTTGAGGAACTTATAGCGGAACTGGATATGAACCTTGGACTTTCATGACGACTATCGGTAGCGGCGATATTTTTCTTAAATGTACGTCAAATCCCAACATCCACGTTTATTCATTGCATCGACTGGTGCGCCTTAATAGAGCTTTTGATATTTCTCCTTAATGTAAACATACCAAGTGTGTGACAGAGGTCGACGGATCGGACTGTAAATGTTTGTGTTTTATTAAATTCCAGGTGATCGAAGGTATATCGCCTATCAACGGACACCTTTGGATTTAACGAAGCAGGACTTTTTTGGGACAGATATATTTTTTCTTTCCTTGTGTCGTTTCGGTTCTTTCCAGTGTGTATGAACGTTTATTAAAAAAAAGGCGATGGAAGTAAGCGCGGACCAACCCCGCTGGATGAGCCATCATCACCCGGCGGTAATTAACGGGCAGCATCCCGACTCTCACCACCCAGGCCTCGGCCACTCTTACGTGGACCCGTCGCAGTATCCCCTCGCTGAAGATGTGGATGTACTGTTTAATATAGATGGACAGCCCAATCACGTTTCGTCGTACTACGGAAACTCGGTGCGGGCCGTGCAGAGGTATCCACCACCGCCACACAGTAAGTCATGCTTTTACTTTCCTCTTGTCTGGCTTCCATGTGTTTTTAGACGCTTAATACTGCAGCGTGCCCGTGTGTGTGCTCTTTAAAATGTTCTGTTTTCACTCGTAAATATTCACTCAATTGTAGTCAATTTAGATGCTGTCAAAAAGCACCTCGACTGTGGCTGTGTTGAAAGCAACCTTTCAATAGTCATACCTGATTCGCTCATATCAGAAATTCATTTGAAAAGCCGCAGCGTTTTGAAACTATTGCGTTACACTTTAGGCTACTCGTGGCTCACCTTTTTGGTGGCTTTCGTAACCTTCTAGTGTTATTTTGCCTTCAGTAAAACGCGAAATAATTTTATGTCGCTCTCAGAGAATGCTTTCACAATTCTTTTTTTATTTGGGTTCATCTGTGTTAGGCACTGAGAAGTTGTATACTTCTATTGAAGACGTTTCAAATATATTTACTAGCCATTGCGTGGTAAAATACAGTCGTGTGATTATCTGAAAGTTTTAGTAAAATGTAGGCCTTCATGTTATAAATCCTTTTACAGAGCGGACTTTCGGAAAGCTAGGCAGGCTTGACATACAACAGAGTTAACCGAATAAATATTTAATCTCTCCGCCGTGACTAATTTACGCAAAGCACCAACTTACAGCATCTTTGTAACAAATGCAATATTATCTTACATTTTTAAAAAGAGTGCGAATGAGCTAATGCCGGATTTTAGTGAAATGACTTCCTCAACCATAGTGAATCATGACCTTGTTTCTTTGTGGAGGCTTCCTAGTGCCATCACCTCAAAGCACTGTTTTCTAAAACGACGTGCACCCAGCGGTGTAGTGTAGGATTAGGGTTTCGGTCTCCATACAAGTCGACGACTCAACACTCTGATCAGTAGGCCGAGTGTACTTAATATTTGTCGTAGTTTTGGTGTACTGCATGGATACTGTCGACACACAGCACGGTTAAGCTGTAAGGGTCAGGCGAACACCGCAGCCTATTCCTGACAGATCGACACTCTAAAAAAAACTGCAACATACAATGGCGTAAGTTTCGGTACTTCAGCCGGGTTGAACCTTGTTGTTTGTGAATAGAATCGAAAGTTGGCGTGACATTGTCTATTAAGTGTGCAAGAATCTGAACTTTCAGTTAGTCTGGAACACGAAAACAAGCGTATAGAGATGTAAATGCTTTGTGGAGGGCTTAACTGCACATTTTTACATATTCGAGTTGTCTTCCTTCAAATGGAGAACAAGTTAGTCCAGCTTTGCTTTTGCTAAACGTCAGAGACATAGCCAACATTCTGCTTATATTTGCTAGAGAAAAACGCAGTCAGGGTTGCAAACGCATGCAACTCGAAGGCCATCTAGATATTATCAGAGCTCTGTGACTTCTTAAATGCGAGCCGCACACGTAGGCCCTTGCCTTGTCCTGTCATCACGTTGAAAATCATTAGCTGAGTGTGATGCACAGACACCGTTGCTCAGGCTTGTCTTAATAAGTCTTTCTACTTCTTGCTTTGTGTTCACAGGTAGTCAGGTATGTCGCCCGTCCTTACTCCACGGCTCTCTGCCCTGGCTCGATGGCAGCAAAGGCATCGGGCCTCATCACAGCTCTTCGCCGTGGAACTTGAGCCCTTTCCCCAAGACCTCACTGCACCACGGCTCCCCCGGGGGCCTGCCCGTCTACCCCCCAGCCTCATCCTCCTCCCTGTCCGGTGGACACTCCAGTCCGCACCTCTTTACCTTTCCCCCGACTCCTCCCAAAGACGTGTCTCCGGACCCCGGCATCTCCACGGGCTCAGGCGGGTCGGTGCGCCCGGAGGATAAAGAATGCATTAAGTACCAAGTGTCCCTGGCCGAGAGTATGAAACTGGAGTCAGCCCATAGTCGAAGCATGGCATCAATCGGAGCGGGTGGCTCTTCCGCCCACCACCCCATCGCCACTTACCCATCCTATGTGTCCGATTACGGCCCAGGCCTCTTCCCACCAAGTAGCCTCATAGGTGGGTCTACTTCTAGTTATGGTTCCAAAACAAGACCAAAAACAAGGTCATGTTCAGGTAGGCGTGCGCTTTATTTCACTTCTAATAAATTTATCCTTACTATGAGCTGTGTTGAAAAAAAAAAAAAACAGTAACTCGTTAACAAAGGTTGAGTTTTGATAATCCTGATAATTGTGATATTCTTTGAACGGCGAAACACCTCTGCCATATATCTATATATTCTGGTCGTTCCTAGCACAAAGAACATCCCATGTTGGCCTAATCAGTGCAGCCAGGAAGGCTGAGGCCTCAGCCGACTTAAAACCACAATAAGGGCTGGTAGAAAAACTCTCGCTGGCAGCAGCTTTCACATCCAGTCACAACGAGGGCATTGATAGCACGGGACAGATAAGACAGCCAATGCATAGTCACCCAATGTAACCTATATTTATAAATATCACTAATAGAAGAAGAGATGGGTCAGTGATATGATAGAATTAAACCACCAACAATGAAAAGGACGTGAAATATATTTCCATCAACCATAAATGTTATTCACGATTGCTCAAAATGTAACAAAGCGTATGATGAGTTTATGTTACAGTTTATTTTACATTAATTCGATAGATGCAGGACTGTCCTGCTATTCTAGACAAATAATTTCAGTCAGAAATCCCTGCTCTAAAAGCACAGAGATTTGCTCATCTCTTGCATTCGCGCAAGGACACAATGCAATTTTAATTTTAAGAGCATTTGATCACATTGTACTTAATGTTCTCGCGGTCTCCAAAGAGGAATTAAGTCCAGTAAATTATTAAACAGCCACAGATCTTTGCGGATGAGCATTCGATGCTCTAAGCCCGACTGAAATGGGGGCTCCCCCCCCCCCCCCCCCCTTTTTTTAAACAAAACTATTTTTCTCAGCCCGAGTTCTATCACTGGCGCTCAGTCCGTGGCTGTCTCTCGCGCGTTTATATGTTTAAGCTAATCCAATTATTTTCAGACTGCTGCACGCGACAGTTGCATTGTTTATTCAGCGCCAGAACCACTGATAGAGTCCGGATGCGCCCGGGATCGCGAGGAATAACGAACTAGCTCGAGCCGTGGCAGGGTCACGGCCGTGGCGGAATGTTATCAAAACACCGTAATTATTTCAAAAGGTCATTACGTCACTGCAGCCAAACCAGCCTGTCTTTAATAAGATTAGTGTCTGTGGCATTGTGCATCATATGCCAGCAAAAAATAAAACACTTTCTGAAACACCATTGTGTAGATTTATAAATCTCACATCAGCAATAGAGAATAGGGGAGGGGGGAGTAGTCCTTAATTCACTCCTCCTTATCTTTCTTTTTCTCTCTTTATGTGTCTCTTTTTCTGTCTTTTTTGCTCTCCTAGCTCTATCTTTTTCCTGTCTTTCTTTTGAAAGGCTATTTCGCAAATAATTATGTACGGTTTAAACACGACTAAAAACTAGTCTGTGCACTACTTTATAGGTAGACCACACAGGCCATATATTTGACACACTCAATATATTTGTCAAAGGTTTGGACGCGCAGTCATCTTTCCCTGTTAAAAAGGGCCTGATTGCTCGACTCGGAGGACACAGCTGAGTCTGGCACATCCGAGCTGCCACGGGGATGACGCATGTCTGTGTGAGGTCACGGAGGAAGTGCGGATGTGTGCAGACTCTGCGCCACTCTGAACGCCTCCTCAGCGGCACCCCCCCCCCCCCCCCCTTTTTTTTTTTTTTTTTAATGTCGATAGATACTGGGTGGCTGCGTGGGATAACGAGGCCCGCCGGTTCGCCGGATGAGTTCACCGGTGTAGACTAATGAGTCCTGCCGCTAAACAGCAACTCAGTCCAGCCAGACATTTCAAGTACCAACACATAAAAAAATATTTAAAAACAATAAATACAATAAAACATAAACGTAACAAAATCCACTCATTCTTATGTCCAGATGTTGGTAACCTATCTAAAATATCTGATGGTATTATAAGGAGAAAATGTATATCGATATTACAAGAAATACTGCACTATAATTGCGCCATGTGGAATGGGAGGTTCTTTGTGCAAAGAAAACAATATCAGTATAAAAATTGCGTGTTACTGAAATAATATTTATTGCTATGTTATGCTTTTAAATTATGTCATTTGTAGTCATGATGAAGAGATTACTTGCAACAAGCATAGCCTATATCGTGAATGAATAGCGTAATGGCACTGTATAGGCAAATGTATTGCGATAATCACAGTGTAATCATTTTTTTGCTTGACCGTATTTACCACTATATAGTACAATTATTATTATTATTTATATTATTTTTTTTTTGACAACATTATTATGCAAATATATGGTGATGTTTACATGCCGTAGAGATGTAGGCCTAACCATGGGATGCAGAGCATTTGTATTCCTAATAATTCTATCTTGACTGAATGCATAACTATCGCAGATATTATTATATGAATTTAACGACGTGCAGGTGTGTGGTCCCTTTGAAAGGTGTGTGTGTGTGTGTGTGTGTGTGTGTGTTTCTTTATGTGGGAGGATACCTTAAAAGCAACCAGGTTTCTACAAAGCGTCCGTGTGTTGTCTTTTGATTTCCAGAAGGTAGAGAGTGCGTTAACTGCGGAGCCACATCCACACCGCTGTGGCGAAGGGACGGCACCGGGCACTATTTGTGTAACGCCTGCGGCCTCTATCACAAGATGAACGGGCAGAATAGGCCCCTGATCAAACCCAAGAGGAGGCTGGTATGTGTACGCACGAGCACACTGCATTGATGACGCTTCCGTCTCTCTGTCTTTCTCTACCCAGGAAGAAGTGTTAGCTGCAGGAAACTGACTCGCCAAGTGCAGGTCTCATTTCTTTTAGATACTGCAGTGATCACATGATTTATTATTATTATTATTATTATTATTATTATTATTACAACAGCTGTCATTCATAACATATATTTTTGTTTTATATTTTGCAATCTCTTTCACCTGTTTTTTTTTGTATTATTATTTAGACATGAAGTAGCATGTAAAAAAAAATCAATAACACAAAACTAAAGCATAAAATGGATGGCAAACAGCACACATGGACATGAAAAGCATGATGCAATTCGTTGATGGCATAATTGCAGACATATTTTATTTGTTAAATATGTCAACATACACATTGTCATTGTGCAATGCCCCCCCCCACAAAAAAGGCACTTTGAAGTTAGCCTCGTGTCTGTAAGATGAAGTACATTCTTCCCTTAACGGTTGCGTGAGGTGCCCAGACCCTTGGAGGGAAAACCCCGCACACACTAAAAGCCTAAAAGCCGAGCACGGGCATGCACGCGCTCTCTCTCGTTTTCTCAAACAGTAGAAAGGGGAAACTCTAGGCATGGAAACGGTCACTGCGCTGCTATTTTGGCAGGCGGTTCAACTCTCTCTCTCACTCCCTTGCTCTCTCTCTCTCTCTCTCTCTCTCTAATGTGAAAACCCGACTTCCCAGGAAAAAGCTGCCGGATATCTGACCGGCGCTGATAAGTCGTTTTTCACAACATCGCGCGCTTCCCTCAGCCTAAACATGAAGGCAGTGCGCGGGGGAACCGAGGGAGCGCGCGCTTGTGAGGAGGGCAAGCAAGAGTCACAACTACAGATTGTTCTTTTCACAGCTCAGAATCACCTCAGCCCGTGCAAGCATGGTGTAGTGAAAGAAGAGAGAGAGAGAGAGAGAGAGAGAGAAAAGGCTAGATAAAACAGCCTAGAATATTAAGGACATTTATAGAAACGTGTGCTTTGAAAAACAAGCACTTCTTATACAAATATGAATATCCCAGCATGCTATCATAATGCACAATTGCAAAGTAGTGGGAATTATGTACACGAAATATGGTAGGATGTCAGGATTATTAGTCGTTATTTTCCAAACTAGAGTAATTAGTAATCAGCAGTACACTAGACAAGCCCCAGCACAGAGAAACAGAGAGAGAGAGAGAGAGAGAGAGAGAGAGAGAGAGAGAGAGACTCACCACTTCCATTGTTTATGGTAGTGCGCCCTGGAGCCACAGCGCCCATCGATTACTTCATAGATTATAACGTCAGACACACACACACACACACACACACACACACATTCAGTCAGCTAATTGCCATTCTGTGGGTGTCTCACTCAACAGAAATAATAGGCAACCTATTTGTCGCACCTGTCAGTTCGTCAGACTAATCTTCACCGTTATCGCCATTTAATGCAGTTTTTATTACCGCTCTTTGAAACACACTCGCCTCTGAGCCCCATTCTCCCCATCTCACACACTTTCATCTCCCGTGTTTGCTTTGCCTATGAGTTCTGCACATTTTCCTAATTGGATTCTCATATTTTTTTTTTGCTATTTATGATATAACACACACATATTGACAAAATGTTTTACATGTGCAGTTGTTAAAAGGAAAGGATGTTGCACGTGTTGAATTAAATCTTAATAGTTTTGAATGTCTAGTGCTATTTGGGAAGAAGAGAGGGGGAGATACACAGAGAAAGATAGAGATGTGGAGGTGGGGTGGGGGTGGTGGAGGCCTAAACCATTTTCTAAGCCATTAGAAACGTGAATGAAAACGGGGTGCGGGTTAAATTGAATAAACTGTCAGGTTGATCTTTAAACACGCCTGCACTCTGAGACTAGACACTACGGTACTGTTAGATCCGCACTTAGACATTTTAACGGGCACATTTCAGCACGGCTAATGGTCGAGTTTTAAGCCCCTGCTTTCATGCGTATTTTGTAAATGTTTACGTTAGAGAGGGCATGGGCGCACTGGACGCTATATATAGCGCTGCGTCAAAGCAGCTCTGTTATGGAATGTCTTTCTTGAACTTCACTTCAGACGCCCTAGTTTACGGGAGAGGAGAGGAGAGAGGGCGAGGAAGTCAGGGTGGGATATGACAAACTGCCTGCATGATATTGGTCAGGGAAAATCATATAGGTGATTTGATGCGGTTTGGTATGGCGTAGTAATCGACATGTTTCTCTCTCCTCCCTCTCTCTGTCTTTATCTATCTATCTACCATTCCACAGTCTGCTGCCCGAAGAGCAGGGACCTCATGCGCGAACTGTCAAACGACCACTACGACGCTGTGGCGGAGAAACGCCAACGGGGATCCCGTCTGCAATGCGTGCGGGCTTTACTTCAAACTGCACAATGTAAGTTAAACAGCTGCCATAACCTTATGGTGAGACATTTCCTTACTTATCTTAGCATGACCTGACCCCATCGCCTTTGAGTTCTTTTATTTTCTCTCATTCAAAACATTCTTAAACCAAGAATAGAGTTACTTACTAGGCTACACAACCAATTCATTTTACGCATCAGCACAACTTATGGCTATTGGTCGGTTTGAATTTTCGTTGCGTTAGTTGCTTAAATAGCATTCATAAATGCCTTGCTTGATCTTGCAAATGAAGGCAGGCTACTAGCGTTTCATCCTGATATTCTTCTGAAGACACCTGCCTTAGCGCTGTAGGTTAAATATAGGTCACTATTAAATAACCCCATTGTTGATTTAAAACAGTCGATTTAAAATGTATTATTATTATTACAGTTATTATTATTATTATTATTATTATTATTATTATTATTATTAGGCCATATGCACTCCATATGGATGGAAGTATTTTCCTGTTTTAATCAGATCCTGTATCATCTGCCTCGAGGCCAC
>NC_055978.1:10095787-10098287 GCF_018492685.1 Alosa sapidissima | reverse complement strand
TTTTTCTCTCCTGCTCTCCCCCTCTCTCTTCTCCTCTCTCCTCCCTCTCTTAATTCTTCCTCTCTCCTTCCTCTATCCCCCTCTTCTCTCTCCTGCTCTATCTCCCTTTCTCTCCCTTCCTCTCTCTTCTCCTCTCTCCTCCCTCTCTTAATTCTTCCTCTCTCCTTCCTCTATCCCCTCTCTTCTCTCTCTCTCTCTCTCCTTTAACCTCCTCTGCCATTTTCTTCTTCCTCTTCCACTCCTCCTCCTTTCTTTCTCCCTCTCCTTTCACCCTCTTTCTCTCTTTCCTCTTCTCTTCTCCTCACCTCTTTATCTTCTCTTCTCTTTCTCTTTCTCTCCTTCCTCTTCTTCTGTTCTCCTCTTCTCCTCTCTCCTCTTTCTCTCCTTCCTGTTCTCCTCTTCTCCTCCTCTCCTCTTCCACCCTCCTCTTCTCCTCCCCTCTTTCTTTTCTTCTTTTATCCCTCTTCTCTGCACTCTCTCAAAACGCTGTGGTTAGCAGAGGGCCTTAAACTGTTCTGTAAATGACATGTCTAATGACCACCTATTACTGAAAAGGGGAGTGTGTGTGTGTGCTAGTGTGTGTGTCAGTGAGAAGGTTTATCAGACAGCATCAGTGTCGGTGTTGCCTAGGAAGTATGAGTGTGTATGTACGTGATATTTATTGCGATGTAAATGTTACTCAACACTCAAAGGGTGTAAGGTAATGCCTAGTCACACACACACTCACACACACACACACACTGTCTCTCTCTCTCTCTCTCTCTCTCACACACACACACCTACACACACACACACACACACACACACACACACACACATACACACATCCTCTCTTCAGTTTGAAGGTGGGAAGCTGTACTGTTTTTATGACGAGCCAAAAGGCCTCACAATCATACATTCTCCCCACACACATAGTTAGTCATTGATATTACTGAAAGTCATACGTACTCTGTAATCTCATTATATTATTACTGAAAGTAGTACCGACAGTGTTTATTTTCCAGGTTTCCAGGTGTACTTGTGTATACAAGGGATTTGGTCTCTGCATTTATCCCATCCGTGAATTAGTGAAACACACAGAGCACACAGTGAACACACAGTGAGGTGAAGAACACACTAACCCGGAGCAGTGAGCAGCCTGCTATAGCGGCGCTTGGGGAGCAGTGAGGGGTTAGGTGCCTTGCTCAAGGGCACTTCAGCCGTTCCTACTGGTCGGGGATCGAACCGGCAACCCTTCAGTTACAAGCCCGAAGCCCTAACCAGTAGGCTACGACTGCCCTTATTGGTCAGTCCTGGCGTCATAGGGGGGGGGGGTGGGGGGGGGGGGGGGGCCATTGGGGGGCCGGGCCCGTCCTGGAAGTCATCTGTCGTAATCGTCTCTCATATCGTAATTAGTAATAGTAGTAGTAGTAGTAGTAGTAGTAGTTTCTGGGTTTGTTTGATAGCGTTAACCTTTTCTGTTTTTTCTTCTGACTTAGTCGGAGAACATAGAGGGGCTTCATGTTACCGCTCCAGGGCCGAAGTTATCCGTAACTTCGGGGCTAACTCAATTTCCCTTTATCTGAAAGTGGATAGCAAATGAACGAGGATTTCGGTTTTGTCTGCGGATTTATTTTTTGCATTATTTTGAACATGACTCGCTCCAGTCTCGACAGCACGTCTACTTTCTCCATACGCATCTCAGTTCTAAACACACATACCCCCTCTGGCTTTATCTCTCCATCCCTGCGCACAGGGCTCTCTTAAAGGAGCTGCACAACAGGTTATAGGCTACCCCAAACATCTACATTTTCATATTAAAATGTTTTGTCAAGTGTAGGCTTGTAGTTGAAAGTAGCCTACATTATAGGCCACACTTCAGTCATGTTTGCCACTAGTCTTGACCTATCTTTAACTACTGTGATCAATTTAAGTTCCCGCAACAGTGATCAATTTGTGCCCCCCTAGGAAAATGTAATGCCCGTCCGTGAATTGTTGTCTGCCGTCGGGTCTGGTAATTGGTGTTACTGAATGTCGTACCTATACAGTGATTGTATTTATTGACATGGTTGTACCGTGGTACGTTTTTACATACACATATATAATATGCCATGTATGGTGCTGGCGTAGTCTATTGGTCAGCCTTTGGGTGTTTTGTTATTTTAAAGAGCTCTGCTGCATAGTCCACAGAGGAACAATGGACCTTTGAGCCTCCTCAATTCAATTCAATTCAATTCAATTCAATTCAATTCAATCATTTCAATTCAATTCAATTAAAATCAATTCAGTCCAATTAATTCAATATAATTTCATTCAATTCTAAAATATATTAATTCATTCATCAATACACCATCTTTCCATTTATGTATTTTTATGTATGTTTCAGTCATGATATTCATTGCTACTAAGTTAGTTGTAAAAGTCTCTCTCTCTCTCTCTCCTCTCTCTCTCTCTCTCTCTCTCTCTCTCTCCCCCTCTGTCTCTACCCTGTCTTCTCCCCCCACCACCAAATCAATGTCCC
>NC_055978.1:10068287-10078287 GCF_018492685.1 Alosa sapidissima | reverse complement strand
AGGAGAGGAGTAGGGAGGAGAGGGGAAAGGAGGAGAGGAGAGGAGGAGAGGGGGGAGAGGAAAGGAGGGGAGAGGAGAGGGGAGGGGGGGGAGAGGAGGGCTGGGGTAGAGGGAGGAGTGGGGAGGGACGAGGGAGAGAGAGGGGGATATGGAGAAAGAGAGGGAGGGAGGAGTAGAGGGTGTGTGTGGTAGAGGGTCATTAAGAGGTGTGTAACAGGCTGGCGTTTGTGATAGGGTAGGGGAGGAGTCCTTTCAGGGCGTGTTAGGACTCCGCAGAGGAGGATTAGGTTGACCTTTGACCCCAATTATGTAAACACTAACCACAGTATCTGATCAACACTTTAATGTTCTGTAATGTGCTGCTCTCATAACAGTATTTATTGTGTGTGTGTGTGTGTGTATGTGTGGTGTGTGACATTCTGTGATGTGTGTTTATATATAACCCAGGCCAGACTCAACCATATTGCTCACAATACATTTTCACACTCCAAAAGGGTCAAGCCAGAGGAGAATTTATGTGAGTGTGTGTGAGTGAGTGTGTGTATGTCAGTGTGTGTATGTGAGTGTGTGTGAGTGTGTGAAATCATGTTTGTGAGAAGGGAATAAAAGGACAGATTGATTTCCATCCATTTCTCCCTTGCCTCTGCTGCTGCGAATGAATTAACACACACACACACACACACACACACACACACACACACACACACACACATACACACACAGCGTTCCTGTGCTTGCCAGCTTGGTTTGTGTGTGGGCGGGTGACTCCTGTCCATCTGTTCCTCCTTTAGAGACTGGGGTCTGTTTCATTAGGGGACTGCCCCGCCCCACCCCACCCACACACCCCTCCACACACACACACCCACCCCCCCCCACCCCTTCTACCCCCCCCCCCCCCCCCTTTTACACCTTGTCTCCACTCACTTCTCTATTCCTGCCCCCCCCATAGTAATGTACTGTATACCGATCTCTTTGTACTTATTGTCAATCCTCTCCTCTTTTCTCCCTCCATATCATATCATGTCCTCTTCTCTCCTCCTCTGCTTTCTTCTCCTCCTCTCCTCCTCTCCTCTCCTCATTTCTTCTCATCCTCTCCTCTCCTCCTCTCCTCTGCTTTCTTCTCTGTCCTCTATTCTTTCTTTATCACATCATCTGTCACTTCCTCTCCTCTTCTCTATTCTCTCTCTCTCTCCTCTCCTCCTCTCCTCTCCTCTCCTCTCCTCTCTCTCTCTCTCTCTCTCTCTCTTCTGTCTTTACAGTAAAAATCTGTTGCTCCTGTTTATGACCCCACATGCTGCATTGAAGGCCACTATACCACTTAACTTATGACTTTATGGCTCTCTCTCTCTGTGTGTGTGTGTGTGTGTGTGTGTGTGTGTGTGTGTGTGTGTGTATGTGTGTGTGTGTTTGTGTGTTTGTGTGTGTGTGTGTGCAAAGAGAGAGTCTTTGTCATCTAGCAAGTGGTTGGGCAGGAGATTAGTTTTGTTTTATGGCCCAGAGAAGTGTGTGTGTGTGTGTGTGTGTGTGTGTGTGTGTGGGTGTAAGAGGGAGACAGTGTGTAATTAAGCAAGTTGTAGAGCTGATTAGTTTTGTTTTACGGCCCACAGAAGTGTGTGAGTATGTGTGTATGTGTTTGTGTGTGTGTGTGTGTGTGTGTGTGTGTGTGTGTGTGTGAGTGAGAGACAGACTATATGCAATTAAACAAGTTATAGGGCTGCTTAGCGTGGTAGTGTTGTAGTTCCATCATGAGTTTGTGCTGTTTGCTGTGTGTGTGTGTGTGTGTGTGTGTGTGTGTGTGTGTGTGTGTGTGTGTGTGCGTGTGTGTGTGTTTGTGTGTGTGTGTGTGTGTATGTTTGTGTGTGTGTGTAAAAGAGAGAAATAAGTGGTCTAATAAGAAACCATTCTCTAAATGTGGTGTGTGAAGACGCTGTGTGCGTCAGTATGTTTGTGGGTGTGTGTGTAAAGGTGTTTGTGGGTGTGTGTGTCAAGGTGTTTGTGTATTTGTGTGTGTAAAAAGGTGTTTGTGTGCATCAGGACATTTGTGGGTGTGTGTATAAAGGTGTTTGTGTGTGTGTGTGTAAAGGTGTTTGTGTGTGTATGTAAAGGTTTGTTTTTAATGGACCTAAATTATGGGGTGTAAACTGTAGTACCAAATCACACAGGAAGACACCAGAATGCAACCCACACACACACACACACACACACACACACACTCATACACACAAACAAAACACTACTTTTACATTACACTACTCTTACACTACACAAGCTATTTTAGCATGTCCGGTTGACAGTGTGTATGTGTGTGTGTGTGTGTGTGTGTGTGTGTGTGTGTGTGTGTGTGTGTGTGTGTCAGAGATAGAACACTAATGAAGCAGATGTGTAAAAAGAGAAAAGACAGGTGACCGCCCACTCGGACATACCTGTCCAGCAGGTAACCCCCCCCCACACACACACACCAACACCTTCATCTATTCAAACACTCTAGGAGTGTGTTCTATCACAGCAGGACAAGATAAACGTCTTAGCTATGCTAATGAGAATGGAATGAGAGTGTGTGTGTGTGTGTGTGTGTGTATGTGTGTGTGTTTGTTTGTGTGTGTGTGTCTGTGTCCACCTTGCCTGGAAGGAGTTACCTGAAGCCTAACAAAAACCTGATGCCCTCAACCATGGGTGTGTGTGTGTGTGTGTGTGTGTTTGTGTCTGTGTGTGTGTCTGTGTGTGTGTCTGTGTGTGTGTTAATGTGTGTGTGTGTGTGTCTGTGTGTTTATGTGAGTGTCCTCTCTGTCTTAAGGCCTTTGAACACTGAGAATCAAAGGCCTGTTTGCCTCAGGGAGACATTACCTTATTTTCCCCCATCAAACCAGCATTGCTTGTAGTTCCACGTTGATTGTGTATGTGTGTGTGTGTGTGTGTGAGTGTGAGTGTGTGTGAATGTGTGTGTTTGTGGGCATTTCTGTTGATGTTTCTGTGATGAATGAAGGCAGGAATTTAAGGAGAACTAGAGTCCCTGAAGACCGTGGTTGTGTGTGTGTGTGTATGTGTGTGTGTGTGTGTGTATGTGTGTGTGTGTGAGAGAGAGAGTGACAGAGAGAAAAGAGAGATGTGTGTGAACATCTGTCAGCCGTAATTGATCTGTCTGATTAATCTCTCTCGATGTGTGTTTCTCTCCCTAAGCTGCCTTTGATGTGTGCACTGTCTGAGAATGTGTATGAGAATGTGTATGAGTGTGTGCATGAGTGTGTGTACGAGTTTGTGTATGAGTGTGTGTACGAGTGTGTGTATGAGTGTGTGTATGAGTGTGTGTATGAGAATGTATATGAGTGTGTGTATGAGTGTGTGTATGAGTGTGTGTATAAGAATGTGTATGAGTGTGTGTATGAGTGTGTGTATGAGTGTGTGTGTGGGCCCTATTGTGCACCCTGTGTCAATAGTGAAAGTAATTACAGTAACTGTGTAGAACTGTTTTGTTGTTGACTGTGAGACAACGGTGAAGTTAGTTTCACTTAGCCTATGAGTTCTAATAATAGGCGAATGCAGATGCATGTGGGCTATACTCTGCTAGTCACAAACAGGTTTTAGTAAAGCAAGGTTTAGTGGAATCCCTGTTTCATACGGTCTCGTGTGCAAGCAGATTCCTTCAAATGTGCTGAAGACCATCAAAATACTACTGCTCTGTTTGAACTTGGCACGGCTTGCTGTTAAAGGGAATGACAGATGTCACTCTCATTACAAACCCATGACTGGTTAAGAAACATACCATTTTGTGCCCAGCGTTTGATCACAAAATCACACCATTAAATGAGTGATTGTGGACTGGCCACGCCTTTAACGTCTGTAAACTTTGCGCCTCTAAACATCCGTTTCTGGACGCCAAAATAGGGCTCTATGTTTCAACTCTTTTGTTCATGAACTTTGTATCATTACTGTACTATTGATTTACAATATTATGTAAATAAAAATAGTCTCAGTTTATGTGTGTGTGTGTGTGTGTGTGTGTGTGTGTGTGTGTGTGTGTGTGTGTGAGTGTGTGTGTGTGTGTGCGTGCACGTGTGTATGTGTGTGTGTGTGTGGGGGGGCTTGTCTGTCTGGCAGTATGTGTATGTAAAAGAGGACATAGAGGAACAGGATTGTCTTGTTGTGTAGCTCGGGTAGCCGAAGTGTTGAGTTCCTGTCTGATGTTCGTTAGCTGCTCTTTTGAATGCCATACAAAACACACACACACACACACACACACACACACACACACACACACACACACACACACACACACACACACACACACACATAGTCAAAGACACGCACCAAATAGTGGAATCTCAACTATGACTTTAACGCTCCTGTATTCACGTACGCGCTCTCAGAAATTCTTGCAAGACAATGACAACCCCCCCCCCCC
The DNA here is from genome assembly GCF_018492685.1 of Alosa sapidissima. NCBI lineage: Eukaryota > Metazoa > Chordata > Actinopteri > Clupeiformes > Clupeidae > Alosa > Alosa sapidissima. The sequence continues at coordinate 10,073,888 of NC_055978.1, read as the reverse complement.
CCACACACACGCTCACACACACCCCACACACGCTCACACACACACCCCACACACACACACACACACACCCCACACACACACACACACACCCCACACACGCTCACACACACACACACACACACACACACACACACACGCTCACACCACATACAAGTCAACTCATTACTTATTTGTTTCTTTTAGTCTTGACGTTTTCTTCCACCCAACCTTTCCCCCCAATTTTTGTTAAACCAAGCAAATATTCCTCTGTTCCACTACAGTGTACATGAGTGTATGTGTGTGTGTGTGTTTTGCGGCGATGTGGATTACGCTTCATTGTGCCGGGGGGATTAAGTAGCTGTGAGTTAGCTCTTATGAAAACAGCGCAGGCTGACAGTCCTCTAATTGTGCCTGGCACACTGATCTACTCCAAGCCAACAGTAAACCATATTACAGTGGATGCCTGGCAGCTTACTGCTATATAATTACAGGTTTGTCTGAGTGTGTGTGTGTGTGTGTGTGTGTGTGTGTGTGTGTGTGTCTGCAAACTCTTTACGAGTGTGTTCTTTTCCCTCCAGTACCTACTCTGAAGGGACGGGGGAGCATTTGCATGTATGGATATATAGTACAGGGACATACTATATATAGATGTGTGTGTGTGTGTGTGTCTGTGTGTGTGTGTCTGTCAGGTTGGAAAGAGTTGCAGGTGTGTATGTGTGTGTGTGTGTGTGTGTGTGTGTGTGTGTGTGTGTGTGTGCGTGTATGTGTGTGTGTGTGCGTGTATGTGTGTGTGTGTGTGTGTGTGTGTGTGTGTGTGTGTGTGTGTGTGTGTGATCAGTTTAAAGAGTTGCTTACATTGAGACATTACCTGCATGTAATTGATAGGTGGGTGTGGGAGAGAAGATTCCAGGCCCTGTCTGAGGTGTTGGCACGGCAACCTGTTCTACCAGTTCTAAAAAATCATCCTTGTGTCTTCACACACACACACAAACACACACACGCTCTCTCTTTCTCTCTCTCTCCCTCCTTCTCTCTCTGTCTCGCTCCTTATTCTCTTAACATTTTTTCCACTTTTGTTTCTCTCTCTCCATTTAAAATAGTCTCTCTCTCTCTCTCTCTTTCTTTCTTTCTTTCTTTCTTTCTTTTTTCTTTCTTTCTCTGTGTCTATGTGTCTGTCTTTCCCCCTCCTTACTCTTGTGTGTGCATGTATAAGTATAAGTATAAGTATAAGTATATACTCTTTTGGGTAACACTTTACATGAACCCTAACCCTAATCCTAACCTTAACTTGTTATGACAAAAACCGAATGTCACTTAAAGGAGAGTTCCGGTGTGATATTGACCTAAAGTGTGTTGAAACATGATACCGAGTGTGAACGTATGTCTTATAGCCCATCTCGGCTTGTCCCCTGCACTCCAAAATCTGGCGCTAGTTAGCCGATGCTACCAACAGCTTTTTCAAAGGTGGTGCTTTGGCATCGGGCTAGCCATGCAAATAAATCACTGTTTTACACCATTTACGAGGCTTAATGTATCTCCACACTTCATTGGTAGACTTCCGAGGGCCCTGACATTTAAAACGAGACATTGAGAACTTTGAAAAAGCACTGGTAGTTTACTTACAAGACGATTTATACGACAGTATCTTCACGAAGTTTAGCGTTTGCAGCCATCTTGAATTTAGTCACGATAAGTCGAGCGACGAGTAAGAATGAACAGGTATGATAAGGGATCAGATTCCAAAAATAATTCAGTGGAAATGCATGGATTCCGGCTATGAGACATACGTTCACACTCGGTATCATGTTTCAACACACTTTAGGTCAATATCACACCGGAATTCTCCTTTAACAGAAGCGTTATGTCATAAACGTTTATGACTTGTTTATGACACGTTCATGACAGTGTTATGTCACTCTTATGTTGACACTGTCAAGTACCGTAAAGTGTTACCGTTTAATTCATCCCATTTTGTTTAAAATTTGCACATTAGACAAACTATTTTATCTTGTCATGACAAGGATAGACCGACGGTAAGCCTATACTTGTTTTTGTGCTGGCAACAAAACAAAAGGGTTCACAAACGTTCTTCTTTTTCTAAATGTGTTTCTTTCAATACCACCATGGTGACAGGAGAAAGACGTAGGCTATGATTCGAAATGTAACCTGTAATGTTACAAAATTCGGGAGAAACTGTATGTTTCATTCGTCCCACTTTTGCTTAAATGATTCCTGAATGGTTTTGGTCAGGGCTGAAAATGCAACTGTATTTGACAGAGGACAGAAGTAGGTTGCTAGTGAAAATATTAGCTTTCAGTGTGGTACGGTAAATTAGGTTTGATTAAAATGTGTTTCATCTGTCCCGGCTGTCCCTGCTGTTTGGATTGTTGTCTATAACACTCAATGAACAACATCTCAAAACTAAAGGAAGGATTGAAGCCTATCATCGGATAGTCTAGTAATATGGGTAGGCATTCTGTGTCTTTGAAATAATTAATTCCATAATATTTACCATCTTTGCAGAGGAAAAGTTTTGTGGGAAGGGAATTAAAGGCCTGTCTCAAACAACCCAGTCTCACTCCCTACTAGTGTTAGTCTCAAAATACTAGCCAGCACAGTTCAGCAATTTGGGAAAATAAAAGCCCGGGCTATATATTTGAAGTTTTACAGTATGTGTGTAATTACAGCAATAAATAAACAGCTTTGACTGTGAGTGGGGATTTTGTGTGTGTGTGTGTGTGTGTGTGTGTGTGTGTATGTTTGTGTGTGTGTGTGTGTGAGTATTTTTCCCCTCACTCAAAATAGGGGTATTTTTTGGTTAGAGGGTCTTTTTCTTCATGGGAACAAGCACCCAGTCACAGACTAGAAACAAACACACACACACACACACACACACACACACACACAAACAAGGTCCATTTCACAGACTCTAGAAATGCTCCGGTTTTCGGTTTTCCCACATGATGAGGTCCATCTCTACCAACGGTCATTAGAAAGGCCTGTTGGAGTGTGTGTGCATGTGTGTGTGTGTGTGTGTGTGTATACGTTTTATGTGTGTGTGTGTGTGTGTGTGTACGTGTATGTGTGCATGTGTGTGTGTGTGTATGTGTGTTTGTGTGTGTGTGTGTGTGTGTGTGTGTGTGTGTGTGTATACGTGTATGTGTGTGTGTGGGTTTGTGTGTACGTGTATGTGTGCATGTGTGTTTGTGTGTGTGTGTATACGTGTACGTTTATGTGTTTGTGTGTGTGTACGTGTATGTGTGCATGTGTGTGTGTGTGTGTACGTTTATGTGTGTGTACGTTTATGTGTGTGTGTGTGTGTGTGTGCAACTCCATTGTGTGCTCATCATCTATTGCTCTGGACGTACTTTCATGGAAGTTGCATAATAGATTTTTGGAAGTGACGAAACAAAAATGAAGATGGATTTGAACGGATTCAGTGGGTACAAATGAGATCGTCACGATAAAGCAGTTTGTAAACGCTTAATGACTTAAATGAGTCCTTAATTGACTAATGTGGGTTTGGCTTACATTTTAGAAAACCCAAACATGTGAACTGAGGATGGTGATTTTTGCTAATTTTACTGACCATACACGCACACACCCATTTCTCAAAGGCACAAACACACACACACACACACACACACACACACACACACACACACACACACACGCACACAGAGAGAGAGACACACACACACACACACACACACACACACACACACACACACACACATCCCCTGTTGTCCTCAGCAGGGTCATAATGGGCTGCTTGAAAGAGCGGCTTCCTTCCTGTCTCCGAGTGATTAGTGCGATTATCAATCTAAACATTCCCGGGAATAATTGCGCGCATAAATGTAGCCATCACAGGAGCCCTTCCTGTCCGAGGATGACCCGCTGCTATGGAACTTCCTGTGGAGCTGAGTGGGGACTCCTGAGGCTTGCGTGTCAAAGTTATGAATTCTGTGTGCGTGTGTGTGTGTGTGTGAGTGTGTTTTAGGGTGTGTCGGGATAAAGTGCATGGATGGTTCAAGTAGTAATGTACCTAAATGTGCTCAGTCAACAACATCGATGTAAGTCCGACACAGGCACATGGAGGCTGTGGCGTTATCACACACTTTGATCTAAATGAGTTTAGTGAGTGCAGAGCACTTACATAATTATTATGATAGAATGTAATTACTTGTAGAGTGTTCCGTTTGTGCTAATGACTCACTGACTCTGTCTCTCTAACTGAACTCCACCAAACTGCTTACTGTGTGTGTGTGTGTGTGTGTGTGTGTGTCTGTCTGTCTGTCTACCTGTACCTGTGAGAACAGTGCCTGTGGGCCATGTCATGTTCCTCACACACACACACACACACACACACACACGCACAGTCACACACACACACACACACACACACACACACACACACACACACACACACACACACACACACACACATGCGCAGTGTGAGTGTATTTACACCTCAAACATTCAAGCGCAGCATCAGTTAGTGGGAAACACCAGTCAGCAACACCCTCAGGAGCATGTGTGAGCATGTGTGTGTGTGTGTGTATGTGTGTGTGTGTGAGCATGTGTGTGCTTGTTTTGTTTATGTGTGTGTGTGTGTGTGTGTGCACTCTCCTAAGAATTCCCCCATCTCTTCCCCCTCTGGGTTAGTCATGTTCACTGTTTTTCTTCCAAAATTTCGGCCCTCATCCCTCTCTCTGTCTCTTTCTCTCTCCCTCTCTCTCTCTCTGACTCACTATATCTACCTCTCTTTTTTCCTTTATTCTTTTCTTTCTCTCTCGTCTTTCCTTTATCACACACACCCACACACACACACACACACATGGACACACAAATAAACACACAGACACACACAGACACACACACATGCACACACACACACACACACACACACACACACACACACACACACACACACACACACACACACACACACACACACAGATCATACATAATGTATCATCAGTAAAGCATTTGTTCACACAGTTATACATAGTTTGTTCATAGTAAATAAGCCTATATCTAAAACATGTTTATACATTATTGTTAATACTTAATAAATTATGCAATAATATGTTTTTGATTAAGTAATATTTCCATTATTTAACAGTTGTTACATACACATGCACTAATGATTAGTTAGGGTGAGGATACATATTATATAAACCACTTCCTAATACTATAATTAATAATTAACTCAGGAGTTACAAGTGGTTATTTAATGATATTTTGTGAGCTCATCTAAAGTGAGGACGTTTTATGCCTTGCAACACATTTACAAATAAGTTATAAAGTTTACTCTTGCATTTATTAATTTAGCCGAAACTTTCACCCAAAGCGATTGTCAATTAAATTAAAGGGCAAGGCCACATTGGTGGACGCCGGGGCTTGAACCCCCAACTTTATGGGTTACTGCATGTTAACCCGGCTCCCTATCCACTACACTACCTCTGCCCAGTGGTAGTGCAACCGTAAAAATATAATATAGATATGCGTGTTTACTATGAACAAACCATTTTTAACTGTTTGTAAACATGATTTACAGATGAGAATTAATGTAGGAATAATGCTTTACAAACGAAGAATACAGCATTTAATAATAGTTTA
>NC_055978.1:10053287-10063287 GCF_018492685.1 Alosa sapidissima | reverse complement strand
TGGATTACACACACACACGAAACCTGGCACTGATTTAGACCTGACTCTAAAGGCCCCCTCCCTTAATGTGCCAGTGTGTGTGTGTCTGTGTGTGTGTGTGCGCGCACACACATGTGTGTATAGTATATGGGTGTGTATAATGTGTGTGTGTGTGTGTTGGATATAGATTTTCCTTCTCTGTCTCTCCTTTCATGTTTGGCAGTCATCTTGATGGAATGACATGCTGATTGAGTGATATTATGAAGCTGGACCTCCTTTGACAAGGTGGCGTGATGGATAGGTTAACCCATTTCACTTGATCATTCAGTGCTAACATAACTGCTAGTGCTAGCTGTTAAGGGTGGGTGCTAACATAAATGCTAGTGCTAGCTGTTGAGGGTGGGTGCTAATGTAGCCGTAAATTTTTATGGCTTTGTTTACTTTATATGTTAATGTCAATTTGGTATTTTGTTTATGCGCCCTTGTGGATGTATTGGAAAATGGATATGCTGTCATGAGATTGGTTCCGGGGAATGTACCTAAGGGGAAGATAATTTGGGGTAACGTTTAGTTTGAGTCAGAGCAAAGTTAGGAGTGTGCTGGCTTGTTGTACATGTCCCGTAAATAAAGCTCTTCAAAGTTAATAATATTCACACCTGTAACCCGTCTTCCTTCCACGCCTCAACGAGACTGGATAGTTAACCAGGTAGTACTCTAAAAATCTAAAAATTAGGGTTACACTAACATAACTGCTAGTGCTAGCTGTTGAGGGTGGGTGCTAACATAACTGCTAGTGCTAGCTGTTGGGGGTGGGTGCTAACATAACTGCTAGTGCTAGCTGTTGGGGGTTGGTGCTAACATAACATGCTAGTGCTATCTGTTGGGGATGGGTGCTAACATAAGTGCTAGTGCTAGCTAGTGGTGTTTCATCTTTAGATTGTTATCCATAGCAGATGTGTTCTTATTGCACTTTAAATACAGCTGAATGCAACTTACTTAGTCACTCCGGAACAGGTCTCATTTTTCGATGAATTGCTTCCATATATAGGAATGGCTAGCCCGTTTAGCCCATATGGCTAGCCTGTTTAGGCCATAGGAATGGCTAGCCCGTTTAGCCCATATATAGGCATGGCTAGCCTGTTTAGCCCATATTATAGGAATGGCTAGCCTGTTTAGCCCATATTATAGGAATGGCTAGTGCGTTTAGCCCCTTCAGAATGGCTAACCGTTTAGCCCATAATAGGAATGGCTAGCCCGTTTAGCCAAAGTCCTTTTAGGCAAGTCCCTCCACTCGGCGGCCATATTGCAATGCTTTTTGGGCACTCATCGGGCATCCATTTCGGCAGAAATGTGTGTGCACAAGGGTTCACGACACCAATCTTGCTCCAGCGGCGAGATCACAACACGTGATTGGCACGATGTCTTCACAACACACCACATTATTGGCTCAATGTATTCACAACACAGCATATGATTGGCTCAATGTATTCACATGTCGACGTTTTGCCGAGGAAGGGGTGGGATGTGTGTAGTACAAACTAACCCCATGCAATTCTATGGAGGGATTTTGAGTGCTGTGTCTCCTCATTAGAAAGTCTCTGCTACAACTACCTTGTCCTGCAGAGGAAGACACTTTCACACGCTTTGCTCCTTGTGTGTATAACTGTGCGTTTGTGTTCTTGTCTGTCTTCAGGTCAGTTTGCCAATGAGAAAGTCTCTGGTTTAGCCCCTTCAGAATGGCTAGCCCGTTTAGCCCCTTCAGAATGACTAGCCTAAACAGGCCTAAAGTACCAGCCCTTGCATGCACACACACAGGGGCGTTATTAGAGGGTGGACAGGGTGGTCTTTTACCTACAAGTATTACGTGTTAGCTCACTCTCCTTATTTGCTCCCCTCTCTCTTCCCCTTCTCTCTCTCTCAATGTTTTGACAATTTTTCGTTGGGTGCAGCGAAGATGGCAATCTGGATGTCAAGGAAGTACAAGATGGCGGGGCGAGCTTTAACCAATCCTGTGGAGATGTTTAGGAGGATGGCGCCCAGATAGCAAAATCAGATTGGCAGATAGTGGATGGTATGCCGTCGGTGGAGTGCCACTTGTGGTCCGCCGTTGGACCACCATCTCTTTAAATTTAACTCGTCATGAATATTAAGAAAAGTTAATGAAATTATATATGGAGTATAACTGAACAAATGAAAAAGATTTCAGACCAATAGGGGCAAAATATTGGCCAATTTGTCTGCAACCCGCCAGTCGACCGCCAGAGAACCGATGAGCAAAATGCCAGCGGACTGCCAGCTACAGTATGTCCCTAGTGGACCGACAGTGGTCCGCTAGCCTCTTGCTATCTGGGCCAGAATCAAGACTGGATATGCATTTTACAAGATGGTTGATGACATTGAGAGCTTTCTTGCAGTATGGGGGCTGGGGGGGTTGCTATGTGAGGGAGGGTGGGGAGGATGGGCAGGTTGTTTTCAACATATGAATCTGCTCTGCAAGCTCTGTGATGTTTTTTACTTGTTGCTTGTAGGTGTCTGTATCGATGTCTTTATTGTGTAGTGGTTAAAGACCTGATATTGTTTCAATAAAGGTGTGTTAAGCCTCTCTCTCTTCCCCTTCTCTCCCTCTCTCTTTCTCTCTCTCTGTCCCCCTCTTTCTTTCCCTCTCTTTCTCTCTCCCCCTTCTTTCTCTCTCTCTTTCTCTCTCTTCCACCCCCCTTCTCCCCCCTCTCTCCTGCTCTCTCTCTTTCTCTCTCTCCCCCCTCCCTCTCTCCCACTCTCTCCCCCCTCTCCCTCTCTCTCTCTCTCTCTCCCACCCCCCTCTCCACCCCCCACACCACACAGAGAACTTGTTTTAGAAGTGTTACTTTCACTTCCTCTTTGGACGTGCATTTTCCTATGAATGTACAAATGTGTGTGTGCGGTGGGTGTGTTGATTTCACAATGAGTTGGGTGGTGTTTGGACTGAACAGTACAATCTGTTTGCACATGCCTCTTGCTGTTTTATTAGGGTGTTCGGTAAGTGTGTGTGTACAGTATGTATGTCTGGATGTTTGTGTGTGTGTTTGTGTGCGTGCGTCCATGTGTGTGTGTGTGTGCCTGCCTGTCTGTCTGTCTGTATGGAGGTGTGTGTGTGTGTGTGTGTGTGTGTTTGTATCAGTCTGTGTGAGTGTGTGTGTGTGCATGCGTGCGTGCGTCCATGTGTGTGTGTGTGTGTGTCTGTCTGTCTGGATGTGTGTGTGTGTGTATGTGTGTGTGTGTGTGTGATTGTGTGTGTTTGTATCTGTCTGGATGAGTATGTGTGTGTCTGTTTTATGTCTGTCTGTATACGTGTGTGAATGCGAGTGTGTGAGTTTTACTCTGTGACTCTGTGAAAAGAGTGAAATGTAAAACAGATTTATTTCCTGTTTAGCCCCTCAAATCGGGGATAAGCTCATCTTAGCGCCATACCCCCCTCCCCCCTCCCCCAATGGATATCCCACAACAAGGGGACCCATGTTCTCAGTTCCTCCCAACTTTCAAATGAAATTACTTTTTGCTATGTTGTGCCTGTGTGTTTGAGTGTGTGTGTGTGTGGTGTGTGTGTGTGTGTGTGTGTGTGTGTGTGTGTGTGTGTGTGTGTGTGTGTGTGTGTGTGTGTGTGTGTGTGAATAGAAGTGATTCAAAGTACAAGAATCAGATTAAGAGAGGTTTAAGACTTACCGTATACTTGCTCACCGCACTAAATGTATTTATTTATGCTTTACTATCTCAAGCACACACACACACACACACACACACACATACACACACACACACCTCACACACACACACACACAGACAAGTACATACAACACCTACAAATTGAGTCTTGCATTACCAAAAGTAAACTTCCGATTGGGAAGGTGTGTGCGCGTGTATGTGTGTGTGTGTGTGTGTGTGTGTCAGTATGATTTCGCTCAATCTGGGCGTTGGTAATTAAAGTTTGGATGCAGGGCTTACGTTTGAGACACCATATGTGGATTTTTGAGGTGTTTCTGTGGGTGGGTGGGTGTGTATGTGCAGGAGTGTGTTTGTGTAATGTGTGAAAAGTGAGTTTTCTTCTCTGGAAGTCTGTGTGTTTGTGTGTGTTTGTGCGTGTGTGTGTGTGAGAGTGTCTGTGTGTGTGTGTGTGTGTGTGTGTGTGTGTGTGTGTGTGTGTGTGTGTGTGTGTGTGTGAGTGTGTTTTCTCTATTTGACCCAGTCACCAGCTTGTTTTCCCTCCTCTTCTTGCTTACCATGCTCTGAGAGATGTGTGTAGTTTGTTGTGTCAGGTGTGTGTGTGTGTGTGTTTGTGTGTATGTGTGTGTGTGTGTGTATGTATGTGTGTGTGTGTGTGTGTGTGTGTGTGTGTGTGTGTGTGTGTGTGTGTGTGTGTGCATGCCCTGAGAGATGTGTATAGTTTGAAAGTTGTGCCGTTTGTGTGTGTGTGTGTGTGTGTGTTTGTGTGCATGCTCTGAGAGATGTGTGTAATTTCAAAGTTGACTCAGTTCTTACATTCATCAGACCCACACACTCACACTGATCCTTCTGTAAGTTCTCATCTCTGTGTTGTGTTCATCTTATTCTCTCTCTCTCTTTCTCTCTTTTTCTCTCTCTCTTTCTCTCTCTCTCCCTCTCTCTTGCTCTCTCTCTCTCCCCCTCTCTTTCTCTCTCTGCTTTGCTTTCTATTTTTCTGTTTCTCTCATCTCTATTTCTCTCTCTTTTTTCTCTCTCTCTCCCTCTCTCTCTCTCTATTTCTATTTTTCTCTTCTTTCTATTCCTCTCTTCATCTCAATATCTTTTTTCTGTCTCTCTTTCCCCCCCTGCCTCTGTTTTTGCCCTCCCCACACACACACACACCCTCTTTGACAATTGGTCATTGGAGTAGACCATGGCCCATTGAATAACAAAGCGCTTTCAGACATACGTGTAAGACCGGACGTTCTGCCGATGTTAAACGGTGGGGCCGTATATCTGAACGACATAACCGGTCATATGAAAGTCCGAATTTAGCCGGTTGTTCTACTACTCCCCCCCTAGTATTTCCTCCGGACATTATGTAAATGTGCTGTGCCTGAACGAGGCGGTTAAAATTCACACCTGGTGCGTCCATGTGGTTAGATCTGACTTAAATGCCAGTGTTATGATGGAGTGGCATAGTGCTGTCCAGAAAATCTCTGACGTGGAAAGATGCAGACATCACAGAGCTACTGTCCATGAGGGCATACAACATTTTGATCGAACACATGAAGGGAACGGCACGTTGTAGCCTACAACTGCATGGCAAGGCCAAATGAATTCAAAAGACTGAATCATAAGCAGAAGGCGCTGAAAAGGCAGTAGCCTACAGCGACGTCGTTGACGACAATAACAGGAGTATTTCATAAAGTGTTAGCCAACACGGTTTTCTGTTCATTGATAGCCTTCTCATGACCTCAGAGCTGAGCTCGCTGATATTTGTTGAGCATAAATATGGCTAGAGAAAATGAAAACGAAGAAAACGCAACTTTGTTCCAAGCTCCTTACGTAAATGCATTAGACACATGGGGAGAGGATGCTTTTGGAAAAAATAAACTATGAGAAAACAAACAACTTCACTGTTATGTTAGTATTTTGTTTGTTGCTTAAAAACATTGTATAATGGCCTTGATGTCTTGAGTTAGCCTACTGAATTGGCTGGTGGCCTACCATAAAGTTTGTGCATGCTCTCTCTCCAACGCAAACCAGATTTGGGGTTCTATAGCCAAGTAATTCTGGTACATAATGTTGAAAACAGATGAATGTGTTTATTCGAAGCACACATACAAATACTGTAGGTCAATTTCAAGTGCGCACTTATGTGACTAGCCTACTTCAAGTATTAGCCCACGTACAATAGATTTATCTTCTTTAGCCTACATAATGCATAGGCTACTTGTAAACAAAAAGCAGCTGTGACAGGCAGCGGCCACATATATTCTGCGTCATATCTCGCATATTGTGAACTCTACAAGCCCCCACCCCTCACTCGACAACCACATGGAGATTCTGTAATGTGCGTGTATGTCGTTCACACATACATCCGTATAAGGTCAGTATAAGGTCCGCAGGTTAGCATCATATCTGAATCATCCGAAGGGTAGGACCTCCGTTTGACAAACCTCCCCATATAGGTTATATCTGAAAACGCTTACAGTCACTCTGAACTCCCCCAGGCTGTAATTGTGGTGTTAATGGTGGTGGTGCTCGTGGAATGTGTTTGTGTGGGTGTGTGTCAGGCCTTTCTAACAGTGCTTGAAAGGTACCCTTGCAAGCTCGTTATTGTTTTGACGTAACATTTAACCAGTTTGAGCCTCTCACTGTACCTGTGTGTGTGTGTGTGTGTGTGTGTGTGTGTGTGTGTGTGTGTGTGTGTGTGTGTGTGAGGAACATCACATGAATAATGAAGTGTTTATTGCATGAGGAGGAGGTGAGAAGAGAGAATATAGAGTGAGAGTATTGTGTCTCAGTGTGAGTGTGTGTGTGTGTGTCTCTCAGTGTGTGTGTGCCTCAGTGTGTGTGTGTGTGTGTGCCTCAGTCTGTGTGTGTGTGTGCCTCAGTGTGTGTCTCAGTGTGTGTGTGTGTGTGTGTGTGTGTGTGTGTGTGTGTGTGTGTGTGTGTATCCTTGTGCCTATGTGTTTGTGTGCATGCATCTGATAGAGAATGTGTTTCTGTGTGTGTATGTGTGTGTGTATGTGCATGTGTATCTCTGTGTGTGTATCTGTGTGTGTGTGTGTGTTTTGTGTGTGTGTGTGTGTGTGTGTGTCCTGTATGTGTGTGTGTGTGTGTGTGTGTGTGTGTGTGTGTGTGTGTGTGTGTGTGTGTGTGTGTGTGTGTGTGTGTGTGTGAGTGTGTGTGTGTGTGGGCCCTGAAAAGTGCAGTGTAGCCTTGTCTGCATTTTCTCATAGAGGGAGGCAGGCACCACACAGCAACACTCAGAATGTCAGTTACAGAGGTTTCCTGCCCTCCTGGAGCCCAGGTGTGTGTGTGTGTGTGTGTGTGTGTGTGTGTGTGAGAGAGAGAGAGAGAGAGAGAGAGTGAGAGAGAGTGTGTGTGTGTCAGAGAGAGAGGCACAATGACTCCTAAAGCATCCATGCACATTCAGACATGTGGTCGAGCTTTATTAGACCACAAACTGACACCAGCCTATGCTGTGCGTGTGCCTGCAGGTGTGTGTGTGTGTGTGCGTGCACATTTGTGTGTGTGTGTGTGTGTGTGTGTGTGTGTGTGTGTGTTCGTGTGTGTGTGTGTGTGTGTGTGTGTTCGTGCGTGTGTGTGTGTGTGTGTGTGTTTGTTTTGTTATGTTCTTTCTGATGCTGCATATGTGTGAACTGAGTCTGAAATTAGGCATAGTGTTGAAATATTTGTTTACAGTTTATGTGTATGTGTGCAAAATTGTGTGTGATGCGGAGACAGTTTTGGCAGTACACATTGTGTTACAAATTCAAAATATTTTGATTTGATTTTTTAACTGAGGAAGAACGTACTGTAGTTTAGTACAGCATAAGTATAGTTTTTAAGCATAAAAATTGTCTGATTATCGGCTACAAAAGTATTGGACCTCCGCACATTGGGAAGACATGTTCATTTGAATGGAGTTTGCAGCGGAACTTGAGAACTCCTGCAGCATTCTGAAAAGCTGTATTATAGGCTAATGATAGGCTACTTTTAAAATAGTTATGTAAAGCATTGTTTAGTTTTGGCTGGTAAAATTATGTCTGGCCGGTAATTTACCAGCCACTTTGGCTAGTAGGCCAAAAAGATCATTTCGACTCCTGTGCATAGACACACACACACACACACACACACACACACACACACACACACACACACACACACACACACAGTATTAGTCCACTCACAGGCAGTTGGTGGACATGTCCCAAGCTGCCAAATATCAATGCCACATGCATAGCCTAGGTCACTGATCTAGATAGATAGATAGATAATTTATTGATCCCCAAGGGGAAATTCAAGGAAATCCTTGATCTTTGCAAGGAGGGGTTGGTATTTAGTCATTTTTAAAAAAAACGCTATGTCCATATACATATCATAGACACAGCCTATTTGAAAGACTAGCATTTCCTTTCTATCAGGGGTGTGAGGTATGTTAACAAACACATCATCAGAGCTGTTGAACCAGTCTGGCATTATGTGTGAGTGTTTGTACATAGACATGGAATTATGTCCTTAACAGAACTGGCAATAATGTCAACAATATGGTCATGGCGAGAGAACTACACACACACACACACACACAGACGCACGCACACACACACACACACACACACACACACACACAGACATAAATACACTTACGTACACTTAAGTACATATACTCTGTTTCTAACACAGTCTCTCTCAGGCACACACACACACACACACACACACACACACACACACACAAACACACATATAGAAATACACCGACAAGATTATCCCTTTGTTACTTACTGACAAACACACACACACACACACACACACACACACACACCTCTGTCGTACACTTAAGTACATATACTCTGTTTCTACCACAGTCACCCACACACACACACACACACACCCTGACTGAGTGGCTCTAAGGAGGAAGTTGTTTGCTTGAAGCGCTCTCCTCTCCTCTCCTCACTTCTCCTCACCTCTCCTCTCCTCACTCCTCTTTCCTCCACACAAAGGCCGAATTAGAGGAGTTATTTGTGTAACGGGGCACGTTCCTTCACACAAAAGAAGAATTAGGAACTTATTTGTGTAGCGCGTGTTCACTTTGTGCCGCGCACGGCTAACGGTTAGCTGTTTATCACCGTGGCAACAAAGGCGGGATTAGGGCCTTGTCTTTGAAGCAGCTCCTTTAAGCCTCGATGGGTGTCACCTGTCAGACTCTCTCCTCCAACTGTGTGTGTGTGTGCTTGTGTGTGTATGTGTGTGTGTGTGTGTGTGTGTGTGTGTGTGTGTGTGTGTGTGTGTGTGTGTGTGTGTGTGTGTAAGTGTGAAAGAGATGGACTTTTCCAACTGTCTCACTAAAGCTCTGCCTTAACCTCTGTAATGCATGAGCAACACATAGCTACAATTAATAAAATATTTACTGAAAAATGTTGGAAAAAGTATTGTGAAGATAAAGGTAAATGTGGCGCAAGTGTACTTAAAGCGCTGATGGAGAAGAAGGAAGCGTGTGTGTGTGTGTGTGTGAGAGAGTAAGATGAGGGTATCCTGTGTGTGTGTGTGTGTGTGTGTGTGTGTGTGTGTGTGTGTGTGTGTGTGTGTGTGTGTGTGTGTGTGTGTGTGTGTGTGTGTGTGAGTGAGATGAGGGAAGCATGTCTCCCTGTCCCTGGGCATCCCAGTCCACCTGCACACCAACAGTCAGGCCATTGTAGACACACACACACACACACACACACACACACACATACACATGCACACACTCAAACACACATACACAGACACAGACACACAGACACATAGAAACATACTCATACACACACACACACACACGCACACATGCACACATGCACACATTCAAGCACTCATACACAGAAACACACACAGACACACAGACACACAGACACACTATCACCATACACAGATACACAGACACACACACACACACACAAACACACACACTTCACACTACACACTATTAAACTGTCAGTAATACATGGCTGTCGCCCGAGCCTTTGTGGTGTGAATAGGGGCAACACAGAGGTACTGAGCACAGAACAGAGAGAACAAAACACAAGACGACAAAAGAGGATGAGAGAGAATGAGAGAGAAAGAGAGAGAGAGAGGAAGAGAGAGAATGAGAGAGAAAGAGAGAGAGAGAGAGGAAGAGAGAGAACGAGAGAGAAAGAGAAGACATAAAGGGGCTGACAGAAGAAGTGATAGAGAGAAAGAAAACATAAAGGGACCGATAGAAGAGACGACGAGAGAGAGAGAGAGAGAGAGAGAGAGAGAGAGGGAGAGCGGCTCGCTGGCCCGAGGCGGGTATTAGGCTGCATGCCAGTGAGGATGAGCC
>NC_055978.1:10013287-10023287 GCF_018492685.1 Alosa sapidissima | reverse complement strand
CCCTCTGCACAACCCTTTACAGTTCACACACACACACACTCACAAACACACACATACACATACATACACACACAGGCACGCACGCACGCACACACACACACACACACGCACACAACGCACACACACACACTCACAAAAACACACATACACATACATACACACACACACACTCACACACACACACACACACACAAACACACGCACAGCAGCGTAACCCCCCGCAGGTCATACACAAACTCAAACACACACGCACACACACACACACACACTACAGCTGACCAGAGCTCTGCATTTGTGTGTGTCTGTGTACATGTTTGGGGTCAGATGTGATATTTATGTCATTGGCTTTTTCCTTTTTCTTCCCTGCCTCTCTCTCTCTC
Source organism: Alosa sapidissima (assembly GCF_018492685.1). Taxonomy (NCBI): domain Eukaryota; kingdom Metazoa; phylum Chordata; class Actinopteri; order Clupeiformes; family Clupeidae; genus Alosa; species Alosa sapidissima. Next base: position 10,022,907 of record NC_055978.1, on the reverse strand, counting down.
TCTCTCTCTCTCTCTCTCGTGTGTATTCTGTGTGTGTGCATACGTGTGAGAGAGAGTGCATAGACTTTTATTTCATGATTTCACATCATATTTATGGATCGTCTGGAACCGCAGATATGGTCTGGAAACACTCTGTTGTTTTCCCTGTAGCACACACACACACACACACACACTCTCACACACACATACACACACACACACACACAAACACACACAGATATGGTCTGGAAACACTCTGTTGTTCTCCCTGTAGCCAAATGTCCAAAGCCCCTATACTGATTTCAGACCTGTTGCAATTCAATTCAATTCAATTCAAAAGGCTTTATTGGCATGACCATTCATAAAGAAAGTGTTGCCAAAGCACACATGTCTAGAAAACATAGAATCATAAAACAATATGTGTGATTATAAAAACATGTATAAAGACACATGCACACACATTCCGGTGCACACACAAGCACACATTTTAATTTATCACAAAAAACATTAACCATTGTTTGTACACATATAACACACACCCAATAGAGACATGGTGCAACAGAGCTGGTGGTGGTGGTGGGATTACATCTACACTGTGTGTGTGTGTGTGTGTGCGTGCGTTCATCTACACTACTCACAAAAAGTTAAAGATATCTGTGTTGCACTGACATCGTTAGCATCTATGTGATGTTAGCATCTATGTAATGTTAGCATCTATGTACTGTAATGTATGTGTTGCATTGACATTGTTAGCATCTATGTAATGTTAGCGTCTATGTAATGTATGTGTTGCATTGACATCGTTAGCATCTATGTAATGTATGTGCTGCACTGACATCGTTAGCATCTATGTAATGTATGTGCTGCACTGACATCGTTAGCATCTATATAATGTTAGCATCTACGTAATGTTAGCATCTATGTAATGTATGTGTTGCATTGACATTGTTAACATCTATGTAATGTTAGCGTCTATGTAATGTATGTGTTGCATTGACATCGTTAGCATCTATGTAATGTCAGTGTTGGGAAAGTTCATTTTCTACGTGAACTAGTTCAAAGTTCAGTTCACAAATTTTAAAATGAACTAGTTCAGTTCATAGTTCATAATTCAAAATTTTGAACTAAGTTCACACTTTCCAAAAATGAACTAGTTCATAGTTCTTTTTTTTTCATATGTTGCTGCGAGCTATTATTTTTCAAAATTATTGCTACAGCCCATATAGAATGCAGTTAATTTGGGCTGAGGATCTGTCTTGACAGCCTTTTGATTTTTTATTGGCTTGCACATACCTTGAAAGGCTAGCCAGGTGCTTCAGATCAATGTGCCGCTTCAGGTTTGATGTGGATGTGACTGAAGTGCGGGCTAAGTTTGCACAGAAATGTACGATTTTTCCCATCCTCACCGACCTTGTCATAACACTTGTTTAAATGATCATATGACGCCTCCTTGCTGCTTTGTCGTCTACATTAGCCTTTCTCAAACTTCTTTGACCTGAGGCCCAGTCAAGGCATACTTTGGGGTCATAGGGCCCACCTACATGAACCAACCCCCTCCTCCCACCCCCCATCAAATTATCATCAGTGATGCCAGTAACGCGTTAGTCTATTTTGACCACTTTTTTCGGTAACGAAAACGCGCTACTATTTACAAACCAGTAATCAGATCTAAGTCACTGTGCATTACTATTTTTGTCATTTTCCTTAGTAAAAAGATATATTCTTCTTGTCTCGGGGATTAACGTCATGTAGGCTATGCTCACGTTTTCAGCATGAGGACAATTCACGTGTAAAACCACGCAGCGACACAAACGTAAACAACAATGGAGGGAGGAGAGATGCACATTTTATCTATAGCCTACAGTCATTATTTTGAGTTTGTGTCAGCTAAACATGACAACATTAAGGTACATTGTACATTCTGTGCTGGTGACAAAGTGCGGTCTAGCTAGACATCCCAAGTCTCCCGAAGTTTTGGGAGTCTCCCACATATTGATAGCGGCTTCCTGACGCCCGCAAATTACATAAAATCTCCCAGAACCTAGAGCGAACAAGAGCACGCAAGCCAGACCGGACTTCAAATCGCGTGTGCATATGAGTCTAACGCACACACAACGGAGAGGGAGAGAGAGAGGGGTGGTGCGTGTGTGCCTGAAACGCATCCAAGACAGAGCATCCTGGTCTGTTTTGCTAAATCAACCAATCAGTTTTCAGTGTAGGTGGGCTTATATCTCTTTTCTCCCGAACTTAATTAATCAGTTCAGTCAGTGTATCTAGGAACAGGAGCGTCATGGCAGAGTCAGTGCCCCTCAAAAAGGAACATTTAAGACCCATTTCACATCAGACTACACAAAAGTGTAAAGTGTAAGTCATAAGAGTAAAACATAATGATAGTCTTGCACACTGCACTGTTTGTAACAGTGACTTTAGCATTGCTCACGGCGGGTTAAATGATTGCAAAAGACTTGTTGAGGTGAGTTTAACAAGTGTAATTTCATTTGCATATTACTCATATATATACTATACTAGATGGCTAGTTGCCAAGGCTACATGAAAAGGCCAAACTACCAAAATCTACATATTTTACTATCACAATTTCTATCAATAGGCCTTCCTTATTTGGTGTACTGACTTTATTGAACATTATTATTGAAGATTTGAATTTCAGTATCTAAGTAGGCAAGGTTGGGATGTCTGCTATACATTGTTGACATTACTGTTAAAATGTACTTCCAGTATAGTGAGTATTGGCAAAACCGGTTATCATTTTTATGTTTTATGTATGTTTTTATGGGGGTGTTGTCGGCAGCTGCTGAAAGTTAAACTGAAAGAGCGTGCCGTTCACAGACACCAGAATGAACGAGTTCACAGGAACGTTCATCAGACAGTAATACAGTATGTTCAGTTCAAGTTCGCTCAAAATATGAACGAGTTCAGGCACAACACTGTGTAATGTTAGCATCTATGTAATGTTAGCATCTATGTAATGTATGTGTTGCATTGACATTGTTAGCATCTATGTAATGTTATCATCTATGTAATATTAGCATAATGTTTGTGTTGCACTGACATCATTAGCCATGATGGATCCTGAGAGAGTGCTAGAGTGTTCTGAGGCAGGTGCTGGCCTAGGCTGTCTATGTGGTTGTTCAGAGGCAGGTCCTGGACTAGGCTGTCTACGTGGCTTGCGGTTGGCTCATTGAGCTGTTAGAGGGGTGGAATGTTTCTTGGTAACACTGAATGGTAATGCTAGTTTGAGGTCTTCCAGACAGCATGTGCCTCTGTGTGTGTGTGTGTGTGTGTGTGTGTGTGTTGTTGTTTTCTGCCCCTATGATCTGTTCTGTATATGTCCTTAATGTTGTACTGTTGGATATACATTGTGTGGTGTGTGTTTTTGAATGCATGCCATAGCCCCTTAATGGAATAATACATATGGCTTGACTTGACTTGCTAGGCCTTTTGTGTATGTGCAAGTGCAGCTATCTGTGTTAAGCAGCACCCAATTCTATTGGCTGTTTGATCATGGCTCTGACCCGATTCCTCTGTCAGTTTTTTTTTTTTTTGCCTGTATTCATTTTAATAGATTTAAGTCAGCCATAAACATTGCATATCCATTTTCTACATTAACATGTATGTGTGTGTGTGCGTATGTGTGTGTGTGTACATTTATGTACTTGTACTTGTCACATAAGGAAAGCATGGGAAACTCCAAACATTGCAAATGTAAATCCCATGAAATCACTATCAAAATATGTGCAGACACCAGAGAGGTATCTCTCTCTCTCTCTCTCTCTCTCTCTCTCTAACTCTCTCTCTCTCCCTCTCTCCCTCTGTGTGTATGTGAGAGTGCATGCATGAGGTCTGTGTTTGTTGCTGTGTACTTGTGTGAGAGTGAGCATTTCTCTCTCTTTCTCTCTCTCTCTCTCTCTCTCTCTCTCTCTCTCTGTGTGTGTGTATGTGAGAGTGCTCTGTGTGTGTGTGTGTGTGTGTGTTTAATAGAGCTGTGTTATAAGCAATCTCCTCAGCCTTGCAGTAATTGAATGGGATTTTAATGGCAAGTGGCATGTGCTTGCTGAAATATGACGCCACAGAGAAAGGGCTAAGGCTACGGCACCAGCTGCACGTAAGAGGGTTGGTGTGTGTGTGTGTGTGTGTGTGTGTGTGTGTGTGTATGTGTGTGTGTGTACGCACACACATACACACACACACACATACACACAGACATAGACCTAACATAATCTCACAACGCGACACACATGCACACTCACTGAAGATACACAATCCCATAACAGACTGTAATGCTGAGACACACATGTTAAACACAGTCACACTATAATAGACACACACACACACACACACACACACACACACACACACACACACACACACACACACACACACACACACCACACCACATACGCACTTATCACAATTAAAACACACACACACACACACCAGACACACTCCTATTATAGTAGTGGTTAAATTGGTTACACTGTCTTGTTCTGATCAGATTGAGCAACTGCAGCCAGACAAACTCACTCTATGATGATGATGTCATAACACTTTTATCAGATCCTTATCAATCTCTCTCCCTTTCTACCTCTCTATCTCTCTCTCTCTCTCTCTCTCTGTCTGTCTGTCTGTCTCTCTCTCTCGCTGTGTTTTTTTGTATTGTATTTTCACTATTTTGGTTTTGCTACCATTTTGTTATTATCTATTATTTTTTTGTATTTTTGTGCGTGTGTGTATCTGTGTGTATGTGTGTGAGTGTATGTAACGCTTGAACTGCCTCGGTCTTTGGTGATTTCCCTTTAACCCAACCTCAGCATCACACACACACACTTGCCCCCCCCCCCCCCACACACACACACACACCTCTCTTGCCCACCCCCACCTTAGATAAATTGTTATTTACATTGTCATAAAATTTCTGCCTGTGCATATCTCCACATGTGTATTTATATGTGTACGCCTCTGCACCTGCTTGCTCGCGGTGGTGTTTGTGTGTGTGTGTGTGTGTGTGTATTTGAGTCCTCCCGCTCTTTTAATACCATACCTGTTTAGCATGCACTAGCTGCCGTGTGTGTGTGTGTGTGCTCGCCCTCCCTTGTGTGTGTCTCTCTCTCCCCCTGTGTGTGTGTGTGTGTGTGTGTGTGTGTGTGTGTGTGTGCTCTCTGGCGGATGCGAGGCGGTAAATGGCGGTATTATTTGTAGGCTCTGGCAGTGTCTTGAGGCTGCTTCAGAGAGATACAAGGAGGCAACTGATAAGGAGAGCATCAGAAGGGCAGTTAATTGCCTGCAGTCTCCGGGAGCAGGGGAATATTTAAAATCTGCGGGAGGATTAGAGCCAGATTAAAAAGTGCCGCGGCTGTGAGGCCCACTGGCGCTCACAGATTGCAATCAGCAAGGGTAATGGTGAAGAAGAAGGAGAGAGAGAGAGAGAGAGGGCGGGGGGGAGAGAGAGAGGGAGGGAGGGAGGGAGGGAGGGAAAAACACAGTGAGCGAATGCGGCAAGGGGAAAGACGAAAAGCGCGAGAGAGAGAGATAGAGGGGGAGAGAGAGAGAGGAGGAGGGAGGGAGGGGGGGGGGGAGAGAGATGAGAGGAGAGGGGGGAGAAACTGGCAGATAGGAAATTCAGATGGTCTGCCTTCCGCCCAGGGTTCCATCTTGTAAGCACGATCCATCTACGTGTAAATCATTTTTTTCTTCTCTTTAAAAAAAGAAAAACTCCAGGCCTTCGTTGCCACGGCTGCGGGTTCTGTCACTACTGCCACACCACTGATCCCTACTGTTTGCTCTCTCTCTCTCTCTCTGTTTCCCTTTCTCTCTCTCTCTCTCTCTCTGCTTCTTTCTGTTTACTCTCTCTCTCTCTCGTCATGCTTATCCTTCGATCAGCAAAAAGAGAAAAAAGAAAAAGCTTTACTTCTTTCCATCCGCTGGAGGATTAGCAAGGTTGATTGAAGATGAGGAGGAGGAGAGGAGAGATGGAGAGGAGAGGAGAAGGGGAGTGGAGGAGGAGAGATGGAGAGGAGAGATGGAGAGGAGAGGAGGAGGGGAGATGGAGAGGAGAGGAGGAGAGATAGAGAGGAGGAGAGGAGAATAGATGGAGAGATGGAGAGGAGGAGGGGAGTGGAGGAGAGATGGAGAGATAGAGAGGAGAGGAGGAGGAGAGATGGAGAGGAGGAGGGGAGTAGAGGAGGAGGGGAGTAGAGGAGGAGAGATGGAGAGGAGGAGGAGGGAAGGAAAGGTGGAGAGGAGAAGAGTAGAGATGGAGAGGAGAGGAGGAAGATAAGGAAGAGAAGGAGAGGTGGAGAGGTGGTAAAGGAGGGGAGGAGAAGAGGAAGAGAAAGGAGGAGAGGGGAGGAGGAAGAGAAGGACTTGCCATAAAGAAGGAGGGGTTAGCGAGAGTGTGTGTGTATGTGTGTGTGTGTGTGTGTGTGTGTGTGTGTGTGTATATGTATGTGTGTGTGTGTGTGTGTGTGTGTATGTGTGTGTTTGTGTATGCATGTGTGTGTGTGTGTATGTATGCATGTGTGTGTGTGTGTGTGTGTGTGTTCAAACGTTGTGGCCGCCACGAGGGAGAGAGAGAGTGACAGGTGTCGGAAGGTCATTTTGTCCAGACAGGGAGTCCAACGAGAGAGAGGGAGAAATGGAGAGAGAGGGATGGAGTGGGTCTGACACCTGTGTTTCACTAAGCATTTCACCAATGCTTTGACATTAGTGTGTGTGTGCATGTGTGTGTGTGTGTGTGTGTGTGTGTGTGTGTGTGTGTGTGTGTGTGTGTGTTCAAGCAATAACATTACAAATAAGTGTGTTTGTCATGCCAGTAAAGCCTCTGTGAAAGCACAGCGAAAGACTGCTTGCGATTTTGAGGAAAAGGTAAATAAAGGGAAGTTCTTAATTATCCAGGGAGAGATAATGATGAATTGCTTAACTTAGATGAACTTAGATAAATTGGTTTATTGTGTGTTCCTTTGCTGTGTTATTTTTTCTACTTCTTCCCCATTGGATGTTGCATCATGCTCATCAATATGTGAACCCTGCATAGCCTTCAGGCTTGTAGCTTTCAGCATTGATGACAATGTTCATGTGTTCATCAATATGTAAACCCTGCATAGCCTCAGGCTTATAGCTTGCAGCATTGATGACTATGTTCATGTATTCATCAATATGTGAACCCTGCATAGCCTCAGGCTTGTAGCTTGTAGCATTGATAACTGTATGTCTATGTATTCATTCATGCCAGTAAAGCTGAGTAAAGCAGAGTGAGAGAGAGAGGTGATATTTAGTCAGGGTGTGTAACAGTGTGTGTAACGGTGTCCGCGGAGAAAGATCAGGACAGACTGATAAGGAGGATGCCACTAGGATGACGTAACCATTCTTAAAGGAGAATTCCGGCGATGTTTCTCACAGATCTCTGTTTCTCAAGGTCGCCGAGTGCTGTCCGGTACCTGGCTCAACAGCCAACAGCTAGAGCTGCCAGGCAGCTACAGTGCTTTATGGGGCCCCCATGTTCATGCCCCCAGACTGTAGCAGAGTGTCTCCATTAAGGGACTTCAGTGTTGTTCATGATATTTCAATTAAATCTCAAAAGCTTATGACAACTGCTGCAAATATATAATGACCGATGCCAATGACAACAGGCTTTGTGCTTCTGATTCTTTTATATCATTCTGCTAGTAGTTCATGTAGCTTGTTAAAGTGCAGCTAAGTGCTTAATGCTTAAATGTTAATAGCGTAAATGTTATTATATTGATGTAACTGTAGCTCTGTAGCTTAAATTAAATGTTAAAATGCTTAAATGTTAATAGCTTAAATGTTATTCTATTGCTGTAACACTTTGGATAAATGTGTCTGCCAAACTATTACATGTAAATGCAAGTGACAGGCAGTTATACAGCTTTTGGTAACATCAGAGGTTTTTATTTTGCAACCAATAATGCCTATTACAGTCTTCTCGTGGTACAAGGAGGGTCACCATTGTTGACATGTGTTAACAGCTTACATATTACACTATATAACAAACACACACACACACACACAAACACACACACACACACACACACACACATGTGCACACACGTGCACAAGGGAAAAGGTGAGATGATGTACTATTCAAATTATTCCAATGAACGTCATCCAGACAACAACACTGTCATTAAAACAGTACACTGTTAAAAGCAGGTAGAACCGGTCCCTGGCCAGAAATATACAGACAGACAGACAGACAGACAGACAGACTCACTCTCTCTCTCACACACACACACTCACAGACAGACAGACTCACTCTCTCACACAAACACACACTCGTATACAAACACACACACACACACACACAGACAGACAGACACTCTCACTCACACACACACACATACACACACTTGTGTGCAGACACACTCCCAAAAGAAGTGACCCAGGTGTTCGTGCAGGAAGTGAAGAGAATGAAATGTCACTGGTGAGGAGTCTCGTCGGGTGAACCCAATCTCCCGACAGGAACGCGAGACGCCCGAAATATCAGTTCAAAATCTGCAGCCAGCTTTTTCATGTATCAGTTTCAAATCTGCGGCAGGTTTTCTTTTTTTTTTTCATCCATTCCCCTCTCTCTCCCTCCCACCCTCTCTCTCTCCCTCCCTCTCTTTTCCAGCTAAAAGATTAGCTTTATAAATTATGCAGGAAAGAGAAGTGGGTAATCCTAAGTATAGATAGAATCGTTTAAGTGTTAAAAGGGCTGTGTGTGTGTGTGTGTGTGTGTGTGTGTGTGTGTGTTGTCATAATCATAAATATGAAACAGATGTTGGTTGACATTTGGAGGGGTGTGTTAAATCCCTCCACTGCTGTCTGGGTTTAAACCATGAACCTGCTGTCTTCCTCTCTCCCAACTCTCCCTCTCTATCTCTCTCACTCACTCCATCTCTCCATCTCCCCTTCTCACTTGCTCTCTCTCTCTCTCCATCTGTGTCAATGTCCTTCTCTCACTTCCTCTCTCAGTCCGTCTATTATTTTCCTGTTCCATCTGTGCGCCTATCTCTCTCTCTCTCTCTCTACCTCTCTCTCTCTACCTCTCTCTCTACCTCTCTCTCTCTACCTCTCTCTCTCTCTCTCTCTCTCTCTCTCTCTCTCTCTCCAGACTCCAGTCTGTGTCTCGGACGTAGTGATGGGCAGATTATACCCGTTGTCAGTTAGCCATGTGTGAGCGTCCGTCGCTCCTCCTCCAAACACAACTTGTATTATAGAGTTCATCCAGATCCACTGTGTATCAGTCAGTCAGATACACACATCGCACAAACACACACACACACAAGACGTACACACATGCAGCTCATACGCTCTTATTACCTCACAAAAAGCCTCACAAACACACACACACACACACACACAAACACACATACTGTACACACACAGAAACACACATACACACACACACAAACACACACACACACACACACAAAGACTACATTTTCACATGACTATGAACAGAATATTCACACAATTCCCAAGAAAGTAAACAGCAGGTATCATGTGGGAATATATATCTCTGTTTAGACATTGACTTGATAATGTATTAATTCCCACTGTGTATTGGTAATGTCTGGATATGACTGCAGCTTGAGCACAGCTTTTGATGACATGCGATTGTT
>NC_055978.1:10008287-10010787 GCF_018492685.1 Alosa sapidissima | reverse complement strand
AAATAATATTTTTATATACTAAAACACACTAAAATATGCTGGTCACTTGTTTTCCCCTTGCTTTTCATACAGTTCAGCTGATACTCTCCCTCTAACAGATACAAATACAAATAAAAAGTAATAAATAAATACATTTTGAACATGTAAATGTGCATATACAGTATGTTAGCGGATGTGAAAATGTGTAGATATGTGCATGTGCGTATGCATAAGGGAGTTTGTGGAAATGTTGTGACAGTCTTTCAATCACTTACTGAATAATTAAATGTTAGGAACAGCGATCCTCCATACAAACTTATTCAGGAAGCCGGCATCCTCTTTTAGTGTGGTGTAAATCCATACATGCCATATGCACCACTGTGACATACGGGCTAAAGAGAGTGATGAATCAATAGCGTCATTTCTAATCCACTTCCCGTATCTAACATCTGTGAGTGGACAACAGGTTGTGTTGCCGTGTGAAAGTGGACGTCTCGTGTGAAGCAAACCATAAACATGCTTACGTTTCATGAACGTGCACAGCATTCCGGTCCGGTCCTGCTTTTTGGGAAAAAAACTCTTTTTAGGGGTGCAGAGAATGTTCCAGAACACTGAGAACACAAGAGCAGAACAAACAAGAACACGTGGAGATAGCGGAGGGTTATCCGGAGTGTTGTTATGATTCTGGAATGGACGTTATTATGGTTCCGGAAGGGGACGGAGGGAGTTCTTCACCCCTGTTTAATGGTTTGCATTGTGAGGTGGACAAACAGACACCGATACTCAGGTTGTCCACCAGCATCACTGGTAACATGAAGGTCAAATCAGATGAGGATGACAGGGGAAATGGTTTTAAAGGTCACATGTACACACACACGCGCGCACACACACACACACGAGCACACACACACACAAACACACACACACACAGAAGCAGGTATGATTACAAAGTGATGAAAACCATCAGTAATATGTGTGTCTGCATGGATTAAGTGCTTTTCTGCTGGTTATGTGTGTGTGTGTGGGTGGGTGGTTTAGTGTTGGTTTAGTGTTCTTGTGCTGGTGTTGACACAAGTAATCCCTACTGTTAGATTTTTACGCTGATACACCTCCACAGTTAAGACACCTCTCCAGGTAAGAAATATGGCTGCGTGCACATACGCGCAGGACTGTGGCCTCTTGTGGACACACACACACACACACATGTACTCTCGCTCTTGCACACACACACATGAGCACATACTCATATGCACGTACTGTATATGCACACACTGATGTTCTCTCTTTCTCTCTCTCTCTCTTCTCTCTCTGTCTATCTCTCTCTCACACACTCACTCCTGCATTCTTGCACAGCTCACCTGTGCCCTGAAGGGTTTCCGTAGCGACACGGGCCCCCGGCTTCTGCTGTTCGCACGCCAGCGTGACAGTCCTGTAAATCAGCAGGTCAAGCTGAGTGTCTGCTGACATCACAGGGGTAAAGAGTACACACACACATGCACACACACACACACACACACACACACACACACACCCTTAGGGTTATATACATGCTCTACACACAGTCAGAGACACAAAAACAGGAGCATGCACGTACACACACACACACACAAATTATGCATTTGTGTATATCAAGCAACAGACAGGTTTGTGTATGAATCTTGGAGGGGTGTGTGTGTGTATGTGTGTGTGTGATATATAGAGACAGTTTGTGTGAGATTAAGGGAAATTCCTCCCTTGCATTTAATTGAGACCATAAATCAGTCACTTTGGCAGAGTCGAGACGCGCTCTGAGATGTAAGGAACGTTGGGAACGGGAACGAGAGAGAGAGAGTTGTGTTTGTTATGACATACATTTTGCATTGATATCAATTCCACTCCTTATCCATCTGTGCTGAGTTTATTTGGCAGCTCTCTGAGTGTGTGTGTGTGTGTGTGTGTGTGTGTGAAAACATGAAACTAACAAACTTGAACCCAGAACGTAACAGTAAAGAAAGGGGAGGGGGCAGCAGGTAACATTTCCCAGAATGCCTTGTGGGTGGAATTAGAGGGTAGGTTGGGGGTTAATGGGTCTGACCTTACCGGCTCCTACCTGTGGCTCTGGGGATGTTCCTGCAGACACTGCATCAATCTACACACACACACACACACACACACACACACACACAATAGCACACACACACTGACTGTTATACAAACTAGACCAAAACCATGGAGTTGGAATGCTACTCTCATATGAAATCTGCAAGCGGCTTTGGCTTCGGTTTGACTGATGGCTTGATGGTTTTTATAGCGTTTGTGGCGTAATGGTTTATTCTTTGCTGTTTTCCACACAAAAGAGGACTTCCCTAGGTGTGTGTGTGTGTGTGTCTCACCTGCCGGCATGATTGAGTGCTGGGCTCGTGCGTGGTGCTCCACAGGCGGATTTATTTAAACAAACATTCTGAAGGCCTTTGTAGCGCCTGTCTGCAGCGCACGTACGCCTCACAGATGGAGAAGTGAACAGAAGAGAAGAGAAGAGGAG
>NC_055978.1:9980787-9985787 GCF_018492685.1 Alosa sapidissima | reverse complement strand
ATTTGTGTGTTTTCGTGTATCTGTATGTGAGTGTGTCTCTATCTTAAATGAGTGTGAGTGAATGAGTGTGTGTGTGTGTGTGTGCGTCTGTGTGTGTTTGTGAGTGTGTGTGTTTGTGTGTGTGTGTGTGTGTGTGTGTGTGTGTGTGTATGTGTGTGTGTGCGTGTGTGTCCATGTGCGTGTGTGTTTCAATTACCTTCAACTGGGTCAAAGTCATTACGGAATGCGTCTGAATATGCAAATTTGAGTAGTTAGATTAAAAACATGCTGATGTGCGTAAACGTGAAGAAGAGAGGGAGACAGAGCGAGAGAGGGAGAGAGTGAGGGAGGGAGAGAGAGTGAGGGAGGGAGAGAGAGCGAGGGAGGGAGAGAGAGTGAGGGAGGGAGAGAGAGTGAGGGAGGAGAGGAGGAGGAGAGGAGGAGAGGAAAGCGGAAGGCAGAATGCAGGCGCAGAGGCTTTTCCCTCTCGCACTCGTTCGCTTATTCCCCCCATCACACTTTTGTTCCCCGCCCCTCATCCCACATGCTTGGTTTAATCACGCTGTTGATCTAAATGAAAGTATTAATTAATTCAACAAGGAGAGAAAAAAGGGGGAAAATGAATTTATTCTAATTGTGCAAAAAAAGAAGTGAAGGGAAAGAGTTGAAAAAAGAAGAAAAAAAAAACACGGACAAAAATTAGCTCCGTTCAAAAACCTCAGCGCTTGCAGTTTTCAAAAGTCACTATATGTGTAAAATGAGATTTTCCTCAGTATGCTGTGGAAGTGAAGGGGGGGGGGGGGGGCAAAGTTGTTCCCTGTTCCTCATCGCAAATGCTAAATAATCCCTCTGGTTCGTGAGCTGTTTCTCGTTTATTTGGCTGCTGTATTTATTTGTATTTATTTGTGTTATCTGCCTGTCAGGTTTGAGTGACAGGTGAGGATTCTGTTTGATTTAACCCTGCTGAGCTTTAGAAGGCTTGAAGATGAACTGTTTCAGTGTTTGTTGTGTTTGTTTATTTATTTATTAAGTTGTTTAATGCAAATATGATGATAGACCAGGAGCCTGCAGGATTAAACAGCGTTCACCTGAGCTAGTCAACTCTCACCTCGTCTCTCTTGCACTGCTTCACTCCTTTCCTAAATTCTACTCTTTTTCTCTTTCTCTCTCTCTCTCTTCTCTCTTCTCCTCTCCTCTTGCCTCTCCTCTTTTCTCCTCCTCTCTCCTCTCTTCTCCTGTCCTCTACTGAGTATAAATGATTTCCGTTGGGCTTGTTTATGATCCTGTATGCTGTGTAGGTGTACAGTAGGTGTTCCATGTTTGTATTTATTTGTGTTATCTGCCTGTCAGGTTTGAGTGACAGGTGAGGATTCTGTTTGATTTAACCCTGCTGAGCTTTAGAAGGCTTGAAGATGAACTGTTTCAGTGTTTGTTGTGTTTGTTTATTTATTTATTAAGTTGTTTAATGCAAATATGATGATAGACCAGGAGCCTGCAGGATTAAACAGCGTTCACCTGAGCTAGTCAACTCTCACCTCGTCTCTCTTGCACTGCTTCACTCCTTTCCTAAATTCTACTCTTTTTCTCTTTCTCTCTCTCTCTCTTCTCTCTTCTCCTCTCCTCTTGCCTCTCCTCTTTTCTCCTCCTCTCTCCTCTCTTCTCCTGTCCTCTACTGAGTATAAATGATTTCCGTTGGGCTTGTTTATGATCCTGTATGCTGTGTAGGTGTACAGTAGGTGTTCCATGTTTGGTGTGATGTAGCTCTATGTCTTCAGATGGCCTTTTGGGGATTTGGGCGTAATGCTGCTGAGGATGAACTGAGCTCAATTTCATCCTTTGAGTGCTGACTATTCTTTCACCTCATTAATTCAATCCAATTCAATCCAATTCAGTTCAGTTCAGTTCAGTTCAGTTCAGTTCAGTTCAATTCAATTCAATTCAATTCAATTCAATTCAATTCAATTCAATTCAAGAGAATTAAATTCAAAAGAATTAAATTCAAGAGAATTCAATTCAATTCAATTCAATTCAAGTGAATTCATTTCAGTCCAGTCCAGTCCCGTCCAGTCCAATATGGCTTTATTGGAATGACAAAGCTCACTTTGTATTGTCAAAGCATTTGTAATTATACAGGTAGTTAATAGAATATACAGAAGAAAAAACAGAACATACTTACATATCTGCCTTCTTTTCACACAAGGAGAAGCACTCGTCCATACATAGACATGAGCATGAGGTTCAGAAGGATGCCTCTGTCCAGATAATACGGTAAAAACGGTAGTGGTGAAGGACGCCGCCAAAGATCCTTAATATACATTTATCAACCGTCTCTGACGCCGCTGTCCAGATAAGATAGATAGATAGATAGATAGATACTTTATTGATCCCCAGGGGAAATTCAAGATAATACGGTAAATATGGTACTGGTGAAGGACGCCACTGTCCAGATAATACGGTAAATATGGTACTGGTGAAGGACGCTGCTGTCCAGATAATACGGTAAATATGGTACTGTGGAAGGCCGCCGCTGTCTAAATAATACGGTACTGGTAAAGAGCACCCCAAGGCCAAGTCTCTCTGTCTCCAACTTCTCCTTTATCTCCTACTGTTTCCTCTCCTTTGCTCTAGTCTCTTTCTCACCTTTCCTTCTTAAACCAAGGGAGGCTATACACATCTATACACTCAATTAGAAGTCTTGCACCGACCCAAGCACACACGCACACGCACACTCACACACACACACACACACACATATATACACATACACACACACACATACACATACACACACACACACACACACACACACACACACACAGAGAGAGAGAGACCCGTAGCACTGCCCCTGTCCTTTGATGTTCTAGGAGGAGTTATTGATCTTTTGTGAAGATGTGTTGTTGACGTTTGATGGTGAGGTAGATATATTCGTATTTGATGTATTTGACATCTACCCTGAAGCCTTTATCCCTTTACTTTATTTACTTTTTTATGTTTTTATTTATTTTATTTTTTTTTGTATTCAGTTTCTCAGACCCTCCACCCTGAGCCTCCACCCAGACCCTCCACCCTGAGCCTCCACCCTGAGCCTCCACCCTGAGTCCATTTTGTCTTTTTCTTCCATTCAGCTCCGTCCTCCCCACAGCTCACATGGCTCACTCCTTCAGATGTATTAAATATAAATAAATGTATATTAAATATTAAATATAAGTCTTCGGCCATGTCAACTGGGTATTTTTAAAAACTGAGAATTTTTTTAATGCGTTTTGTCATTTTGACCACACGAAAACTCAACACGAAAACTCCTCTCCTCTGTCCTACATTTCCTCTCCTCTCTCTCTCTCTCTCTCTCTCTCTCTCTCTCTCTCTCTCTCTCTCTCCACTTTGTGTTTACACTATTCATTTATGTTCAAAATGAAACTGTCCAAAGTGGAAAGATGAAAATGGTAGCAATACACTGTTGGAGTTGTTGTTTTTTTTTCCTTCTGGGATATTTAGGTGGTCCGTGAGGTTTTTTTCCCCCGGTTAATTGGTTAAGTGGGTCTTGGTCTGAAAAAGAGAAGCTCTGATCTAGAGGCTCATATGCTCATATGCCCATGTGCTTCTAATCCTAGCCTAGCATTGCCCCCTGCTGAAACCTGATCTCTCTCGTGCTCCCATTGCCTCCCATTCTCTCTTTTTACTCTCTCTCTCTCTCTACTTCTCTCCCTCCCCCTCTTTCTTTCTTTTCCTCTCTCTCTCCCCCTATCACTTTCTCTTCCTCTCTATCTCTCCCTCTCCCATGTTCATTTCTCTTCCTCTCTTTCTCTCTCTCTTTCCCTCCCTCTCTCTTCCCTCTCTCTCCCATGTTCATTTATCTCTCTCTTTTTGTCTCCCTCTCTCTCTCTCCCATGTTCATTCCTCTCCCTCTCTCTCTCTCTTTTTCTCCCTCTCCCTCTCTCCCTCTCTCTCTCCCTCCATCTCTCCCATGTCCGTGTCATCTCTCCATTCTCCTGTCCTCCTCTCTCCCTCTCTCTCTCCCATGTTCATTTCTCTCCCTCTCTCTCTCTTTCTCTCCCTATCCCTCTATTCCCTCCCTCTCTCTCTCCCATGTTAATTTCTCTCCTCTCTCTCTGTCTCTCCCTCCATCATTTCTCTCTCTCTCTTTTCTCCCTCTCTCTCTCTCCCATGTTCATTCCTCTCCCACTCTCTCTCTTTCTCTCCCTCTCCCTCTCTCCCTCTCTCTCTCTCCTCTCCCTCCATCTCTCTCCCATGTCCATGTCATCCCTCCATTCTCCTGTCCTCCTCTCTTCATCTCCATGTGATTCAGTCAATATGCTCGTGGGTGATGTGTGTCAACAGACCTCTATGGGAATCTCCTCACATCCAATCATATCAGAGCTGGGAAAGAACCGCTAGATAGCAGGGAAATCATGTTTGCCTTTGGTGATACAGCGGGATGTGAGTCACGTGTGTGTCTGTGTGTGTGTGTGTGTGTGTGTGTGTGTGTGTGTGTGTGAGTGTGTGTGTGTGTGAGTGTGTGTGTGTGTGTGTGTGTGTGTATAAAAGAGTGAGTGAATGAATATTGGTCAGTTGCCAGGGTGTGTATTGAGCGGTTTAACTAATAAGGGAGCATAATTGTAGTTTCTCTAAATGGATAATGCCAGGAAGAGGGAGGACACTGCAAGAGGAACATTCTTTTACGGTTAGTACACACACACACACACACACACACACACACACACACACACACACACTTGCGCACACACACACACACACATACACACACACACACACACACACACACATACATATACACACACACACACACACACACACACACACACACACACACACTCACTTACACACACACACACACACACACACACACACACACACACACACACACACACACACCAACATAAACTTGCACACACACACACACACACACACACACACACATAAATACACACACGCACACACCCACACACACACATACATACATACATACCCTTGCGCCCACCTCACTTGAGCCAGGAAGTGTT
>NC_055978.1:9965787-9968287 GCF_018492685.1 Alosa sapidissima | reverse complement strand
GTGTGTGTGTGTGTGTGTGTGTGTGTGTGTGTCTGTGAGTGTGTGTCTGTGTGTGTCTGTGTGTGTGTGTACGTGCCCATGTGTGCAAGGGTGTGTGTGCGAGGGTGTGTGTTTATGTGTGAGGGAGAGTGAGGGAGTGAGTTTGGTGTCTGCACATGCATGCTGTTTTGTGTCTGCACATGAATTTTTGTCTGTGTGTGTGAAGGAGAGGCGGAGAGAGAGAGAGAGATAAAGAGAGACAGAGAAAGAGAGAGAGAGAGAGAGAGAGACATCAACAAAAGGGCCTCTAAATTTTGGTTACACCTGGCAAAAAGCAATGCTGACAATTATCACCATAAGGCTTTCAAGCACAAGTCCCTTACCCTTGGTGGTGTGACCCTTTATTCCAAATTGCAAACAAAAATAACATAAACAACCTTAGTCACATACCAAAATCTACTAAAAGAAAGTATAAGTATAAGTATATATACTTTTTTGATCCCGTGAGGGAAATTTGGTCTCTGCTTTTAACCCAATCGGTGAATTAGTGAAACACAAACAGCACACAGTGAACACACAGTGAGGTGAAGCACACACTAATCCCGGCGCAGTGAGCTGCCTGCTACAATGGCGGCGCTCGGGGAGCAGTGAGGGGTTAGGTGCCTTGCTCAAGGGCACTTCAGCTGCGGCCCACTGGTCGGGGCTCGAACCGGCAACCCTCCGGTTACAAGTCCAGAGTGCTAACCAGTGGGCCACGGCTGCCCAAGTAACAACACAAATCAGAAGCATTACACCAAATTCTGGAAGGAAGAAATAAAAAGTAATGACAAACTAGAGATATACAGAACCCTGAACAGAAATGACAGCATAGCGCCATATTTAAATAACATCAAAGACAGAAAAAAAAGCACACTGACAAAATACAAAATCAGTGACCATAGCTTACACATTGACACAGGCATACGTAAAAAACATGGGTGCCTATTCATTTTTTGATGAATTCAAAAAACATATAAAAGGATTTGAAAATGTATCTCCACAAATGAAAACATGTATACTATTGGGAGAGGATATAAACTACACATGTTTAGCTGTAGATTATATTTTGACCTGTCATAAAATAAGAGAAAAGATGTAACTTTTATGTATGTGATACATGGATAGATCTATCCTTTCTGTGTCCATATAAATACATTGTTTGATAATTAAGCTATTTAACTTAAATTGATTTATGTAGATGTATCTGTAAGTCTAGACATATACGTTTGCATAGGTTTTTTTTCTATTTTCTTTTCTACAGTATAGCACTGATGAAGCTACTACTGTCCCACTGTAACATTACCATGTATCCTTTTATTTCACCTGTTTTCACATTCATTATTTCATTTTTATCTTTATAATAATATTAATGTAAAGTTGATTATTAACATGTTATACCTGTAGCTTTGGCAACAATGACTTTATTAATTCATGCCAATAAAGCACCATTTGATTTGATTTGATTTGAGAGAGAGAGAGAAAGAGAGAGAGAAAGAGAGATAACAAGAGTTAGGGAGAGAGATGAAGAATAGGCTTTTCCTTTCTGGTTTCTGAGACAGATAGATAGATAGATAGATAGATAGATAGATAGATAGATAGATAGATAGATAGATAGATAGATTGATTGATTGATTGATTGATTGATTGATTAGACAGACAGACAGACAGACAGACACATAGATATATACGGTATATTGGGCATTTATTTTGTGTCTGAATGAACATGCATGTGTGTGTGTGTGTGTGTGTGTGTCTGTGTGTGTGTGTGTGTGTGTGTGTGTGTGTGTGTGTGTGTGTGTGTGTGTGTGTGTGTGTGTGTGTGTGTAGGAGGGAGAGAGAGAGAGAAAGAGGAAGAAAAGTATGAACATTTAAGAGATACATTCTTCCACACATTTAAAGTACAGTAGGTATCCCACATTTTCAAGACTATAATAATGAAATAATAGGTATACTTCTTGGCGAAGGGTCCTCTGCTGCCTTAGCAGCAAAATGTCTCTTGAAATATGAGGACCTGAGAGATAGATTGATTGATTGATTAGATATACAGACAGACAGACAGACAGACAGACACATAGATATATACGGTATATTGGGCATTTATTTTGTGTCTGAATGAACATGCATGTGTGTGTGTGTGTGTGTGTGTGTGTGTGTGTGTGTGTCTGTGTGTGTGTGTGTGTGTGTGTGTGTGTGTGTGTGTGTGTGTGTAGGAGGGAGAGAGAGAGAGAAAGAGGAAGAAAAGTATGAACATTTAAGAGATACATTCTTCCACACATTTAAAGTACAGTAGGTATCCCACATTTTCAAGACTATAATAAATAATAATAGGTATACTTCTTGGCGAAGGGTCCTCTGCTGCCTTAGCAGCAAAATGTCTCTTGAAATATGAGGACCTGAGAGAGAGAGAGAGAGAGAGAGAGAGAGTTTGTGCATTTATGTCCATGTGTCTGATTTTACCTTTGGCATACATCCACAGCTCCAA
>NC_055978.1:9947236-9953311 GCF_018492685.1 Alosa sapidissima | reverse complement strand
TCTCTCACTCTCTCTCTTCTTTCTTTCCTGACTCTCTCTCACTTTATTTCTCTTACTCACACTCTCTATTTTTCACTCTATTTTTCTGTCCTCCTGAATCGCTCTTTTCACATTCTCTCTCTCTCTCTCTCTCTTTCTCATTCTGTTTGTCCTTCTTTCTTTCAATTCTCCCCATGACCATCTACTGCCAAACTCACTGTGTGTGTGTGCAGGTGTGTGTGCAGGTGTGTGTGTGTGTGTGTCTGTGTTTGTGTACGTGTGTGGGGGGAGGGGGGCGGTGTGTATGTTTATGTGTGTTTATGTGCATGTGTGGACGTATGTGTGTGCATGTCTCTCTGTGTGTGTGTATGTGTCGTGTGTCTGCGTATGTGTGTTTGTGTGCAGGTGTGTGTGGGGCCGGTGTGTGTGTGTTTGTGTGTGTGTGTGTATGTTTCTGTGTGTGTGTGTGTGTGTGTGTGTGTGTGTTAGTGTGTGTGTGTGTTTCTGGTTTGGCAAGCAGTGTTGTAGTTGGATCAGTTGCAGCACGTCATACCTGTAAACAGAATAGTCTTTGATATGTGATGCAAACTCTTTTGTTACCATGGCAATATGACCATGGAGTTTTCATCATATGGGTACACTGTGTGTATGTGTATATGTGTGTGGTGTGTGTGTGTGTGTGTGTGTGTGTGTGTGTGTGTGTGTGTGTGTGCGTTTTTGTGTTGTTTTGGAGAATGATTTACAGTGCTGTGTTATTCAACATTCAGAATTTTCTCTGATGACGTGAAACAACCACATACCACAAAAACTTCCCTCTGAGCTTATATCACACTACACATTCCATAGGCATCTATCATCAACACACATTTCAATATCTAAAGAAGATGTAATTTCGGGGGGCCCCTACAGTTGAGAAATGCAAAAAATAAACAAACTAAGGTTACACTTTACTTAAAGGTATCTACATAAGAGTGACATGACACTGTCATTAACGTGTCATAAACATTATAAACAAGTCATAAACGTTTATGACATAATGCTTCTGTCATTAAGTGTCATTCGGTTTTTGTCATGACAAGTTAAGGTTAGGGATAGGGTTAATGCTAAAGTTAGGATTAGGGTTAGAGGTTAGGCTTAGGGTTAGGGTTAGGGTTAGGGTTAGAGGTTAGGATTAGGCATAGGGTTCATGTGTTCATGACAGTGTCATGTCACTCTTATGTAGATACCTTGAAGAGTTACCCAAATAAATATGTGTTTTTTATAACGAAGTATGAACATAACTGATATAATATAGAGGGAAAGCACTGATGCAGTCTGTAGAAAGAGATCTCCCAATTCGTGTAGCATAGCAGCTCTTTTAGAAACATAGCAGCTCTTTTCCATTTCAATTTGGGAAGGGGGATGGGGCCAGTGTTCCTACCCGAACACCAAACTTCCTATGGCTGTTTACAAGTGTACAAGCACTAAGACCTGCTCAGAGTGCGGCAGAAGTGTTATGTGCCATCAAAATAATGTTGGAAGGTAAAAAACTCTTTAGGGGGCATTTACAACATGTCCAAAACAGTGTAGTGTAGAATGGCAAACTGTGCTTTTCTTACTCTGTGTGTGTGTGTGTGTGTGTGTGTGTGTGTGTGTGTGAGTGTTTGTTTTTTCTTACTTTGGGAAGGTCAAGGGACATTGGGAACATCACGCAAAAAACATGGGAGGTGACATCTTGGTAACAATTTACTAAGGGAAAACACACACAATAACAACCCCCCAAGTTTTCCTGGAACCCAGCTGCAGTGCATTGTAGGAGCTCCTACTACACAGTCCAGCGCACCGACGTTACTATATATATATATATATACTATATTACACACACACACACATTATATATATATATATATATATATATATATATATATATATATATATATATCAAATTTACAGTAAAGGTACATGAATTATCATGAATTCATGCATGAATTAATTCATGATTTATGCATTACTTCATTCCTTTATATCTTATGAATAATGAGTAATTTACATGAGTTCAAAGTCTCTCATTCATGACCTCATGCATGAACAACACATCAACTAAAGCATCAGGTAGAATGGATACATCTAACCCTAGGAAATGCTTAATAAATCATAATTCATAATGATGTGCCCACCGTAACTAATGCTTTTGGTCAGGAATTATAAACTATGACCTCATGTCAATTCCTGATGATTCATGAGATATGAAGAAATGAAGTAAGAACATAAATCATGAATTAATTCATGCATAAATTCATGATAATTCATGTACCCTTACCGTAAAGTGTTACCAAAATGTTAATAGCGATTGATCAGGTATTATTTATAAAAACACGGAAACTTTCAGAGACAACAGAATCAATACTCTTGTCTAAAGACAAAACAGTGAAATTGCCTTTATTTTACTGGGAAGATACATGCTAAAACAGTCCTTGGACGTATTTCGGCGTCTAACCTTCTTCAAGTTAATAAAACAGGTATGTGGTGAGTGTATGTGTGTGTGTGTGTGTGTGTGTGCGTGCGTGCATGCGTGTGTGTTTCGGCATCAACTGTAGCCTTCTTCAAGTTAATAAGACAGGTATGTGGTGAGTCAGGTATACATCATGTGTTCGTCAGACATTCAAACGATCAATCTTCTGAATTACACATGATCAGACACTACAGAAGAACTACTTTGAAAAACACTCACACACACACATGCATGGGTGCGTGCGCGCACACACACACACAATGTTGATCTGTTTTGTTCTGTCTCACCCACACAGGCCCACACACACTCATGTAGAGAGATGCTGTAAAAAGCCTCATCTAGACATTAACTATAAATCAGATTGATTCTCGTTATTACACTCTGAGACAAACAGACAATCAATTCTGTTGCTTATGCACCACACACACACACACACACACACACACACACACACACAAACACTAGTGCTCTTTGGATAGATGTAATGACTTCATCACAGGTGTAATAAATCTGTTGCTCTCTCTCTCTCTCTCTCTCTCTCTCTCTCTCTCTCTCACACACACACACACACACACACACACACTTTTACACACAGACAAAGACACACACACACACACACACTTGCTTTTTAATTGGAAGTCTCCCAGAGACTTTGTGGTTAATGTGTATTGCCAGTGTTTCTAGTGGATGGCCTAGGGCTAATTTTTTTTAGATTGCGTGTGTATATGTGTGTGTGTTTGTGTTTGGTATGAGTGTCTGTGCTGGTTTTGAGTATGTGTGTGTGTACACGCTAATATTTGTTTACTAACATATGAGTTTTGATATGAATGACTGTGGTTGACTAAAGGACGTTGGTGAGTGCTTATAGAGGTGCCCTACTGCATGTTCCAAAGGTATATTACAATTTTGTGTGTGAGTGTGTGTGTGTGTGTGTGTGTGTGTGTGTGTGTGTGTGTGTGTGTGTGTGTGTGTGTACGCATGAAATGCATGTGTTTTTTATTCTCTTTTTGGAACACTGGGCCCAAGTTGTGCCGCTGATGTTGTCTGAAAATTTTTTGGTTTTATCTATAAAACAAACATACAAACAAATATCAACAAACCAAACAAACAAAATGTCTTTGAAACAATTACTCCCTCTTTCTTTTCTTCCTCTTCCTCTTCTTGTTCTTGTTCTTCTCCTCCTTCTTTCTGTTCTTTCTTTACCTCCTTTATCTGAATATCATCTGTCCTCTTTCTCTCTCCTTCTTCTCTCTGTTCTTTCTTTACCTCCTTTATTATCATCTGTCCATCTTTGTTCTCTTTCTCGTCTTTGCAGCTTTTGGTTTAGAGGCTGTGTCTCCTAACCTGTGTTTTGACACTTGTAGACAATGGTGTGAGTAGATAAGGTCTCTCTGTGTGTGTGTGTGTGTGTGTGTGTGTGTGTGTGTGTGTGTGTGTGTGGGCCGGAGGGGGAAGATGCGATCTGCAGTTATTTTCATCTGTGACATTGTTTCTGGCTGCGTCTGATAGCGTGGACACACACACACACACACACACGCACGCGCACGCACGCACGCACACACATACACATACACATACACACACACACACACGCACACACACACACACACACACACACACACACACACACACACACACACGTGTTAAGTTCACAGATATGTCTGCAAGGTTATCAGACATGTCATTGTCTGGCTCTCCATTCTTGGGCCCTTTTGAAGAGGCCTTCATCATTGATTTAACACTAATATCAGCAAGCGCCATCCAAGTTCAACTCTTAGCAGCCTCATAAACAATACTGGCCACAACCTCTTTATTTTTCTCCTACTGTGTGTGTGTGTGTGTGTGTGTGTGTGCGCACTTGTGCCTGTTTCTGTGTGGGTGGGTGCATGTGTGTCACTTTGTGTGTGTTTGTGTGTGTGTGTGGGGGGGGGGGGGGGGGGGGGGCGTTGCATCTGTGTCTATGTATGAGTGAGTGTGTTTTTGTGTGTTTGTGTGAGTGTGTGTGGCTGCACCACACATCGTTGCTGAAACGATAACGTCCTGCACGTTTCTAATTAGAAGTTGCTGAAATTGTGATCGTTATTTTTTCAATTAAATGATACAGCATTCGACAAAGCCGCCACTAATCAGTTTGTAATTAACACTGTGAGGTTTTTTCCTCTCCTGTCTCTCCCTCCTGTGTTAGTTTCTCCCTCTCTTCTTTCATCTCTCTCTCTCTCTCTGTCTTTCTGTCTTTCTTTCCTTCTCTTGTTCTTTTTTCACTCTCTCCTTCCTCCTTTTCTCCCTCTCTTTTTTCCCTTTTTTCTCCCTCTCCCTCTCTCTCCCTCTTTGTCTCTCTCTCTCTCTGCCTCTCCCCTCCCCCTCTCTCTCTCTCCTCCTCTCTTTCTCTATCAGTTGTATGTAGGCCTGCTCTGTTGCTGTTTGGCTGAGGTCTTTGTGAGTTGCTCAGTGCTGTTTGCTGGTCCATTGTGGATACTATCACTCTCAGACACCAGTTCATATCAGTGACTTGTTCCCAGTGACAGATAGTAGACACAATGTTTTTGACGCATGCCTTTTCTCTATTAGGCCTGCTTGTTTGTCTGTCTTTTTGCCTGTGTAATCATCTTGCGATTGTGTGTGCGTGTGTGTGTGTGTGTGTGTGTGTGTGTGTGTGTGTGTGTGTGTCTGTCTGTCTGTCTGTCTGAATGTGTGTGTGTGTGTGTGTGTGTGTGTGTGTGTGTGTGTGTATGTGTGTGCTTGTGTGTGTCTGTCTGAATGTGTGTGTGGTTGTGTGTGTGTGTGCGTGTGTGTGTTAATTGGCTGCTGCTGACGGTTGAGGTCTTGCCTTTTTAGTTCTCTAAAAAGGGCAGACAGAAAGGTTAAAGAGGAGGAGGGTTAGAGAGTAAACAAGGCATTTACAAGAGCAGTAAACACACACACACATGCATGCCTATACTCCCCCCCCCCCCCCCACACACACACCCCCCACACCGACACACATTTGCACTCACAAACACATGGACACATTTTTGTTTAGGCTTGCACGCTATGACTTACTATACACACACGCTATGACTTACGGTTGTTGATGCAGTTGTTAAAAGAAAGCCTTTTTTTTCCAGGATGGATGTGTATGTGTGATTGAGGCAAGTGAGCTTATTACACCTGGCTTAATTATAGCACTGTGTGCTAAACGCTGTCGGGGCATTAATTAAAACGTCCCATTTGTCAAACATCTGACATCACCTTCCCTCACACTGAGAGAGATTGGCGGAGTGTCAGAGAAGTGTCAGAGTGTAGTGTGTGTGTGTGTGTGTGTGTGTGTGTGTGTATGGGTGTGTCTTACATTAGAACACATATTTCAGTCTGAAGGCCTCGTAACACACACACACACACACACACAAACACACACTTTTCTTTGCTGTGGCTTAGGTTCCTTATGTTTCTTAACGCTGTGCCATAGCAGTTTAGATCTCCAAACTATTTGTCTGTGTGTGTGTGTGTGTGTGTGTGTGTGTGTGTGTGTGCATGTGTATGTGCGTGCGTGCGTGCGTGTGTGTGTGTGTGTGTGTGTATGTGTCTCTGTGTGTCCGTGCATGCGTGCGTGCGTGTGTGCGTGCGAG
>NC_055978.1:9937236-9942236 GCF_018492685.1 Alosa sapidissima | reverse complement strand
TTGACATATTTAAAACCAAGGACAAACATCTCTGTGGAGAACTCTTCACTGAACGCACAAAATAAACTTTGTAGCAAGCAAAACAAAGGTTTTAACCTTAAACAAAAAGAAAAAGCATGAAAGACAGTTTCCCTTTGATAACAGAAAGGACATTCCTGACTAGCATTTGTGTTTATCACTGAAACAAAAGCATTGACAGCAACTGCTCCATGAAGAATTCTCCACTGTAAGTCACCCACTCTCTTAGCCAATGGTGGTTTGTACAGTGCTCTCCATTCAGGCCTCACCCCACTATTCAGTTTGAGAGCAGCGCTCCAAGGTGTGTCAGCCCTGCTCTCTAAACCTTTCCTATTAAACACCTTTACACAGGCATGGTACAGCTGTTTCCCCGTGACCATATCCAGCAACATAGTGTTTGGGCTCCTAGATGTTAAAAGTGGACCTGTACACCCATCCAAATTGGGTGCAATTACCAGCCTAGGAAAAGGGTCCAGTTGGTCAGGATGACACACCCCTGAACAATAGTCCACAAGTAGCTTAAGTTCATCCAAGGTGCAGGCAGCACGCCATTTTTCCAGGAGCTGCGACACAACCCGAAGTGATCTCAGTCCCATGGAATCAGCAAGCCCCCTCCTATTCCCAAAGTGTGGCCCTGTCCGGTCAACTACATCTTTCAAAGTGACAATCTTGGCACCACACAGCATCTTCTGAAGCGAAGGGAAATTGGTTGAGGAGATATCCAGACGTGCACCTCCAACCACAGGCTCTCTCAGGAGCCAATATAAGGAGACTGCAGAACCAAACCTTTTGACATTAAACAAGGCCCAAACTTTCAAGCAACTACGATAAAATGGTGGCAGATTTGAAAACACCATTGCATCTGGTCTCATCAAAAACAAGGATTTGTCCAACCCCAAATTCCCACCCATTTTCAGTATTGCACAGCTCAAACACTTCCATGCAACATTTGTAGGCCCTGTCAAGAGCCTTTTTACAAACTGCAGTCTAAAAGCTGCAGTCCTACTATGCAAGTGTATGAGGCCCTGCCCCCCCTCATCCTTAGGCAAAAATAGAACAGATTGAGGTACCCAATGCAGCCCATCCCAAAAAAAATTCCCCAAAACAGACTGAATTTTTTGCAACAGGTCAGGTGGAGGGTCTACGCAGGATAGTCTATGCCAGAAGGACGATGCTACCAGATTGTTAATGATAAGTACCCGCCCCCTGTATGACATTTTTGACAATAGCCACTTCCATCTTTCAAGCCTTCCATTAACCCGCTCAACTGCCCCCTCCCAATTCTTCTCCATAATTTTATCATTCCCCAGAAAAACACCCAAATACTTGAAACCATCTTTCCTCCAGTTCAAATGATCTGGGAGACTGGGCACTCCCTCCACCCATTGACCCAGCAATAGAGCCTCACTTTTTGACCAATTAACTTTGGCCGATGAGAGTAACTCAAACTCCTTAAGAATGTCAACAACCATCTCTATATCCCTTCCCCCACTAATAAGAAGAACTATGTCATCAGCATAGGCTGACAACCGAAGAGGTACATTACATCCAGGCACAGACACACCCTTCAACGTTAGTCTTATTTGCTGCAAAAGAGGCTCTATTGCTAAAGAGTATAGCATACCAGACAAAGGGCAGCCTTGCCTTACCCCTCTGCCAACTTTAAAAGGAGCACCTAAACCACCATTGACTTTGAGAACACTCTCCACACCATTGTACAGAACCCTGACCTTCTGAATAAAGCCTTCACTGAATCCAAAGGCATATAACGCGTCCCAAAGATAGCTGTGCTCCACCCTATCAAAAGCTTTCTCTTGGTCTAAAGAGACCAAACCCACATCAAGCCCCAACATTTTAGCCATGTCTATGACATCACGGACTAAAGAAACATTATCAAAAATGGATCTACTGGGAATACAGTATGTTTGGTCCGGATGGATGACCTGATCTATCACCCTGCATAATCTGTTAGCCAGTGCTTTGGACAACAATTTATAGTCACTACACAGGAGCGACACGGGTCTCCAGCACTTTATATCAGTGAGATCACCCTTTTTAGGTAGAAGCGTGAGGACTGCCCTACGACAGCTCACGGGCAGAAGTCCTTTAGCAAGACTGTCGTTAAGCACTGCAAGCAAATCCTCCCCCACCTCAGACCAAAAAGACTTATAAAAGTCTATGGGGATTCCATCCAGGCCAGGGGCCTTGCCACACTCCATACCTTGAAGGGCCCTCTCCAGTTCCTCCAACGTCAGAGCGGAATCAAGTTCAGCCAAGGATTCCTCTGAAACCTGAGGCAATCCCCTCAAGAACACACTGTCAGCCTGTACACCGCTTAGTTCGCTCCCGTATAGATCTTTATAGAACTGTGCAGCTCTATTTCGAATATCATGCACACTGGTCAAAAGTGTTCCAGACTCAGATTGCAAAGAATGAATGCATTTCCTCTGGCCATTTTTCTTCTCCAAGCTAAAGAAAAACTTTGAAGGCACATCCATCTGATCCACACACTGAAAACGTGAACGGACCAACGCTCCTTGTGCATTAACACCTAGCAGCTCAGCTAAGGCGCCCTTCTTGGTTGCCAAATTGTCAATGTCATCATGATCCCCAGTAGAGTAAGCCAAATTCTGAATTTCTACTAACTCTGCTTCCAACATTTCAATTGACCGGGTTCTGTCACTTGTGATATTTCGAGTGTACTGTTTGCACAGTTGTTGGATTTGTAATTTGCCAAAATCCCACCACTGTTGTAAGGAGATAAAAGATGTCTTGCATTCACAAAAACCATCCCAGAAAGCTTTAAAAACATCTCTAAATTCCTTATCATGGGTTAAAGTGGTATTAAAATGCCAATAAGCACTCTTTGGCTTCACTGAGCTCAGGAACCCACTGCACACAACCAAACTGTGATCTGAAAAGCTTACAGGAGTAATAGCACAGTTCTTAAAAATATTAAGATGATGTTTAAAGCAGTAAAACCTGTCAAGCCTTGCTAAGGAAATCATATTACTATGGACATGAGTCCAAGTATATTGTCTTTGATCCATGTGAAAATTCCTCCACACATCACTTAGGTCATGTGTCTGCATACATTGACTAAGCTTTCTGCGTGAAAGCATATGCGGCTCAACATGATTCCTGTCCATGTCCTGCTCTGTGCAGTTAAAATCCCCCCCAATAAACAAATATTCATCACTATTGCATCCAGCTATAACAGTAGACAATGTTTCTAAAAATGCCACTCTTTCTGCTGCTGTAGTTGGTGCATACACACAAACAAAAACAAAAACATGATCCTCAAAGACAGCTCTAACTTTTAGCAATCTTCCCTCTATAACTTCCACCACTTCATACGAAATGGGAGTAAAGCTCTTTGAAAAAAGACATGCGACTCCCCCACTAACGTTGGAGTTGTGACTCAAAAGAGAAAGACCCTCCCACTCTAGAGCCCAATCAGTCGCGTTTCTTGCATCACTGTGCGTCTCTTGCAAGAGCACGACGTCTAGACGCTTAATACTTGACAGGAGTCGAAACTGGGCTCTTTTCAAGGGATCCCTAGCCCCATTAATATTTAGGGAAGCTACACGAAAATCACCCATGGTCAAAAACAAATGAAAAAGAAAAAGAAAAAAAAGTTGCATGAATAAACACATGATTCTGCTTACTTGGGACGTGCTGCCTTCTTTGATTTACCGTCCTTACCCAAAAGTGTATTTAACTTAGTGAGGAACTTGGTTAAACGGTAGACCTCAGGGTTAGAAAAAAGCCCGTCAGAAATGAACTGCTTTGTTCTGGCCATGAATTGTTCAATATCAGGGAAAAAGCTGTCGATCTGAACATTTCTAACATGCTTCGTTTCTTTCAGAAAATTTTTAATGTCCTGCACAGTGTATTCTTGAGTAGGGTAACCACTCATGCGCAAACTACAATCCACACTACAGTCAGAATCACTTTCTACCGAAGCGGGTTTATTTTGGCCTCGCGCATGTTTCTTTTTTGCCTTCACGGTCTCATCCATTTGTGTTCGCTTTTGACCTTTTTGGGGCATTTTAAAAACAGGTTCAACCTCAGCTTCCATTTCAGAACCTTCGTCATCTGAATCAATCCCATCTGTCAGATCATCTTCCCCTGCTACGCTATTCTGGGAAAAATCTACGCTTTCGGGTTCAGCCTGGGTGTCGGGTTCAGCCTGGGATGCATCTTCCCCTGCTGGCTCCGCAAGGGTAGGCCCACACGGGAGGCTCACCTCGGCTGAGGAACCTTCCTCCCCTCCCTCTGCCTGAACACCACTAGCTTCTGCACCCTCACCATTGGGAACATTAATACTGGGGGGCTGTTCATTATTGGATTCACCCTCGCCTTCAGCGGGAGTGTCTGTACCGTTTGGGCAAGCCCGCACTAGGTGGCCAACCTGGCCGCACCCAAAGCACTTCATTTGACAGGAGGACACATACACCAAATAATGAAAACCCTCTATGGGCACATTCAGAGTAAAATCTATATCCTTATTATCCTTTAAAATCATATGCACCTGACGTCTGAACGACACAATATGCTTAAGGAGTGGATTGCTACTTGAAATCGCTATCTTCCTTATCGGTGATACTAATTTGCCATGACGGGAAAGAGATTCAATCAGGATTTCATCTTTGATAAAGGGCGGAATGTTTGAAATAAATACTTTTTTAGAGGGTGATGATAAAGGTAGCACTGGGGTGAAAACACCATCAATTACTACTCCCCTTTCAATCACATCATTTGCCAACTCTACCGTCTCGAGAAACAAAACAACAGCCCGGTTCATACGAGCCGCGGAGAGGATTTTGTCGTGACCGACCATCTCACCAACAGCCAAGCTACATTCTTCAACGCTGGCATTAGCTGTTATTTTAATGGCATGTCGCCGTGTTAAGGACCCAAACACTCCTGTACCTAAGGCCGCCATGCTCCCAGGTGGGGGCAGACGCCTCGGTATAAGT
>NC_055978.1:9909736-9927236 GCF_018492685.1 Alosa sapidissima | reverse complement strand
TTTTGACAGAAGATTATTCTTGCTGAATTGGGGAATTGATCACTGCCAAAGAAGGAACATTCAGCCAATGGATATAGGGCCATAGGCTGTAGCAGAATACACAGTAGCTGTGGTAGTGTTAATTTTGTCACCTATTTTTAATTTAGTCGTAGTCTTAGTCTTGTGACGAAATGTCCTTTTTAGTCTTTGTCATATTTAGTCATTGAAATATAATTTTTGTTAGTCAAGTTTTAGTCGACTAAAAGTCTCGTCATTTTAGTCTAGTTTTAGTCAAAAGAAAACTAAAGGTATCTTAGTCTTAGTCAGTTTTAGTCAAAACGTTTTAGTCTTCTTTTTTTATAAAAAATTATTTCTGATTACTAGGTAGGCTATCTAGCATTGTGGCATAAAGCTTAGGTAGTTAGCTTGCTAACTCGGGCAAAAATACCCGGTGTTCTTGTTCCATGTAGTTTCGTGTTGCAGCCACAGGGTTGCAGCAACAGCACGTAGACTAGCCTACAGGAAAGCTGTTGCGCATGAACTCATTCGGAATATTTTGAAAACGTAACAGCTAGATATTCTGTCTTCTCATTTTGTTGACGAAAATGAAGAGAGATTTTATCTTAGTTTTTATTTCATGCAAAACATTTTAGTCTCGTCTTTTTTCGTCAACAATGATGGATATTAAGATAGTCTTAGTCAGTGTTACAGTACATTAGTGCCGTCTCGTCATCGTCTCGTCTTAGTCATGAAAAAAAGTTGTTGACGAACATATTTCCTCTCGTCTTGTCTGACGAAATTAACACTAGCTGTGTGTGTGTGTGTGTGTGTGTGTGTGTGTTAGGCTGATCATATGCATATGTGTACTTATTGCAGGTAGACGTTACACTGACCTCTGTGTGTTTTTTTTTGTGTGTGTGTGTGTGTCTTAAATATTAAGTTTGTCTGTGTGTAACACTGACCTCTGTGTGTTAATAACCCAGTAAAGGTAGACATGAGGTGAACTCCTGTGTCTCTGTGTGTGTGTGTGTGTGTATGTGTGTGTGTGTGTGTGTGTGTGTGTGTGTGTGTGCGTGCGTGCGTGTGTGTGTGTGTGTGTGTGTGCTCTCTGGAAACCCAAATACAGATGTGTCCTGTTGAGGGTAACTCAAACAGTGTAGTTTGTTATCTGTGCTGAATCCCAAACTCACAGTGGAAGTAAAACAGAACTCTTCCGCCCAGTGTTTTGAGAACTGTGTGTATGTGTGTGTGTGTGTGTGTGTGTGTGTGTGTGTTTGATGTCTTGTCGTAGAGGAGCATGTCTGTGACACACTGTGTACCACAGCATGGCGGATATTAGGCACAGATGTGTTACCTACACCAATACAGGTTTCTGAAACACACACACACACACACACACACACACACACACACACACACAACTATGCCTAGACAGATGCACAGACGGATATATACACACGTCTTCCTACCAGCACACACACACACACACACACACACACACATACTTACAAACGCACACACACACATACTGTACACACACACACACACACACACACACACACACACATGCATGGGAAAGTGTTTTGGGGGTGTGTTTGTGTGTTTGTACATGAGGGGGGAGAAGGAGCTGTGTGTTCTCGTAGGCTTGCTGTGATTTAATGTTCAGATCTAAATTAGATTTCCCATTTGATTTCACAGTAAGCTTTTAAAACATACACAGAGGAACACACACGCACATATGCACACACACAAACACACACACACACACACACACACACACACACGCACACACACACATACACAAAGCGAGATGGACAGACCTGTATAAACACTGTGTAACAGGGTTAACCAGGACATCTGAACAAACCCCTTCCAGTTGGGACAAATTCAATTCTGTCCAGGTCACTTATGGTCACTGCATCAGAATGGCTGTGCTGGAGCTCCTCATGGGTCTTCCCCTATAGCTACAGTTAAGGCCTATTCACACCAAGAACGAAAACGATAACGATAAAAGCGTTCACACTGAACAACGAAAAACAAAGTCTCTCCTTGTGTTAATGAATGTGTCGGTTAAAATTCGGTGGGTTCTGATTGGCTATTAGCTTTTTATCGTTCTGAAAATCGCTCTGAAAGTGATTCACAACGATATCGTTCTTCATGTCATTATCGTTATAGTTTATGTGTAAACGTCGTCATCCATATAAACGAGAACAATGTTTATTTATAGTTATCGTTATCATTATCGTTATCGTTCTTGGTGTGAATGGGCCTTTAGGATAAGCAGAGAAACCCTTACCAATCCCCACATTTTGATCTATAATGCATTTCTGCCAGGCTAATATTTTATAACATAAGCATTAGGCATAACACAACACATTGTGTTGGAGATTTACATGGAAATGTACATATTTATGTCTTTTTCAGGTCGAATAAGGAACGGTATGGTCTCAACTGTTTATGGGTGAAAGATTTGTTTAAGTACAACATCAATGTATGTAGAGTGGTTCTACTATTTCTATGAATGTCCACATGGTAATACTACACAAATATTGGTGTAGAGATTTGATATTTATTTAGTTATTTATTTATTTGTCTTTCTGTAAATATTGTATTTGGTTCGTATTTGGTTGGTATTTATTTGCAAATAAGGATATATTACATACTAAAATTGTGATAAGGTAGCATTCTATCTATTCCATAGTATGGGGCTATGTTCAATGCAACAGTATATCTATTTTTTAATTTTTTTTATTTATGTTTTAACTATTTACAACTGTTTACACATATTTTCAAAACTCTGTGTCTATTTTTCCAAACTCTACACACAACTCTCAGAACTGCTCACACAAAATGCAAAATGCCTCACATTTCTAGCAAAATGACACACAAAATCAAAATTGAACACATCTCTAAAGCAAACATTCACCTCATATTATAAACACTAAAGCTCTTCTATCTTTCATGGGCTTCTATGGTATTTTCATACAAGAGTGAAAGAGTGAACTTCAGAGAGAAGTACAGTAAACATGTAAGCAATATTGAAACCAAAAATAATGATTTTTCCCAAATAATTTGCTGTTGTGAATACAATATACAGTAGTTACAGCCAACAGGAAAAAAAAAGTATATGTATATTTATAGGCCTATAGACCCTCCAGTAATGAACATGTGCATTCCTAAGGCATTTCTGGAGGCACAGAAAACAACACTGAGCTAATGGTAACTTGTGTGTGTGAGTGTGAGTGTGTGTGTGTGTGTGTGTGTGTGTGTGTGTGTGTTTGTGCGTGTGTGTGTGTGTTAACAGAGAGAGAGAGAGAGAGAGAGAGAGAGAGAGAGAGTCAGGCAGAGAACCAAATGTCCAAAGCATCTGGAATTGTGCAATTTCTCCCCTGGTGGTCACAGAGAGACTTGCATCTCAAACAATGCTTGTTTTACTATGGGCATACTGTGTACTGTATGTGAGTGTGTGTGTGTGTGTGTGTGTGTGTGTGTGTGTGTGTGTATGTGTGTGTGTGTGTGTGTGTGTGTGTGTGTGCATGTGCACGTATGTATGAGGGTAAAAAGAAGAGAGCACAGCATTTCAGGGATGAGTTTGAGAGATCTTTTGATCTTTAGTAATTACAGAAGACCCTGGCCATAATTAATTACTAGACAAGTCATCATCCGTGACTGTTTAACAGTTTTTGTTTCATCTCACACAGTCACGGATCCCCTTTGAGACAAACTGACACACACACACACACGCACACGTACACGCACACACACATGCATACACGCACACGCATACACACACACACACACACACACACAACATACTGAACTTTCTCTGTAGCAAGTTGTATTGATTATATCAGTTTTATAATTGCGGTATAATTATGGTAATAGCATAGGGGACACTGGCCTGGTCTCAGAACAGCAGAACAGGACCAGTGTCCTAGTGTGTGTGTGTATGTGTGTGTGTGTGTGTGTGTGTCTGTGTGTGTGTGTGTGTGAGAGAGAGGGAGAGAGAGAGAGAGAGATAGATAGAGAGAAAGAGAGAGAGAGCACACACAATTTGTAATGTTAGATGTTACTGTTTCCCCTAATGTTGTCAATTGGTTCTGTACTGTTACTGTAAAATTGTTCTGCTGTTTTTCATGTACCTACAATCATGCTAGTTGTTATAGCCATTTTCTTGGTTAAAGTCTTGAATGTTATTATTTATATGTATTGGGAAATTTGTTTGGATTAGTTACGAATGCTTGCAATAACTTAGTTCGAATTATAATTTATTTTTATGTATTTATTTATTATTTTTGCTTAGCACTTTAAGAGCGCACAAGCGAGGGGTGACGTGGTTGGCTTGACGGCATATGGGACTGGTGCACCTGAGGTCAGGGGGCATGGAATGCGATAGCTTGGTTACAAAAAATTTTTCGACCACACTTTTCTTTTACAAACCACTATAAAACTAGCCTAGAAATCTAGACGCGCCCCTAGCGGCAGCGAATTACATTTGCTGCCAGGGCTAGTCTAGCAACTCTCCATTGGCTTGTGAGCTCCAGAAATCGAAACTTAATCAGGCCAATGAAATCGTGTATACACTGTAGAGTCGTTAGGTGGGCTTAACATAATGATTGATGGCAGAGTTGCAACGGTTTGGCTTGAATTCCCTGCTAATTGAAAACAAATAAGATGTATGTTGCTGCTGGCGAACAGTGTGACACGAGTTAAGCTTTTATTAAGTTAGCAAACGTTTGAACTAGCCAACTAGCTCCGCTGGTGGGAAACGCATGGGACTCATAGCGCTGCCGCTGTCCTATTGTGTGCAGAGGGAATTTGAAAGTCAACTGATTATCCCGCCCCTTGGACTGAGCACTGCGAACGGTGAGTGTCCAGACCCTACATTTTAATGTGGGTCTGGCTCGTCAGGCTACTATAAAACAGTTATTTCGTTAGGACCTTGATGTGGACTAATTTACAACAAGTTTTCATTCACCTTTCGTTGCTGCATGGACCAATAAATATGACTGCTGTCGTAAACTGCCACGTAAAGGAGAAGGTGCGTTAATCCTGCCAGGCCTATCGTTTCACACAAAGAACTTTGGATAAAAATGGACTAAACAAAGTCGAAAAAATATAAGGATTGAACGGATTTCGTTACATGGATTATGGACAAGGAGCAACCTTAAAGTTTTGATGGTGGATTCATGGAAGGCCGTGAGTAATTCAAAGTTTAAACAACGTCGGGCCGCCGCGCTCAAAGTTTTTGACCTGTTTGCCATGCGGAAACAAAGAAAACATTTGAATGTTTTGGACATCGAATGCTCTGTAAACTAAAACGATAGAGTGTGAAAATGGAAAAAGAAAACGCAGACGAAGTAGAGGAGGAGGAAACCTTGATTGAGAAAGAAAAGAAATTGTTCAAACTAATCGGAACGCGTAGAGGAAAGTTAGGAGTTCTCACAAGAAAGCGCAACGAGATAAACGCACTGATCGAGGCAGGAGATACTAAAGAAGAGGTGAAGCAACCAATTTTAGATTTTATTGAATATTTAGAAGAGTTCGAGGATTTGCAAAATAACGTGCAGTCCTTGTTATCTGATGACGAAAAGGAACCGGACAGAATAGACTGGTACGAACCTAAGATGGCCAGCTTCAGACAATTCCTTGATGGCGTAGAATTTTGGCTGAAAGCAGATGAGGTAGACGCCGATCCTCATGAGCCAGCTGATGAGTCCGTGTCGCCGCACGATAGTGTTTCACAGGCCGCAACAAAGCCTCCCAGTGCAGCCTCCAGTCGGGCCAGCAAGGCCTCAGAGGCTCTGTCTGAAGCAAGAATACAACGTGCTGTGCTCGGTGTGCAATCACGGTCTCTGGAGGAGCAACTTGAAATAGATATGGAGGCATTGCGACTAAAATCAAAAAAGGAAAAACTTAAACTGCAAACAAAAATAGCTGAGGCAGAAGCTAGAATAAATATTCTTTCGGAAAGGGAATTTTTGCCTGTTGATTTAAGTCACCTTGCACAATCTAGAGCATCAACAGAATACATTCTTCCAACTACAGCAAAAAAGACACAAACAAAGCAAAGAATATATCCTGAACACTTTAGACCTACCTCAACAGAGGTTAAATCGGAATTACCAGGTTCTTTCTCCATCCCAACCAAAATGCCTACTCGAGGGGCATTAAAGCAATCCTCAGAATATATTCCAGATTCAAACAACGATTCTCTTATCAAAGTGATGAAAAGGCAGAATGAAATTACATCACTACTTGTGAAGCAACATGGATCTTCTCAGCTTCCACCAAGAGCAGTTTCTGTCTTTCATGGAGACCCACTTCAGTTCAGGTCATTCTTGAAGTCATTTGAACAAACAATCGAATCGAAAAAAGACAATGATGAACAAAGACTGTACTATCTGGAGCAATATACATCCGGAGAAGCTAAGATTCTTGTGCGCAGCTGCTTTCACCTGCCACCAGACAAAGGCTATAGGGAAGCCAAGAAACAATTGGAAATAAAATAAGGATCTCTTCTGCATTCTTGGACAAAGCGCTGAAATGGCCTGCTATTAGGGCAGAGGATGCGTCTGGTCTACGGTCATATGCAATATTCCTCAAAACCTGCCACAACACTATGCAGGAAGTTGATTACATCACAGACCTTGAAACACCATCAAATTTGAAGGTCATCGCTTCCAAGCTGCCGTTCAAGCTTCGTGAGAAGTGGAGAGGAGTTGTCAGTAACATATACGACAAGCACAAACAAAGAGCCTCCTTTAGAGATCTACTTGCGTTTATTGATAAACAGGCACGCATAATGCTAGATCCAATTTTTGGGGAAATCCAGAGCCCACTGAATAAAACTGCAGAGCCAAGGCAAAGCAGAGTCATCTCAAAGTCCAGTAGGGGGAGCAGTTTTGCAACAGCTGTTTTACCAGCGTCAAGTGCTATCACCACAAGCGCATTCACAAATCCCTGCATGTTCTGCAATAAAAACCACCCAATGGAAAAATGTCAAAAATTTCAAACCAAACCCAACAACGAAAAGGTGGAATACCTGAAGGCAAAAGGAATGTGCTTTGCATGCTTACAAAAGGGACACATGAGCAAAAACTGTCTAAGTCGAATGTCTTGCAATGTGTGTAAGCAAAAACATCCTACAGTTCTCCACATACCAACCAAAGGAAATCAAACAAATAGCAGAGATTATGATACAGTGGTCTCGCTGGCCACTGGTAGTGATACTGGAGCCGGAAATAAGGAATGTGCTCTTGCAATTGTGCCTGTTAAAGTTAAACTAGAAAAGGGAACAAAATGCATTGAAACATATGCCTTCCTAGATCCGGGGAGCTCGGCAACCTTTTGCACTGAAGAATTGTCCAGACAGCTTCAGGCCCCTGGAAAGAAAGTAGAAATTCTTTTAAAGACAATGGGTCAAGAAAGACCAGTAACAAGCTACAAAGTGTCTGGCTTCGAAGTAGCTGCTCTTGACAGTGACATCTTCCTCAAGCTTCCTGATGTATTTACACAAAAATCAATCCCTGTGACGCATGACAATATTCCGACAGCAAAAGATTTGAGAAAATGGTCTTACCTTGAGGAAGTTGACTTTACTCCTATCAATGCAGGCATCGGGCTGCTAATAGGAGTCAATGCTCCAAGAGCCTTAGAACCTTGGAAAATTATTAACAGTGTGGACGGAGGACCATATGCTGTGAAAACCCTGCTTGGCTGGGGAGGACCATATGCTGTGAAAACCCTGCTTGGCTGGGTTATTAACGGTCCACTCGGCTGTGGGAGTATGAATAATGCTAATGTTCTTGTCAACAGAGTATCCATCCAAAACTTAGAGAATTTGTTGATAAAACAATACAACCAAGATTTCATGGAACAGCATTATGGAGAAAAGAATGAATGGTCTCAGGAAGATGAGCAGTTCATGAATATTGTGTCTAGTTCAGCCGAACTGAAAGATGGTCACTACCATTTGAAACTTCCAATCCGCAATGTCAATGTAAACATGCCTAACAATAGGCAAATAGCCTATCAATATTTGTTGAGAAGATTTGAAAAGGATCAAGTGTTCTTCATATGAATACAAAGCCTTTATGAATGAGGTCATGGCAAAGGGGTATGCTGAGGTCGTACCTCAGTGTGAACTGCAGCATCAGACTGGCAAGCTGTGGTATTTGCCACATCATGGTGTCTACCACCCACGCAAAAAGAAACTGCGTGTGGTTTTCGATTGTGCTGCAGTATTCGGTGGAACCTCTTTAAATAAGGAACTTCTCCAAGGTCCCGACCTGACGAATACGCTCCTTGGCGTGTTATTCCGCTTTCGTCAGGGTCCTGTCGCATTCATCACTGATGTAGAAGGGATGTTTCATCAAGTTCAAGTAGCAAAGGAAGATATCAACTTCTTACGCTTTCTTTGGTGGCCCAATGGGGACATCTCTAAGGAACTAGTCGAGCACAGAATGATTGTACATATCTTTGGTGCAGTGTCTTTGCCCAGCTGTGCCACATTTGCCTTGCGGAAAACGGCAGATGACAATCAGGACAAGTATCCAGAAGAAGTCACAAACACTATCAGACAAAACTTCTATGTCGATGACTGCCTGAAGGCAGTCAGCAGTAGCCAGCAGGCCTTGTTTTTGTATCAGCAACTCACTGAGCTATGCACAAAAGGTGGCTTCCATCTGAACAAATGGATAAGCAATGATCGCACTGTCCTTGCTGCAATTCCTGAAAAGGACAGAGCTAAAGAAGTGAGAACTTTGGATCTGAGCAAAGAACAGCTGCCGATGGAAAGAGCACTTGGTGTTTAATGGGACGTGGAAATGGATCGATTTACCTTCAGCATTGCCATCAAGTCTCACCAGACAACCAGAAGGGGAATCTTATCTATTGTCTGCTCAATATATGACCCCCTAGGTTTTCTGGCTCCCATCACTCTTGTGGCAAAACTGATCTTGCAGAGCCTATGTAAGCTGAAGCTGAGTTGGGATGAAAAAATATCACATGATGTCACTCAGACCTGGGAAAATTGGCTTGATTCACTTCATCTTCTGAACACTCTTGGTGTTAACAGAAGCTTTATTCCATCAGGCTTTGGTAACATCACATCTGCACAACTACACCACTTCTGTGATGCTAGTGAGGTTGGCTATGGCGCCCTATCCTACCTCCGGCTAACAAATAGTAGGGATGAAGTCTGTGTTTCATTTGCATTTGGAAAGGCCAAAGTAGCACCTCTTAAGTGTACTACCATTCCCAGAATGGAGCTTGCTGCAGCAGTCTTGGCTGTGCGACTAGATCATATGCTTATATGCTTTATAGCCAGCAGCCAGACCAATGGATACCTTGTCTTAGCTGAATTACTGAAGCTAAGCAGGTGTGGGCCTGGTTAGTACTTGGATGGGAGACCTCCTTGGAAAACTAGGTTGCTTCTGGAAGTGGTGTTGGTGGGTGGCCAGTAGGTGGCACTCTTCCCTCTGGCCAAAAAAAAAAAGATCAATCCCAATGCCCCAGTGCCGTGACGGGGACACGGCACTGTAGGAGATGCCGTCCTTCGGATGAGACGTTAAACCGAGGTCCTGACTCACTGTGGTCATTAAAGATCCCATGGCACTTATCGCAAAGAGTAGGGGGTTCCCCGGTGTCCTGGCTAAATTCCCAATCTGGCCCCCTAATCATCCTCCACTGTAATTGGCTCATTCACTCCCTCACTCTCCACCTCAAGCTGGTGTGTGGTGAGCGTTCTGGCGCATAATGGCTGCCGTGCATCACCCAGGTGGGTGCTACACATTGGTGGTGGTTACTAGTGAGGTCCCCCCATCCATGTGATGCGCTTTGAGTATCGAGAAAAGCGCTATATAAATTTAATGTGTTGTTGTTAAAGCAGAACTGCAGTTCTCATTTGCAGATTCTATGTTTTGGTCAGACAGTATGACTGTTTTGCAATACATCTCCAACAAAAGCAAACGATTCAAAACTTTTGTTGCAAATCGCATCTCTGTTATTCACTCTTTGTCGAAGGAGGAGCAATGGAGGCACATCTCCTCAAAGGACAACCTGGCTGATGCAGCTTCCCGCGGCTTATCAGTCAAAGCATTTCTTCAGAACCAAACCTGGTTTAAAGGGTCAGAGTTCCTCCACACACACTCTCGGTGGATAGGAACAACTAAGAACATGGATCTTATCCTGGATGATGACCCTGAGATAAAGCAGGAAGCCTCTGTTCATGTCCTGGCTGCAAAGTCTGTGGAAGAGTCTTGCCCTACCAGCAGACTGCTGTCTTACTTTTCCAAATGGGCAGATTTGAAACATGCAGTTGCATGGTTTTTAAAATTCAAGGACACACTTCAGAAAAGGTGTGAGGAAAAGAAAAATCTGCAGATAGATGTCAAACCTAAAATGAAAAAGAAAAATTGGACTTACCAACTTTCAGTAGATGATCTTAAAATGGCTGAAAAGGCAATAGTCAGTTTTGTGCAGAAACAACACTTTTCTGAGGAAATCTCAAATCTGACTGATGGAAAAGCCATAAGGAAATCCAGTCACCTACATTATTAAAGTTGGATCCCGTAATGGTCGATGACATCCTAAGAGTAGGTGGGCGGTTGAGCAAATCTGCATTACCTGATGAGGCAAAACATCCTGCCATCCTACCAAAGAGTAGTCACATCTCAGAGCTCATCCTTCGCTATGTACATGAGAAGGTCGGACATAGTGGGAGGAATCATATGCTTTCCACACTCCGACGGCTATTTTGGATCCCTCACGCAAATGCACTGGCTAGAAGGATCATCAGAGAATGCCTGACATGCCGCAAACAACATCAAAGACCTGGGGAACAAAAAATGTCGGTCCTCCCATCTGACCGAGTTGTGATGGACCTCCCTCCATTTACCCTGGTCGGAATGGATTATTTCGGGCCTATTGAGGTTAAAAGGGGAAGGAATGCTGTCAAAAGGTATGGCGTCATATTCACATGTTTAACATGCCGTGCTGTCCATCTTGAAGTAACCCATACACGTACAAATTTCGTAAGTGCAAATTGTGAATTGAAACAAGCGCTACGAACTATGAATCAAAACAAAATACAAAGCACACTCAGACAGGACGGGATCAAATGGACTTTTAACCCACCTTATGGAGCTCATCATGGTGGCATTTGGGAACGTCTGGTTCAACAAACCAAAAGAATTCTCTGTTCTGTCACCCAACAACAAATAGTCGACGATGAGGCTCTCAGTACCATATTCTGCGAGGCCGAAGCTATTCTGAATGACAGACCCAATAACACCATCTAGTGATGACCCAAATGACCTTGAGGCTTTAACACCAAATCACCTTCTGTTGTTAAAAGGGAAGCCCACTCTACCGCCTGGTCTGTTTGACAAACATGAAACATATGGAAGAAGGCGCTGGAAACAAGTTCAATACCTCAGTGATTTATTCTGGAAAAGATGGGCAAAAGAATATCTCTCCATAATGCAACAGCGCCAAAAGTGGAGCAGTCCACGGCGAAACTTCTCAGTAGGAGATCTGGTCCTTTTAGCTGATGAGTGTGCCCCCCGAAATGCATGGCCTTTAGGGCGCATTACAGAGACAATAAAAGATTCTAGAGGGTTTGTGAGAAAAGTATGTGTTAAAACACAAACCAATGAATTGGAAAGGCCTATCACTAAGCTATGCCTTTTGCTTGAGGCCAAATAAGTTTGAAGATCTTAATTTATTGAATTGAATAACTTTCAGTTATGTTTTTCAAATGCTTGTTGAAATGAAATTTGATGTTTTCAATGAAAATAATGAAGTATAATGCACAGTAGGTGCAAAAGTAAGGAATACAATGGACATTAGCATATTTGCTGATGCTAGTGCTGATGTTGTTGTTAATGACTATGATAATGACTTACATTATACACACCATTATGTTATATGCACACCATTACAAGGTCAACTTCTTTTTGGACTCAATGGACATTTTGAGTTTTTTTTCAACGGCTTTTCCTTGATGGATTATATTTTTTCGTGAACACATTCGCTCGTACATATACATTCAGACCCACACACATTCGGATGGACTGTTGCATACACCGCAATGAACTTTCTTTGATATACATAACAATGTGGACTCATTCTGAATATGAAATGCAATGACAACTGTGTACAATGTTTGGATGGTTTATGGTTTATGCATATTTTTGGTCTATGATATATGAAGTGGCTATTCATGTATTTACTAACTTTTGTTGCACAAGAAATTAGGGGCCGGAATGTTATAGCCAGATTAGTTACGAATGCTTGCAATACCTTAGTTTGAATTATAATTTATTTTTATGTATTTATTTATTTATTTTTTGCTTAGCACTTTAAGGACGCACAAGCGAGGGGTGACGTGGTGGGCTTGACGGCATATGGGACTGGTGCACCTGAGGTCAGGGGGCATGGAATGCGATAGCTTGGTTACAAACATTTTTTGACCACACTTTTCTTTTACAAACCACTATAAAACAGTTATTTCGTTAGGACCTTGATGTGGACTAATTTACAACAAGTTTTCATTCACCTTTCGTTGCTGCATGGACCAATAAATATGATTTTTGCCAAGTAAAGGAGAAGGTGCGTTAATCCTGCCAGGCCTATCGTTTCACTGCCACAAAGAACTTTGGATAAAAATGGACTAAACACTAGTCATGCTATTAAGGCAACCTTGAATTGAGATAGAGAGTGAGGGATATATTTGCCATATAGTACTAAGCTTAAGGAGGGTATTGTGAGAGTAGTAGGAGTATTAGGAGAGTATTGTAAGAGTATTAGGAGAGTATTGTATGTGTGTTAGTATGCAGGTGAAAGTAAGAGTCTATAG
This sequence comes from Alosa sapidissima, assembly GCF_018492685.1. Classification (NCBI taxonomy): domain Eukaryota; kingdom Metazoa; phylum Chordata; class Actinopteri; order Clupeiformes; family Clupeidae; genus Alosa; species Alosa sapidissima. Next base: position 9,914,395 of record NC_055978.1, on the reverse strand, counting down.
TTGACATTATATTTGTGGGTTTTCACATGTTGCATCAGTATCTAATATCTGTGTCTGGGTGTTGTGTATAGAAAATGTAGGGGTGCATGCTTAAAATCGATCTATATTGCAATTATTCACATTTCCCCCATTTCAACTGCATTACTGATAAATGCTTTGGTAATAAATACAGAAATTGCAATGTGCTGTTTTATTCTTAACATCTAAGCCATGTAAACTCCCTCTGCCATGTCTGTTTTATGCCTAGTTTCTCACTAAATGTGAGTGAGCGTGTAAACCCTTCTCCTGGCATGCCCCCCCGGTCCCTCCTTGGTATGTTCCGTGACCCTGGCCCAGGCTCATCCACATCTTACACTACTGATTCTCTGTCTTTCTCACGGTGTGTGTGTGTGTGTGTGTGTGTGAAGGACAGAGGGATTTGGACAAGCTTTATTGATATTGTTGATGTCTGGTTTGCAGTCTCTGTGACAAGATCATAGTTTTGATTCCTACATTTTCTAACAGCAACCGTGACGGTGTGCTGTGCAGTATGACCCTGACAGATAACTGCCATTGTGCTTGCTCTCTCTCTCTCACTCTCTCTCTAACTCTGTGTTTATGTGTGTGTGTGTGTGTGTGTGTGTGTGTGTGTGTGTGTCATTGTATGGCTCCTTCACAAACCTCCAGGTTTTATATCCAGTCAGTTGATCAAAGATGTCTCTTGTCTCCAACAGTTTGTGTCCATTGTGTGTGTGTGTGTGTGTGTGTGTGTGTGGCATATGTGGGTGCTTGCGTTAACGGTTACATAAGCACCAAAGCAAGCATGAGTGTGTGTGTGTGGCAGCAGTTGCACCACGTTATATGGGCCAGGTGCAATGCAGGTGCAGTCGCCAGGGTAACTAGCGTAACACGGTGTGGAGAGGAAACTCTGGATGACCACATGTAAGCAAGAACACACACACACACACACACTCACACATATGCACACACACATATACTCACAAGAAGCACACATGCTTACATATTGACACACACACACACACACACACACACACACACATACACTCAAACCTGAGAGCGTCCAGTGGTATGAAAGGCCAAACCACATCCAAGCACACACACACACGCACGGCAGCTGGGGGACAAACCCTCACAAAGCCCCCAAACACCAGCAGACCTGCAGGCCCACATAGGGGAAATTGGTACAACTGTCAATTTGGTGTGCTTGTGTGTGTATCTCTGTACATGTGCACATGTTAGTGTGTGTGTGTGGGCAGTTTTCTTTTATGTGTGTGTGTGTGTGTGTGTGTGTGTGTGTATGTGTGTGTGTGTGTGTGTGTGTGTGTGGGTATTTTGGTGAGAGCGTGCTCAAATGCCAGTCTTACTGGCAATCCCATAGAACACAGAAAAAAGAGAGAAAACAAGGGGTGTGCAAGAAACTAGTCATGGCAGCACATATTCCACAGAAACACTAAGTGTGTGTGTGTGTGTTTGTGTGTGTGTGTGTGTGTGTGAGAGAGAGAGTGTGTGAGGGAGAGAGAGCTGATTCAGAAGCTTGACCCCTACCAAGAAGAACACTGCTGAGTGCACAAGCCCTACTAAGACAGCTCCATATGCATTATCAGACCTACCGCACTGCACCCGACTGGAACCTCACACTCATTTACCCACATTTAGACGCATAGCATAAGGTACAATGACATTAAACTTAATTAGATATAATATATCTATATATCTCAAAATACATGCTTACTTTTATGTATTTCAACATGATCATAAGTGCATACAAAACGTTTTAAAAATAGTTCAACAAATTTGAAACCAATATACAACAATATACTGTGAAAAGGTGTCTGTTTATTATTGTAGGTAATATTTCATTGAAATTTATAATCAGATCAAATGAACAATAGCAAAAACCCATACATATGCTAGTCTGTAAAATTTTCCATTTGAAATGCAAAATAGCACCCATATTAAAAAGATTAACCACAAATTAATGTTGCTAAGTCTTTCTGTTGTGTGTATCTCTCTCTCTCTCTGTCTCTCTCACTCTCTCTCTGTGTGTGTCGGGGGGGTGGTAGGTTGGATGTGTTGTGAGATCCTTTTCTTTGTATTGCGATGTATGTGTATGTGTGTGTGTGTGTGTGTGTCTGAGTTCTTAGAGAGTGGTTGGCGGTGTGTGCCGGGGCCGCCATATTATTCATTTAAAGAAACTAGAGAAAGGTCAAAAACGACCTGGATGTCGAAAGTTGAAAATTCTTTGAATCTCTTCCCCCTTGTCCTTTTTCTGCGTGAGTGTTTCCGTGTGACACATTGTATAGTGTGTGTGTGTGTGTGTGTGTGTGTGTGTGTGTGTGTGTGAACGATGTTCATTTCCTCCTTAACACACTCTTCCACTCTCACACATTTCCTTCTACCTCATTCCTGTGACAAGGTCTCTCACTCTCTCTCTCTCTCTCTTTCTCTCTCTCTCTTTCTATCTCTCTCACCCCCCACACATTTCTGTTTCTTTATATGAAAGCAGATGATACTGAAACAATGTTGAGACATGACTAGCAGTTGATCATAAAACAAACAGAAGCATATATTTACCTGAATGACAAATAAATTAACAAATAAATAAATAAATACATTCAATCATTCATTCATTAATTTATTACACACACACACACACTTTTTAACCACAAATATGATGCCGGGAATGAAGCATTTATATCAGATAGGTTGTGAAGGTGTGAAAAAGATAATACTCCTCGAAGACCCATCACGATGTGTGTGTGTGTGTTTTGTGTGTGTGTGTGTTTTGTGTGTGTGTGTGTGTGTGTGTTTTGTGTGTGTGTGTGTGTGTGTGTGTGTGTGTGTGTGTGTGTGAATGTCTGGATGCGTGTGCTAATGCAATATCAGATGGTGATTACCTGACCAATTCAAATCTCCATTTGGTTAGAATAGTGTATTTCCTATGGGGAAACTATGTTATTGCTGACTGTATACATTGGACAATTAATTTGATGGTCAACTAGATATATTTAAACTCTTTATTAATGATATTTTACAATCCATCAGTGGGTGATATATGAATGTACAAAAGACATATTCAGTAAAGTACAGTTATTTGGAACAGGTGGTGGTGTTGGTTGTAGTTCTAATTTTATTATTCACAGAGAGAGAGAGAGACAGAGAGAGAGAGAGAGAGGTGGCCTCCTGGTTGCTTTTCTAAACCAGAAGACTGTAGAAGAATTGCGGGCCACTTTTAGGCCATAGCCTACTGTTACACAAAATAAGCTGCAGGTTTCTCCCACAACACACACACACACAGACACACTATTCAGGTGGTTTGTTGGCAGATGCAGGAAGTCAGTGGTGACCTAGTTTCACACACAGCACCACGGCTCCCATATGGAGTTTGTGTGTGCTTGATTGTGTGTCTGTGTGTGTGTGTGTGTGTGTGTGTGTGTGTCTGCTTAATGGATTCTCATGGGGGGTGGTTAATGTAAGTGATTAGGGTACTAATACGCTATTTCTGTGTGTGTGTGTGTGTGTGTGTGTGTGTGTACACATCTTCTTACTTGTACCGTTTCTTAATACTCACATTAGTTTAATACAGTGCAATACTTACAGCTTCCTCAATACTTACATTAGTAATACATTTCTAATACATTAGTTTTACGTCTGCAGTTTAACGTCTATCTGATGCACAGACACAGCGTGTCACAAACAATGAAAATCAACCAGGCCAAAATGATCACAAACGTTATGCCCACCTAGTCTGGCACAGGCAAACAAGGTTGACTGCAGCTCAGCAGTTTCACACACACACACACACCCACCCACACGCACACACACACACACACACACACTCACACACACATGCATCAGCAGTTAGTTTGTGCAAATGTCACCTTAAGATGATGGTGGCGTGTGTGCGCTGTATGGCTATGTCTATGTTTTTAGCACATTTCTGTTAGTGTGTGTGTGTGTGTGTGTGTGTGTGTGTGTGTGTGTGTGTATAGACATCACAGGCCGCCTGCCTCACCTGTAGGAGGTTACTTGTCTTTGTATCAAGCAGAGGAAACTTTGCTGCTTTGTTGTCTGGCGACCGGGGGTCATACTGCGGCTGCTGGCTCTGTGCGTTGGCGGGCCAAGATTTATATAGCTACTATCTTCAAACGAAAAAGACAGGACATGCGAACAAACCAAAAATCACAGGCAGAACACAGACACACTAACACACACACACACACAAACTCACGCACACACACACACACACACACAGACACACTCACACACACACAGTCTTCAGTCTTTGTCTGTTCCCTAGTTGTACACTACTGTATGCTTGAAAAGCCTAGTGTCTCCAGGTGTGTGTGTGTGTGTGTGTGTGTGTGTGTGTGTGTGTGTGAGTGTGTGTGTTTTAGAGTGTGCGTGTCTCTTTCTAGAGAGATAAGTATCGTTGGACTCTTCATCTAAGCATTTCAGCTGACCCTGTTCCTGAATGCCCCTCTCCCCTCATCTCTCTCTCTATCTCTCTCTCTCTCACACACACATTCACATTAACACACACACACACACACACCAACACACACACACACACACACACACACACACACAGAGCCCTCGAACCCCCTTGTCTATCTTATCAGTGTTTGTATGGATGTTGCCCAACCATCCTTCCCATAT
>NC_055978.1:9894736-9904736 GCF_018492685.1 Alosa sapidissima | reverse complement strand
AAAGAGTGTTTTTCATTGAAAGGTTTGACTTCGTGCTTATTCAGTAGAGCATTTAGTGCTCTTCCCAATCCCAGACGTTCACATTGCATGTTTGTTTGTAATGGATGCAACCGCGAGATAGGCTACGCGTTTGACGGCAATGAGTTGTTAACAGACATGAACCAAGACATATAGCCCAGCAGCAATCTATTGAAGGGGCCACCGGAGGAACTTTGAGTGCTTCAGTCAAAAGTTGCATGACCCTCCCTTGCCTGCTAGAAATTGTTCAATGACCCTCCGACAGAATTGTTAAAAAAGACATGTCCCTCCCCTGCCAATTGTTGCTGTCTTTGCGCCACAGCCACACACTGTGATAACGTTCTTAAATCAATCTTTCCCGTGAGCTTGCATGCTACCAGTCCTTCCTTTTCAATGTGTTGCGCCTGTTTGCACAATTTCACAAATAATCATATGTGATTAATAATATGACAAATAATCCCTGTGCACGGGGACCTAAACAATGCATGCCAACTTTTTCCGTGTTTCTCACGTATTTTAACTTCCCCCGCTGTCTTGCCGTTTTAATGTTTTCCCGTAGAATATTCCATATTTTAATACTCTCGTAACAGCCCTGCCATCGGGCCTGTCTCTGTGTTGCCATGTTGCTACCCCTTGCCCTTCCAACGAAACAGATGTCTTCAAATCATCGTTTTCCTTGCTTGAAGACGAACTTAGAGTGATGTTAACCTATTTCAGTTTAACGGCGTGATTGTCGTGAGAGCACGATTCATTGGCGCTTGCATGATCGGCCTTATGTCTACGTGCGCACCTGAGGCTACTCAGCTACTAGAGAAAGAATTTCCCCTGTTTGTATGTTCATTCCAAGTTGGCCTACCATACGATGGAGTATTAGGGCCACACATGAAGAAAAACAATATTTTTGCCATGGCGAGATTAAACTCGACATGTTGACTTTAAAGTCAGCATGTCGACATTAAACTCGACATTTCGAGAATAAAGTTGAAATGTAATGTCGACTTTAATCTCGACGTGTCGACTTTAAAGTCGACATGCTGACATTAAACTCGCAATAGGCCCTACTGTTTAAACATAGCCTACACAGTTTAAGCTATGTAGCCTACACTAATACACAATATGTTGCATGAAAAATGGGCTTCAAATAGGTGTTATTTCAGATAGATTGCTAGATTGCAGATATTCAGATAGATTGCGTCTTGTCTGTTAACTACTCATTGCCGTCATCGTGAAGTGCTGTCTCACGGTTATGGAAATACCATGCACTATGCCGTTTAGGCTAAATAGCTAGAAAAATATATGTATCCAATGATATAATGTTTCTATACAAAATGTTATTTCACTCTGTTTTACGTGGGTAAGGCCACTGCACATCCAAATAACTGACCCACAGGCCGTCACTCTCCATAGGATAACATGGCAAAACTCATTTTTCTAAAACTGCTTTTCCATGTCTCACCTGCAATACGTAGCCTATGAGGCTAGAAACACAGGTATAGCCTAAGCATATATACTATTTTGATCCTGGGAGAGAATATGTGTGCATGCACTTTATTTATGCACTAGGCTATGTGTGCATATGTGTGCATGTAGGCTACTAGCCTACATGGGGTGGTCGGGAGGACAGCTTCATTCATCCCTCCATAGACATTCAGCAATAGGCTGTTTTGCATCCATTACAAACAAGCAACGTGAAAGTCTAGGATTGGGGAGAGCGCCTAGTATGCAGTTGAACCTTTAGATGAAAAACAACACTTTAATAATGGGCCTACAATAAATAAATAAACCGCTAATGACGTTTAGGCTACTTTTGACCATCGCATTTATCGCCTGTAACTCTGTGATAGGACCTAACAGCAAAGTAGCCTATTTGGCTGAGCAACGTAGGTTATGTTCTTTGTTTTGTCCACATGATATAGTCCTATGTCTAATCATTGTTGCACTCGAACACTCTGAATCATTGTTGCACTTGTTGCATTGTTTCATTCGTCCTCCCTTTCAATCGTCTCGAGCGGTCGTTCTCTCTCCAAACTAACTTTATTCGCAAAATGTTGAGTTTAATGTCGACAAGGCAACATTAAAGACGATATGTCGAGATTAAAGTCGATCTTACATTTCAATTTTTTTCTCGAAAAGTCGAGTTTAATGTCGACATGGCGACTTTAAAATCGACATGTCGAGTTTAATCTCGTCATGGCAAATGTTTTTTTTCCTTCATGTGTGGCCCTAATACTCCGTCGTACTACCATAACTTACCAACTCTGCACTGTAGACCCTAACTGGCTATTTATATTTTTCTGTGAAATAAGCAAATGTATTTGCTCAATTTTATGAAGCAGAATTACGCACTAGGCTACTTAGAACATAACACATTTGACAAAGGACAGATGTATGTTATAGTGACAAAATATTAACTTTCAGTGTTTTATGATGTCTTTGTCATGGGGAAGTTCATGTCAGTGACTGACGCGAGAGATGCGGGGTCTGTGTTGCGTTCCATTAATTTATTTTCAATTGGGCATGCCATGCTGTGTCGTCCACAGCTCAGTTCTGACAAAGCTGTATTTACTCCTTTTGAAACAACAAGTGCGCGCGTTTGTATGGTTATATTGCTTGACAGGGGGGATCCCAAGCAGCTTTCAGCCATAAGGCTACTTTGAGAACATTTCCTAATTCACCCGACACTAATATTCAAAATGTTGAAAACTATTTCGGCATAGCCTATTAACTGACCACCCGATTCACGTTGACTGGGGGGCAGGGGGGGCCATCAGACATTTGTGCCAAGTTAATCTGGCCCTGCCCCCAACAAATCACACCTTCCCACCAGCTGTGACAGCTTAAAAGAAGTCAAGAGGACTCCTAACTCACAGACCTATTCACAAACCGGTTTGTGGCATTTCGCCTGTTTTGAAATCCTATGTGGCTACAAGAGCTTCCAATCGTGAGGAAGCAATTTTGCATTGTAGGCATAACTAACATGCAATAATGCCACCAACAACAACCAAAACTAGGCTACTCATTGTCAACATGTAAATTAAATGTAACATTATTGTGAATCAAATTAAAATGTTCTCTTTTGCAAACGTAGGCATAGGCATAGTAACAGATTAATTTAATAATGTTACAAAGATACTACATCAATCCGCATGTTCCATTAGGCTACTAGGCTATTTGCTTTGCCTTACTCTTGATTCAGTTAGGCTAGGCCTTTTTATTCAGTTATTCATCATCTTCTGTCCTTGTGTAGCGCACGCATTCTCAGACCTGTCACCTGCCACTCATCGTAAGGGAGGTGTTTGGAATCATTCCCGCGTTACAATCAGCCAATCAAGGTGGTCACTTCAGTCAAGCTTGTGCATGAGTAATAACGTCATCCATAGCAACGAAGACTCACTCACTCTTAGACTGTTAGTCAAAGATTCTAGAGCGCTCAGCTCCAGAATCTGTTCAGGAGTTGTCATTTTCCCTTACTAAGAGTAGCCTAGGTCTGAAAGGCTTTGTGAATAACTTAATAACTCCTATAGCTAAAATCTTTTATTGCTATTTAGGAGTAGCCTACTCCTAGTGGTAAGATAAAAGGCTTTGTGACTATGGCCCCTGGTGTCTAACCCAATGCATAGCCCATTGACACAAAATAATGGTCGAATATTAGGCTACTGATGATCATTGTTATTTAAGAACATGCAGAGCACCAAAAACATCTTGCTCGTAAAAAATCATCATACCGCACATTGTAGCGGGTCTGTTATTTAACCTACTTACTGTAGGGCAGGCCTTCTGTTGAAGAATTTTATATAAAGCCTGCGCTAACAGTAATCCTCCTGCCCCCGATATCACAGCTGTGGATAGTGTGGAATGCAAGTAATAACACAATCCAATGTGTGTCTCAATTGTCCCCCGCTGACCACCTCACACATTTCTCTAGATTTTGCAACGACCTTACATGACACAATGCCATAAAATGCCAGTGTTTAGGACACCGAATAATGTTTGTAATGATACCAGTTAGGCTTACGTTCAGCAGTAGGCTAACATAAGTGTAATGAGCTATTCATTGTCGAAGGTGCATGCGGTGAATTTCTTCCTTTGGAAAACAAACATTTGCCGATATCATTGGATAGGGACTATGCCTACTTGTTTATTTTTTACATAGCCTACAATGGCCAGTTCAGACAAAGCCGAAATTACTCATTTTGAAACATTTGTATGGTTATATTGCTTGACTTAAATCCCAGAGAGTAGGCTAGGCTACCGCACCCCATAGTGATGGGCCTAGCGGTCTTACGCGTTCAGCGTGGGGTATAAACAAGCTGAGAATTTAGCGGTGTCACGTCTGCCTGTCACAGACGTGGGGAGCTAAAGCTTGGGATACAGTTACTACAGTAACAGTATTTTATTTTACTTCTTATGGAATATATATTTTTTTTCACTTTTATAAAGGCTTTGTTTGAATGCTGTTGGAACAAATAGTAGTTCATTATGGCAACTTTCTGTTGCAATATTCTGTGTGTTCTGGACTACAGGTAACTTAAGCCAGTGGTTCTCTTTTTCTTTTTCTTTCATTCCCCACTTTGATCAAGGAGGCATTGACTGATGATAGTGGAGATAACGTGTTATCCCGAGGTCTTTGCAAGTCAGCATCTCCGACGGTAGTCTACCCTATTAAAAATATAAGTTTTCGATGTCCCAAACGGAGAGCCATACTTTATTGTTTTAACGATCTCTATGCTACTCACCAAAATGTAGGCTTGGGAACATGATGAAGTATCCAACTGTCGTGTGTTAAATTATTGTGATTACGAGCCAGTGGTTTTCAAACATTATGCGTGACTCGGACATCTATGCAACAGACTCATATCGTCCTCGCATTCGCAAAATGAGGACATACAGACTGCTCAGATAACAGGTGTACCTCCAGTTATGCACGGTTTTAGTCAAGTCATTTAAATGTGCTGGTGAAACAGTTGTGTACTCTGGGCACAGTTCTTCCAGAGCTTTGTGCCAAGTAATAAGCGTTGAGTCGAGATGTTTGTGTGAATGAAACGAAGCGTATAGGCCATAGTGTGACATGCGTAAACCAATGGTGTAGAGATGACGCCACAGGGTTTTATTTAAGAGAGCCTACGTTTGTATGTAGGCAATTTATATTCACAATACTTAGGCCTACTAAAATAAATAGTATTTTATTTGTTTTGGTTGTTTAGAGTAAAAAAAAATCGGTCGGTCTTAACGCAAGTTTACAACCGGCAAGTCGGTCAGATTAAAAGGGGAGAAAAATAAATATTTGTGTCGGTTCTAAATTGACAGGGTCGGTCAGGTTACGGCAAACAAAAATATTTTTAAGGATGGCCTGGCAGTGTTTTTTTGCGCATCTGCAGAAGTCAGCCAAATATGAATGTAATTCTGCGGCATAAAGCAGATGTATTTGTTTATTGCACAGAAAAATAAAAATGACATGTCAAGCAGTCAATTGACTACATTGCAGTCAAGAAGTAGGGCAAATGAATTTACGAAACCAAAACGTGGGTCATAGTTGTCTAAGCCTTTATTGCGTTGCCAGATAGTATTAAATCGGCAACAACATTGTTTTCTGCAGAAGCCTACCCAAGGCTACAGATGAATTCTGAACAGTTATTTCTCTACTGGCTCAATTATCACACCACTGTTTTGATTTGCGTAGCTGTTACCCCCAACACTGACAATAATGTAGACAGCAAATTTCAATTTCGATTTTCGTTACCACCGTGTCAAATTCGTTACCACCATGTAGTCAAGCCTAGACATACCCAAGTAGCCTAAATCGAGGTAATGTTTAATTATGCATGATTTATTTTGTTCTTGAATTCGTAGGCTGGGATTACTCTCGGCAAGTCTCCTGCTTTTTCAGTAGGGGCGATGTACAGTGGCAGAGCGACGCACAGTGGCTGAAAGTGGTACTAAAGCTTCACGCAGCTTCACGCCTCGTAATGCGCGACTTAAGTGGTCATTTGAAAGCGATGCCCACTGAATATCGGCCGCCGATATATCGTGCATCCCTAGTTACTGTATGTAGCCAGATCCCAATAGAAGGTGGGATTACCCCCCCCCCCCCATCCTAATCTTTTACAATACAGTAGCAACACAGTATTGATTGTTTTGTACTGAATGTATTGTATTTCTTGCATTGTATTTCTGTGTCTTTTTTTGTTTAAAAAACATTTGTTGTTGAAAAAAACAACAACCATAAACTGGTTATTGCATACGTTTATTTTTTTATTATTTATTTGTATATCTTTTATGTTTTTCTATTTTTCTATTTTTGAGTTTCATAGTAGTCTGTTTGAGAAAATTACAATCTAAACAGGGAAGGCCGCATGCAGCATTTTGTGCAGTATAACACACAAACACACACACACACACATACACACACACACAGACACACACACACACACAAAGTGTTTTGTCTTCTTTGTCTTGTGTGTAGAGTTAATGCACAATGACCCAACAGCACGTGAACTAAACCTATAATCTGATATGCTGTTGTCTCAAGGTATCTACAGTATAGAGAGTGGGTGCAGGCTGATAGGGTTTTTTGAGCGTTCTTCTCATAGTGCAGTTAAGTGCTGACACGCAAACCATTTTCAAATGTGTGATCTTTGTCACATCGGAAATGTCAGGTCTAGTCAATGTTATCGTGGCGTTCTATATAATCTGAATATAGTTGTGGCTTGTGGTGGCCCAGCATTTATAGTGACAGCATATTTTTAATCATTGGGGGGCTCTGTCTGCTGTTGTGACGCAGAATTCAACAAGCGTTGGAGCTTTTTGAATTATTTAATTTTTTATTTGTTTTGTGAGTTAAATGAATGTTATATGTGTGACTTCTCTCTCTGTCTTTCTCTCTCTTTCTCTCTCTCTCTTCTCTCTTTCTCACTGCCAAACCCAGTCATGCCACGGAGAGAAACAATAATGTGGTTTTCTGAGTCCTAACCTTGCAAGGCCCTTATATCTCTTTTCTCTTCCTCTCTCCACACACACACACACAGACAGACATACGCACGCACGCACGCACACACACACAGGCAGGTAATTTCTTTCCCTTTGTACCAGTTCATCAGTCTCCACTACATAAAGAGTTCACTCAAGTATCTGCCCTTATACGGTAACACAGTCACCAGTCGGGTCCATGCATACTTTATTTATGCATTTATGCCCCTCTTTATTTCTTCTCTTTCTTTCTATCTTTCTTTCTTTCTGTACTTCCTTGATTTTAGAAACAAAATTTGTCAGCGTTTATTATCTGTCATTCTATCTCTCTCTCTCTCTCGTTCTCTCTTTCTCTCTCTCCCTCTCTCTCTCTCGTTCTCTCTCTCTCTCTGTCTTTCTACCCCTCATTTTCACTCTCCTGCTCGCTCTTGTTATCTGTTGATTTCCGTGCTTTATCTTCTGAAATTTGTTTTTATTGGGGATATTTGACATCAAATAAAAGTATAATCATGGAATGTGAGATTTGTAGTCACATATTTTATAAAGTGAGCATCCTGTGCCTGGCATCCTGTCTGGTAGTCAAAGCCATATTATGAAGTCATTGCAAATGCATTGACAGTTTTGTTTTTAATGAATTGTAACTCAGTAATATCTTGACAGTTGTTAATGTTATGCCGTACAACTCTTTTTTTTCACTGAACCCCAACCCATTAATCTGCTCCTTTGTGTGTGTGCACTCTAAAAAATGCTGGGTTGAAAACAACCCAAACTGGGTTGTTTTCAACCCAGCCGCTGAGTAAAATGGGGTCCAACACAGCATTGGGTAACACAACTGTTTAGTTAAAGTTACGTACTGTTTGGGTTATGTACAGACCCGGCGGCAGACACAAATTCACGGACGGGCATTACACCGTTCCAGGGGGGGGCACGGTAACTTAAATTGATCACGGTAGTTTAAGCTGACACTTGACAAAACATTCTAATATGAAAATGTAGATGCAATTGTTGTAAAATGGTGCAGCTTCCGTGCGCAGGGATGGAGAGAGAGAAAGCGAGAGGGGATATCTGTTAGAGAACTGAGACGCGTGTGGAAAAAGTGCAAAAATAAATCCGCAGATAAAACCTAAAATCCTCGTTCATTTGCTAACAACTTTCAGATAAAGTTAGGAAGTTAGCCCCGAAGTTACGGATAACTTCGGCGCTGAAGCGGTAACAAGCTCCCTATGTTCTCCAACTAGGCCAGAAGAAAAAAACAGTAAAGATTACCGCTATCAAACAAACCCAGAAACTACTAGGCCTACTTCTTCTAACTACGATACGAGACATAGCCTACCTGCGAGCGATAAGCCATATTTGTCATCGGATGACGGGTAGTGCAGAAGTGAAGTAGACTGCGCCACTAAAACCTCCTCTCCATTTATGTGATAGCTGGGCTTACCTAATGTTCCTGATTGATTAGCTACAGAAGTTTTGTTTGCTACTTGCTATATTGACAAACTTAGCCTATAATATAGGCTAGGCTACATTTAATTAGGACTCAAAATCAATCCATGGGATTGGGGAAGTGGATTTGGTTGGTGCAGCCAAGCTCGTCCAGGGCGGGCATAGATGACTTCCAGGACGGGCCCGGCCCCCCAAAGCCCCCCCATGATGCCGGGACTGGTTATGTAACCAAATCCCCAAAAAGTACTGGTTGATTTTTAAAATACTCTGCTTGTACAAACTTTTAATAACTCAAAGTTTGTATTTACTTACTTGAAAGTCACGCCTTCTGTTAACAGCTTAGGTCTTATAAACAGTCTATATTAAATGGCCATCAAAAGCCATGCAATGGAATAAAACAGTTCGACACAATTATTTATGTGATAATTTTCTTTATTTTTGAATAGATAGCCTAGTATAAAATGCATGTGATACTTCCATGAAGGCAAGCAGATTCCAAAGTCCGTTTTGGGGTCAGCCCTGTCAATCAAACAAAAAAAGAGTGCATTTTAATCACTGTTAGCCTAACGTTACAGAACTTTATATCAAGACTTGCATGAACCATTACCAGTGAATGATATTGACAGACATAAAAATCCACCAGGAGACGAATTATTAGTGCAACACACTCGGAAACCATGACCACCTAATATTATGGAGTTGTTTTAAACATAATACCGGTAATAGCCTACAAAACGTGCGTTTATGTCAGATGAGCTTGATAACAACATTACCATTAGCCTAACATTAGGCTGACAAACATAAGTTCAGCAGTGCTAACGTTAGCTAGCTAATGTTAACACATTATTCAGTTAGTGAATCCAAGTTAATGTTACCACCAAGAACCACCCAGTAAGTTACATGGCTATAATATGAGGCTACCCTGAATGATTTAATACGATGTTGTTTGGCATGATTATTATCGTAAGTTACGTGTTGTGAAGAGACTACTTTGACTGTGTTAGCTAATTGACAAACGTTAGCCACGAAGCATATTTAATTAGCATAAAATTTCCAAGTCTGCTAACGTTACCAACCAGCTTCTGGTATGCTAATTGTAGTTCGTTGTAAAAGTTCCTACCCAGTGAATACAGAACTATGTTTTTATGAGTCTGTAGTTGTGTAGATTTAACATTAACAAGAGCTAATATTAGTGGAATGACACCTGCTAATCTGCTTGAAGCTGAACGAAATGGCAGGCAGAATATTCGTTGATATCACGAAGGGTATGTCTCTGGGTGGACTTTTAAAATCTGTCTGGATAAAAATAAATAAATAAATAAATAAAAGCAGATACATACCTTCCGAAATCACCTGATTTCCATTGCATGTTGACAGCTGCTGGACTTGACGGTTGAAAGAATATGCCTGCCTGCCTGACGATTTTTTTTTTCTCAACCTTCAAATAACTATGCAGCTGTGTTGAAGTCACCCTGGTGCTGGGTAGTGTACTCCACGTCAGGTGGAGGACAGGAGGGAGCACAGCCCTAAACTATCAACCCAGCAGTGATAAACTATCAACCCAGCAAGCTGG
>NC_055978.1:9867236-9869736 GCF_018492685.1 Alosa sapidissima | reverse complement strand
TAAATATCTGTCATTTAAAAAACAGGTGTTAATCCAAATTGCAGTTAAATGCACCAGCTCTGCTTCTTTGTAGTCTTTGTACTCTTCTTCTTCGTCAAAAGCAACTTTAACTTTTGTTGACCTTTTTAATGTCTTACTTTCACTTCCACGTCATCCACTTAAAACTTTCCTGCCAGCAAAATGTGGCTATTAAATCAGTCATAACCTATGTGCAAAAGTAGTTTGAGTAGAATGACTGCTCGTTGACACCTTATCCTGTATTGTCTTATTTCATGACCACTAAACTTCTGATTCCTTTTAATGTTGTCATCAGTTGACTCTGCTCAACTGCTCTTGTGATTGAATCATGCCATTCAGTTGTGGCCACTGCAAATTACACTAGAGGATGCAGATAGGCGCTGATTAAATGATGATAAACACCACGTAAAAAGAAGAAGCACAGCGCAGGCTTTCTGGGGTTTGGTGATAGTGCTGATTATGCTGCGTTAGCAAATTGATGGTAATTTTTTTATACCACAGATGATTGAAGACCCAGTCAGACCAATGGAAAGAAAAATCAGGAAGAGGGTTTTGTTTACAATGGTGCGCATCAAAGGAGAGACAGCATGACTTCACCTAAAGGTCCACCAGCTGCTCTAACTAGACAAGAAAATAGTTAGGGTTTAAGTATCCTTCCAGGCTGACGGGAGATGGCATCGGCACGCACACACGCACACACACATACACACACACACACACACACACACACACACACACACACAATGACGCAGCCATGCAGACGCAAACACTGAAAAGTCATAATATTCCCCTCTTATCTCTAAACGCATCACGCACAGATATACACAGGGAGATTGAAGCAGAGAAATGAAACAACAACAGTCATCTCATATGTGGACGAACACATAGCAGAAACATCAGGACATAAACCACGTATTAATATAAAAATCAAATCATAAGTTCTGAATCCAGTACTCTTAAAATGTACATACATCAGACTGAGAGAGAGAAAATGGTAAAAATGAAAACAAGGTGAGCTATTTTTTTATGTATTTATATTTGTATAATTTTTAGTATTTTTAAGGCTGTGCAGGCGTTGATTAGACTTTTGACATCCTCACTTAGTTTACGTGCGTGTGTGTGTGTGTGTGTGTGTGTGTGTATGTGTGTGTGTTTGACTGCCTGTGTGTGTGTGTGTGTATGTGTGTGTGTGTGTGTGTGTGTGTGTGTGTGTGTGTGTGTGTGTGTGAGTGTGTGATTAGTGTTCAACATCCTCTCTGCTGAAGATGGAAAGATAGATAAAAAGAATGACAGGAAGGTGATTAGCATAGAGGGGGCGGATGAAAAGATGAAATAAAAAGAGAGAAAGAAATGAACGAAAGAGCAAATGAACGAGTGCAGTGATAAAAACATAAAAAACGGTTTGAGTGTGGTGATGACTACACTAACTACAGTATTCAAGTCAAGGTCATTTATATAGCACATTTCATACACAGAGGTCAGTCAGTGTGCTTTGCATAAACAAAATCAAACAGGAATAGCTAATAAAACCATAGAAGAACAACAGTCAAAGAATAGTTTAAAATGTAAAGAATAAAAAAGAAAATACAAAAAAACACACAAGGTACACATATACATAAAAGCATAAAAGGACAATAGTTTAAAAGTGTTTAAAAGTTTAAAAATAAGTAATAATTAAAATACATAAAAAAAACAACACAGACCACACAATTACTCAGTGATAATGATGCTAGTTAAACACCCAGTGCACAGCAGCACTCTATGGAAATTCTTGAAGCAGTATACTAAGACTTGGAGTTGATTCATAAGAAAGCTAATGTACAGTAATATTCATAGGACAAGGTCATTACCCCGTATCTCAACATCAATGGGGGATATAAACTAAAGGGACACATGCCACTGTTCAACCAGAGGTGAACATAAATAAACTATAAACAAACATGTAAACAAACTATAATTAGCTAGATAACTATACTAAGACTCGGGGTTTATTCCTCAGGAAATACTCTTAGTACATTATCTGGACATCACTGTGGATATAATCTAAAGGTCAGAGGTCAGAGGCGAACATTTAAACACACTATTTGAATAAGGGAATAACTGCATTAAATTGGGACACACAGGGAACTCATATACTGTACTAGTGGTAATGCATATTTCTGCCATTTTGGATATAAGCTTTATAAATGTACCTGTTAAGTTTGAGGTGAATGCATCAACACAGGCCGGGGAAGCACAGAGAGAGAGAGAGAGAGAGAGAGAGAGAGAGAGAGAGATCTAATAAACAAATAAACAAATAAACAAATGATATGATAAAAGAGAGCGAGAGATGTGACCGAATAAACAAATCAGAATTTAAAACAGGAAGGCAGAGGAAATGATAAACAATAGACAAACTACTCTGGATGAAAGAAGGACTTGTTCAGATGTGGAGAGAGAGAGAGAAGAGGATGAACCACCCCATGCAGAATGTGAAAAACGC
>NC_055978.1:9857236-9859736 GCF_018492685.1 Alosa sapidissima | reverse complement strand
TATTATTATTATTATTATTTTGTATTTTCATTTATTTATTTTTTTATTTTTTGTCATTTATATTTTTGTTTTTATTACTGTATTTATTTTATTTCTAAGTACCTTGGGTCAATTACATTGCGTTTAAGTGTGCTATATAAATAAATATGACTTGACTTGACTTGTGTGTCTGTGTGTGTGTGTGTGTGTTAATGTGTGTTTATGTGTGTGTGTGTGTGTGTGTGTGTGTGTGTGTGTGTTAAAGAAATGTGTGCCTCTTCTGTATGTTCCTACACCTTCTTCAGTTCAGCCAAATCTGTGTGTGCGGGTGAATTGTATCAGTTTGATTGGTCACATTGAGACCTTTCTATTGTGTCTTAAATATGATTAATGAGTGTTGAGTAGTGTGTGTGTTTTTCTATGCTTCTCTCTCTCTCTCTCTCTCTCTTTCTCTTTCTGTGTGTGTGTGTGTGTGTGTGTGTGTGTGTCTGTCTGTGTGTGTGTTTGTGTGTAATAGCTGGAGATCAACTCGCCCCCCACACACTTTTAACTTCCTAAAAATCAATAGGAAAATCCTCCTGAGGACATTTTTATTTCAAAGGGTCACAGAGGAGCAGAGAGGAGACCACCTCTGCATAGAGGAACAGAGAGGAGACCACCTTCACATAGAGGAACAGAGAGGAGACCACCTCCACATAGAGGAGCAGAGAGAGGAGCAGAGAGAAGACCACCTCCACATAGAGGAGCAGCAGAGAAAGGAGACCACCTCCACATAGAGGAGCAGAGAGAGGAGCAGAACGGAGACCACCTCCACATACAGGAGCAGAGAGGAGACCACCTCCACATACAGGAGCAGAGAGGAGACTACATCCACATAGAGGAGCAGAGAGAGGAGCAGAAAGGAGACCACCTCCACACAGAGGAACAGAGAGGAGACCACCTCCACATAGAGGAGCAGAGGGGAGACCACGTCCACATAGAGGAGCAGAGAGAGGAGCAGAAAGGAGACCACCTCCACACAGAGGAACAGAGAGGAGACCACCTCCACATAGAGGAGCAGAGGAGACCACCTCCACATAGAGGAACAGAGAGGAGACCACCTCCACATAGAGGAACATAGAGGAACAGAGAGAGGAGACCACCTCCACATAGAAGAACAGAGAGGAGACCACCTCCACATAGAGGAGCAGAGAGAGGAGCAGAGAGGAGACCACCTACACATAGAGGAGCAGAGAGGAGACCACCTCCACATAGAGGAGCAGAGAGAGAAGCAGAGAGGAGACCATAGAGCAGCAGAGAGAGGAGCAGAGAGGAGACCACCTCCACATAGAGGAGCAGAGGAGACCACCTCCACATAGAGGAACAGAGAGGAGACCACCTCCACATAGAGGAGCAGAGAGAGGAGCAGAGAGGAGACCACCTACACATAGAAGAGCAGAGAGGAGACCACCTCCACATAGAGGAGCAGCAGAGAGAGGAGACCACCTCCACATAGAGGAGCAGAGAGAGGAGCAGAGAGGAGACCACCTCCACATAGAGGAGCAGAGTGAGGAGCAGAGAGGAGACCACCTCCACATAGAGGAGCAGAGAGGAGACCACCTCCACATAGAGGAGCAGAGAGGAGACCACCTCCACATAGAAGAGCAGAGAGGAGACCACCTCCACATAGAAGAGCAGAGAGGAGACCACCTCCACATAGAGGAGCAGAGAGAGGAGCAGAGAGGAGACCACCTACACATGGAGGAGCAGAGAGACCACCTCTGCACAGAATCATCCTCCTCTCCTCTTGTCCTGTCCACTCCTCTCCTCTCCCCTCTCTCTTCTCTCTCCTCCTCTCCTCTCTTATCTTTTCCTCTCTCCTCTCCTCTACTCTTCCCTCTCCTCCACTCCTCTCATTTTCCCCTCTCTCATCCTCTCTTCTCTGTCCTCCTCTCTCCTCTAGTCCTCTCCTCTCTCCTCTCCTTCTCATCCCTTCCTGCTCATTTCACCTCCTCTTCTCCTCTCTTCCTGTCCTCTTTCTACTTCTTCTTCTCTCTGTCTCATCCCTCACTCTCTCTTTTCCACCACTTTATTCAATAACACTTTTGCTTCTATAATCCTCCTACAGAGACTCCGTGGATGGTTTGTTAAAATTCAAGTTCAGTCTTTACAATTATTTACTGAACATGAATCAAACAAAATCAAACCCAACCCTTATCCCAAAACTTAATCAAACCCAGCCCTTATCCCAAATCTTCACCAAACCTTAACCCTAAGCTGTAGTTGTAGTTAACAGTGATGCAACAAATTGTTTGTTTATGATCTGAGCTCATATAGTTTAAAAGGACCCGCACAAATAAAGGATGACCCTTCATCCAACTCTCTACTTCACAGAACTACTCTCCTCGACCTCCGTCTCTTCTCCCTCACTTTCCTCTCCATCACTCTCCTCCTCTGCTCCTCCTATCTCTCTCTCTTTTTCCCTCACATGCTTACATCCCTCTCTCCTCCCGTCTTCTCTCTCTCCCTCCGTATCCTGTGA
>NC_055978.1:9749736-9839736 GCF_018492685.1 Alosa sapidissima | reverse complement strand
TAAGTATTATTATTATTATTATTATAAGTTTGCATATTTTTGTTAGACATATTGCTTGCAAAGACTAGGCTATCTATGGCCATGCCCCCAAAAAAGAGCATCTCCACTTTAGCACTAATTAGTGACTAGGTAAGTCTCTATATACTGAAAACAATACCAACTATATTTTCTGATCTTGATATAAGATGAATAACACTTGGTTAGACTGTATTACATAAGCAGTTTTTGCAGTGTAGCCTATTAATGCCAAGTTGTTGATGTCCACATCTTGAAACAACAACCTTCCATTAGGCCCTATTCTAAGCTACTAATTATGCCCCATAAGCAATGTCAAATTCAGTAGCCCATTGAGACACATTCTTGCCTCTGGGATACATTAAGAAATAACACGACTGCTGCTCTGGCATATGTTTGACCAACCGGTTTGTTTCTGTCACAGCCTTCCTTCTATACAGAAGTAAAAATCCACTTGACATTTGCCTCCTGATACACTGAAGAATCCTAGAAATGTTTTTCTGAATCAATCAGTGTCTATTTCGTTTTTAAAGGGACACCAGGCAAGCCTGATGCTTTTTCTCTACGAAACTCCCCCTCGCTCGGTCTAAAGCTCTTTTCCTTTTCTTTGCGTCTTCCGTCAAGGGTTTTCGCTGCTTCTTCGCCGGCTCTGCCATTATACACACGTTTGCAACAATCTCTAGCGCTTCGTTAGCCTGCCTCTGTGCTGTAAACTGATCATGCTTCGGTCGGCGGGTAGGATACACCGAACTTGCAAGTGGAATATTTTTTCTACAGGCAGTAGGGGCGGGCAAGAGAGCCTTCATTCGCCCCGTAATGAGTCATTTAACCATATACCGACTTACGAAGATGATTAATTAACACGAAAACGTTGCCTGGTGTCCCTTTAAATGGTAGTTGAAATTTAGCTTCAAGTAGATTGTTCTGAATTGTCTTTGACAAAATTGAGGATTTAAAATGGGAAGCCAAGACGTTGTAACACATCCATAACATAGGCTAATGTTATCATAACACATCAGTGAACTTACAGGATGGCTACGTTGAGAAGCTGCACTTTCTAATCAATGTATAGCCTACTTGGAACAAGTTTATCCTTACCGTAGCACCCACAAACTGTGTTCATTTCACAGGAAGTCTCTTGGTCTCCCGTCTGCATTCACTCATAGGTCCTAATTTCAAAAAAACTGTAAAGAATCCTGTAAATTGCGGTCAATGATGTTCATCGCCTGAAAGTTCCGTCGATATCCATCTTGCTAGGACTTAGCGAGTCACTAACGTTAGCTGTGGGGAGACCGCTAGCAAGCTTTCCACCTAGCTTATGTTAGAAAACACAGAGCAACACACAATACTTCTAAATAAAACGTTCACCCCTACACAGAAAAAAATCCGATGTACCTTACAAAATGAATGTAAAACAAACTATGTGAATGAGTTACACAATTTATAATGAAACTCTAGTGAGGTCACTGAAGGCAACTGAAAAGTGATGGCAAGCTAATGTAAACAGTGATTAGCCAGAGTGTTGCGTCAATCATATTCAATGGCAGGAAGTGTGAAATTCTGCCCAATCGGTCACTGCTTCACGGGTGGGACTTATCTGCCATAAGGATCAATTGAAACAGAAAAAATCCACGAGCCGCCTGGGGTTTCACTCGATTTACATTGAAGTCAACGGGGAAAGATATCTATGGTAGTGAAGCAAAACGAAAAGTTGGTGAAGCAGTCTGATTCACTGTAATTCTCTGTTCCACCGCGGGTGACTGATGGCGCTGTTGTCACTCACAGAATTGATTTCAGGAAAACAGTTCGTGTTAGTGACTGTATTTCTGTTTCAAAGGAGTAAAATTGGGATTATTATTTTGAAGAAGATTTTTTGGTGTTTTGTTTTTTACTTTTTTTTTGGTGAAGCACTGCTTCACCTGTAGTCTTATAGAAGCCTCCTCTGCAACAGAAGCAGGTGTAGAGATGCTACATGCGTCCCAGGAGTCAGTTGCCCCACTCATCCTGCATCCATTCACTCAGGAGTCAGTTACCCCACTCATCCTGCATTCACCCAGGAGTCAGTTACCCCGGAGTCAGTCAGTTACCCCACTCATCCTGCATTCACCCAGGAGTCAGTTGTCCCACTCATCCTGCATCCATTCACCCAGGAGTCAGTTACCCCAGAGGAGTCAGTTGCCCCACTCATCCTGGATCACTCATCCAGCCATAAGCTCTTGCCTGTGTGTCCTGCTCTGTTACAGCATGTGATTGGAGTCTGTATGTGATATCATATGTATGCAGCAGACGGGCTCTATGCAGCTATGTCTCTGTCATGTCTATTTCAGCACAGGTTCTATGTCTCTGTAATGTCCATTTCAGCACAGGTTCTATGTCTCTGTTCTAATGTCTATTTCATCACAGGTTCTATGTCTCTGTCATGTCTATTTCAGCACAGGTTCTATGTCTCTGTAATGTCTATTTCAGCACAGGTTCTATGTCTCTGTAATGTTCATTTCCGCACAGGTGTTTTGTCTCTGTTCTAATGTTAATTTCAGCACAGGTTCTATGTCTCTGTTCTAATGTCCATTTCAGCACAGGTTCTATGTCTCTGTTCTAATGTCTATTTCATCACAGGTTCAATGTCTCTGTCATGTCTATTTCAGCACAGGTTCTATGTCTCTGTAATGGCCATTTCAGCACAGGTTCTATGTTTCTGTAGTGTCCATTTCAGCACAGGTTCTATGTCTCGGTTCTAATGTTCATTTCAGCACAGCTGCTTTGTCTCTGTTCTAATGTCCATTTCAGCACATGTTCTATGTCTCTGTTCTAATGTCCATTTCAGAACAGGTTCTTTGTCTCTGTAATGTCCATTTCAGCACATGTTCTATGTCTTTGTTCTAATGTCCATTTCAGCACATGTTCTATGTATCTGTTCTAATGTCCATTTCAGCACAGGTTCTATGTCTTGGTTCTAATGTTCATTTCAGCACAGCTGCTTTGTCTCTGTTCTAATGTCCATTTCAGCACAGGTTCTATGTCTCTGTTCTAATGTCCATTTCAGAACAGGTTCTTTGTCTCTGTAATGTCCATTTCAGCACATGTTCTATGTCTCTGTTCTAATGTCCATTTCAGCACAGGTTCTTTGTCTCTGTAGTGTCCATTTCAGCACATGTTCTATGTCTGTTCTAATGTCCATTTCAGCACAGGTTCTATGTCTCTGTTGTAGGGGCAGCCGTGGCCTACTGGTTAGGGCTTCGGGCTTCCAACCGAAGGGTTGCTGGTTCGATTCCCCGACCAGTAGGAAAAATGTAGGCGGGGGAAGTGGTTGAGCACCGCTCTCCCATGCCCACATCCACGTCTGAAGTGTCCTTGAGCAAGACACCTAACCCCTCACTTCTCCCCAAGCGCTTCTGTAGCAAGGCAGCTCACTGCTCTGGGTTAGTGTGTGCTTCACCTCACTGTGTGTTCACTGTGTGCTCTGTGTCTTCACTAATTCACGTATGATGCAGAGACCAAATTCCTTGTATACGCAAGTATACTTGGCCTAGAAACTATTGTATGAGGTCCATTTCAGCACAGGTTCTTTGTCTCTGTGCTCTGACTGTGCTTCTGATTACAGTAAACCGCTGCCCTCTAAACCATCAGAGCGCCCCCTGCACACTTTGATGCACTTTCTTCTCTGTCCTGCATCTGTGTGTGTGTTGAGTATTTGTGTTTTTTCATCTCAACCATATTGAGTATTTGTGTTTTTTCATGTTTAGGGTCTCTCTCTCTCTCTCTCTCTCTCTCTCTCTCTGTGTGTGTGTGTGTGTGTGTGTGTGTCTGTGTTATCTGCATGCGGCATCTGGCGGTGTGTCAGGTGATGAAATAGCGGAGAAGGGCGGTTCAGGCAGACAGGGCCTCAATACGTGTGTGTGTGTGTGTGTGTGTGTGTGTGTGTGTCTAGGTGTGTTTGAGTTGTCTAGGGGTGTGTTTATGTTTTTGCTGTAGTGTGTTTCTGTGTGTGCAGGTGTTTATATTGTTGTATGTGTGTTTGTTTGTGTGTGTGTAGACCATAGTCAAGAAAAAGGTAGGTGTGTGTCTGTGACCAAGTCCTAAGACAAACAGAGAATTGCGTGTGTGAGAAATTCTGTGTGTGTGTGTGTGTGTGTGTATGTGAGAGAGAGAGAGAGAGACAGAGAGAGAGAGAGAGAGAGAGAGAGAGAAATTGTGTGTGTGTGTGAGAAATTGTGTGTGTGTGCGTGTGTGTGTGTACATGTGTGTGTGTGTGTGTGTGTGTGTGTGTGTGTGTGTACGTGTGTGTGTGTGTGAGTCGGTCCCTGATGCAAGCAGAGGGTAGTGTGCAAACAAACAGCAGCTGATATGGTCTATGCTTGTCACATATCCTCTGGTCTGCCAGATATCTATTCTCCTCTCTTCTTCTCTCCTCTCTTCTCCTCTCCTCTACTCTCTTCTCCTCTTCTCCTCTCCTCCCCTTCCCTCCCCTCTCTCACTTCAGCACCCCATCTCTCTGTCCCTCTCTCTCTCTCTCTCTTCATCCCCATCCCTTTTTCTAATCTTGTTTCCCTTCTTTCTCTCTCTCTCTCTCACTTTCTCCCTCGTTCACTCACTCTCGTCCACTCGTTTTCTCTCTGTTACTCGCTCGCGGTCGTTTTGTCTTCTGGCCGCTCCGCATCTTTCAGCCCTGCGCTCTCTGTGTCTTTTGTCTCGGCGCTCTCATCTGTCTCTGTTGCTCTCTTTGTCTGTCTCTCTCTCTCGCACAGACACACACACACACACACACACACACACACACTCCCTCTCTCTCTCACTTTTCTTTTTTTCTTCTATGTGTTTGTATGTGTGTGTGTGTGTGTGCGTGAGAGAGAGAGAGAGAGAGAGAGAGAGAGAGAGAGAGTGTATGGTCAGGAGCCAAAGGGGGGATGAGTCAATTACACAGAGCACAGACTGTTTAGCAAAGATGAGGAAGAGGAAGATAGAGACAGACAAAGGGAGAGAGAAAGAGAGAGAGAGAGAGAAACAGAGAGAGAGAGAGAGACAGACAGAGAGATGAAGAAATACAAAGGAAATAAAAGCAACCTGCTTGGTGACCAATGCGTTCACAGGGACACAAGGATGCAGGGATAATCTGACGGATAATCTCAAATCTCCCTCCTTCAGTCTTTGGTCTTTATAATCTCCATCTGCATTAGCAGCACTATCTTTTTTAGTATACAGTAACAACAGCATCCAGAGGGATTCAACCACAGGTGTGTGTGTGTGTGTGTGTGTGAAATGCCTTTCATTGCATGTGTACGTGTGTGCGTACATGCATCAGTGCGCGCACATGTGTGTGTGTGTTTGTGTGTGTGTGTGTGTGTGTTTCACTGCTTGTGTGTGTGTGTGTGTGTGTGTGTGTTTCTCTGCTTGCCTGAGTGGAGAGCACCATGAAGACAACTGGCTCTGGAACTGATATAGTCTGGATCTGGACCCAGACCAGGCCTAGACTAATACCAGGTGAGGTGGTCAAGATCTCGACCAGTCCAGGACTCGGTTGCATCAGGGTGTGATCAGATATGACACGCTCGTAAAACGCAAGGTATGCAGTGTGTTTTCATAAAGACGGGATAGGCGTCAGGCACTTTTCCGCTTTGAATTGACCTTTTTTTTCAATTCAAGGTGCTCAGGGCGCCTCTGCAAAAACGTGAGACACAGCAGCAGGCGCAAAAAACACGAGAGGCTATTATCGCATAAGCAGCGTGCAAAACAGTTGCTGCCAATACAAAATAATTTTTTTTTCAAATGTATGCACTATCACGTCTGGTGTGGCCAGCTCCATTTATTATAGTGGAAGCTAATTGTTGCAGCAGACCCAATCGGAACATGAGTTACATGCTTAGTGTAGCCTGCCTGTTAGTCTAACATTTTCTTTTTAGAGAAGGTCTTTTTAGGTCTTAGGTTCGTTAGTCAGTTTGCATAAGAATTTATCTTTCAGCGGTCCGACTCTGATCTTGTCCTAGTTGTTATGCACAGTATCTTATTCCACTGGTCATCTTATAGAGTGATCACAAGATGTCTGTATCAAATAGCTGGGTAGTGGGGTTGGGTTAGGGTTATCAAATAGCTAGGTAGTGGGGGTGGGTTAGGGTTAGGGCTTATCAAATAGCTGGGCAGTGGGGTTGGGTTAGGGGTTATCAAATAGCTGGGTAGTGGGGTTGGGTTAGGGTTATCAAATAGCTGAATAGCTGGGTAGTGGGGTTGGGTTAGGGTTATCAAATAGCTGGGTTGTGGGGTTGGGTTAGGGTTATCAAATAGCTGGGTAGTGGGGTTGGGTTAGGGTTAGGGTTATCAAATAGCTGGGTAGTGGGGTTGGGTTAGGGTTATTAAATAGCTGTGTAGTGGGGTTGGTTTAGGCACATTTAGATCCCTGTGTTTACATGCTTATTTACATGCTTTAGCTTGATGTGAGAGCTATGTGTATTCTGGTCTAGTTCTGGTCATCTATAGATCTAGATCTGAGCTGGTTCTGGTCTATATATCTGGATCTGATATGGTTCTGGTCTTTTTTAGATCTGGATCTGACCTGGTTCTGGTCTATATATCTGGATCTGATCTGGTTCTGGTCTTCTATAGATTTAGATCTGATCTGGTTCTGGTCATCTATAGATCTGGATCTGACCAGGTTCTGATATTTCTTAGGTCACGGCCCCAATGTGGTCCAGATTTTGCTTAGCAATGGTCCAGGTCTGACCATATCTGTCCCCGAATCCAAACCGCACTGCAATCTGGGACATCACTACCCCACACCATAATTGCTTGAAAAGAAGAGGGAGAGAGAGAGTGAGAGAGAGAGAGAGAGAGAGATGGAGAAAAAAAATACATCCACAGCTTCACTCTTTCTCCTGGGGGGCCAAACAGAGTTTTGATATTATTTTTCACCCTCCACCCCCCCTGAAGAAAAATTAAATTGCTCGTGGCACACCAAATCAATATGGGCAATTCCGTGGGTCCGGCGTGTCTCCAACGCTAACCCTTTCAGCTAGTGCGCCCGCGGGCTACAGTATCCGCTAATGGACGAGCAGCAGATCTAATCACGGCGGTAATTGAAGTTTACTTTGAAGCTTTCAGTCGGTAGGAATATTTAAAGACAGCCGAGTTGGCCTGAAACACAATCCAGTCCCTGCACACATACACACACAAACACACGTACACACACACACACACACACACACACCCATAGAGGATTCAACGTTGCATTATCAATAATGAATGAGATGGCTTAGCATGACGGTTGGAGTCTCTTGCTTAACACAGCGAGACAGTCTTTATGTCTTTTATTCCACCGGTCATCTCATAAAGTGGTCACAAGATGTCTGTATCAAATGGCCTTGTGTGCCTGGTGCATTGGGGTTGATACAGCCACATTTGGAGTTGATTTAGCTTGATGCTAAAGTGTTTCGGCCGGCTCTGAGCCGCAACGTAAAGAGGGAGTCGGGACAACAGAGACAAAGTTAACCAGTAATGTATTTATTTACAAGTAATCATTAAGCATTAAATAACAATTATCAAAAGAGGAGTGTAGTGGAAAGTAAAAGCATGTATTGAAGGGAGTATGTGTGTGTTGTAACGACCCTGGCAGGAATCCTTTGGCCCCACCCACTTGTGGGCCTGCATGTGGTCTTTCTCTCTCTCTGCCTGTGGCAGGTGACTAGTGCCCAGGTCTGCCCAGGTGTACGTATGCCCAGGTCCGCTCAGGTGTACCAAGTCTGCCCAGGTGCACGTATGCCCAGGTCCACCCATGTGACTAGTGTCCAGGTCCACCCAGGTGTACGTGATGTACTGTGACTGGTCCGCCCAGGAGTACGTGATGTAATGTGATTGGTCTGCCCAGGTGAGTGTGATGTCCTGTGATTGGTCTGCCCAGCTGTACTGTACGTGATGTCCTGTTATTGGTCCGCCCAGGTGTGCGTGGTGTCCTGTCATTGGTCCGCCCAGGTCTACTGGGACTTGGGGCCCCGGCCGTGGCGCGACTGGCTGGTACACCTGCACCGTACGCCGGCGACCCGGGTTCGATTCCCGCCCCGTGGTCCTTTCCGGATCCCACCCCGACTCTCTCTCTCACGCCATTCTTCACTGTCCTGTCATTAAAAGCATAAAAAGGCCAAAAAATATACTTTGGGGGGCAGCCGTGGCCTACTGGTAACCGGAAGGTTGCCGGTTCGAACCCCGACCTGAAGTGCCCTTGAGCAAGGCACCTAACCCCTCACTGCTCCCCGAGCGCCGCTGTTGTTGCAGGCAGCTCACTGTGCCGGGATTAGTGTGTGCTTCACCTCACTGTGTGTTCACTGTGTGCTGAATGTGTTTCACTAATTCACGGATTGGGATATATGCAGAGACCAAATTTCCCTCACGGGATCAAAAGAGTATATATACTTATACTTACTGTACGTGATATCCTGTGATTGGTCCGCCCAGGTGTACGTGGTGTCCTGTGATTGGTCCGCCCAGGTGTGTGTGATGTCCTGTGAAGCCTGTTGATAACAAGTGTGGCTAGTTTTGAAGTGTGTAGTGTATGTGTAGTGTTTGTTTGTGCGTGTGCGGTGTGTTTGTGATTGATAGCCAGTGTTGTAGTGTATGTGTGTGTGTGTCTGTGTGTGTGTGTGTGTGATTGATAGGGCTGGGGCGTACAGGGAGCGCAGTGTGATGTAAGGGACCACTGATACAGCGGCCGTTAGATGCTCCCAGATTTCACCGCGTGTCAGATCCCGATAACGGGTCTCAGGACCGGACCGCAGCGAGAGGCTCTCCGGACCCCAGCGCCGCACCACACCACACCACACCGTGCCGCTCCACGCCGCGCCACTCCGCGTCGGGATTATTGGATCTGCCACCAAGAGCTTATTTCATTACACTGTACGAAAAAAAGAGAAAAATATATATAGAGAGAGATGGACAGAGAGAGATAGAATAAGGGAATAGAGAGAGGAAGAGAGATGGACAGAATAAGAGAAAAAACAAATGGAGAGTGGTAGATATATGTAGAGTGATAGATGGAAAGTGAGAGAGAGTGATTGAGAGAGAGAGAGAAACATAGATAGAGAGAGAGGGAGGGACAGAGAGACAGAGATAGAGAGGGAGGGAGAGAGAGAGTGAGAAAGATAGAGAGGGAGGGAGAGAGAGAGTGGACTGCTCTTAGGATTCGTGAGGGTGACGTGGTTCAGCATGGCGTGGTGCGCCGCGACGAGACCAGACGAGGCAAGTGAAGGCGGAGCATCGACCGGGGATGAGGGTCCTCTCCATCCCCCGCGCAGCTGGAGACGGTGGCCGTGGCGACGGCAGTGGCGATGGCGTCGGACGCGGCGGGTATTAATAGCCCTACTGAGTGACGGAAATAAAACACTTTTATGGGCCCAGGCAGTAAGTGGAGGGCTGTTGTCAGCGGTAATGAATGTTTGGTGATAGGGCAGAGATCGGAGAGGATGGTGTGTGTGTGTGTGTGTGTGTGTGTGTGTGTGTGTGAGGAGAAAAAATGGAGCCCTTTTGGCCATCAGAGCCCTTGTCTTGTGTTTCAGAGTATCGATGAATTACTCCCTCCTTCATGGCTCTCTCTGTTTCCCTCTCTCTCTCTCTCTCTCTCTCTCTCTCTTCCCTTCTCTAGCTCCCTTCCTCTCTCTCTTCTTCTTTACTTATCAGCTTTCCTTTTCTCTTGCTCTCCCTCCTCCTCCTCCTCTTCCTCATTCTCTTTTTCTTCCCCCCCCGGCTCTCTCTCTCTCTCTTTCTCTTTATCTGTCCATTTTATCTCTCCTCTCCCTGCCATTTCTCCTCCGGCTCCCCTGCTGCTTGCCTGTGATGTCATGGGACTCTCTGTCACCAAGACGACGGATAGGTTTCCGTGGTGCCCGAGTGTGTGTCTCGTCTCTCTGTGGCAAGGTGAATGCTTGAGTTGCAGTGTGACGCCAACTGAACCGATGTCAAACACTGTTAAGTCTTTACAGACCTTACACACACACACACACACACACACACACGTATACATGCGCTACACATTCGCTACAAAAATGCTTAACCACCCACTTGCTTACTCATACTTTGCTGTAGCCATCAGGGTTTAATCAGAGATACTGTAGATAACCACACACCCACACCCATACACACATACACACACACACACACACACACACACAAACACACATATACATAACCATTTTCTTTGATAGAAAAAAACAACGCAGACAGACTGACTGATCTGATCAATGAAAAGAATGTGAAGAATTTTGAAAGATTATCTATGTACCTGAGATCTTCATTCATATGCATACCCGCATAGAAACACACACACACACACACACACACACACACACACACATGTACACAAGAACGTGCACAGACTCACACACACACACACACACACACACACACACTCGCTACTGGTTTGTCTGAAAGGCCTCAGGGACTGATATTGAGGTCATCGCTCGTGAGATTGGTTTTAAAAATGTTCCATGTCGTGGTGGTGATATGATGTGTCCCTCTCTCTCTACCTACTTAACCATTCTGCTAAAGCGACATTTAAAAAAAAGACCCTGAGACTAGCTTTGAATAAGAATTGACTGCAGGCTGTATTTTCTGATATTAAGAATAAATGAATGCATTTGCGTGGATTTCTGTTGAATACGTCCCTTTTAAAAAGAGGATTTTGCAGATTATCGAGCGTAAGAACTCTAGGCCTTGAGCGAAGCATTCTCCCCTGACACTGTCTACATCACTACAACCCCCCCCCCCCCCAACACACACACACACACACACACACACACACTCCCCTAACCCCCATCCTATTCCTTCTCCCGACCCCCCCCTCCAGCCTCCTTCTCTTTTTTGGTACTCCATCCATCTTTTTTAGAGGGAAATCCATCTTCGAGCTCAGTTCTATCGCAAGTATGTTGTCTCGATCTCTCTCTCTCTCTCTGTGTGTGTGTGTGTGTTTGTGTGTGAGCCATTGGCCAGACTGCCAGAGTTTGTTTCTTTGATGATGCACGTTTCTGGCATTAGAATTAGGATTTAGTCATTTCTTTATTTCTTTATTTTCGTTATGCGCTTTCTCCTTTGCGTGCATACTTATTTATTATTTATTTTATTTATTTTTGGAACTTGTATTGTTGTTGTCGTTGTTGTTTACTGTATTCGATCTTAACAGCATATTACTAGAGGGCTGCGCGGGGTTGTCAAACATTCCTTATTCTCCTTACTTCTTTATTTTCATGTAAATATGATTGGACGTGTTGTTATTAAACTGGAACTGGGGAACTGTTGCGGTGTGTGTGTGTGTGCGCGGAAATGTGTGTGTGTGTGTGTGAGATAAGCTCTCCACGAGAGAAGGCTTTGTGATCAGAGACAGTGTTGCTTCGTTCAACCAATCTAATCAGCCTGATACATGGACGCTGCTGTGTCTGTGTGTGTATGTGTGTGTGTGTGTGTGTGTGTGTATGTGTGTAAAGCTTTTCTCCTTTTAAAAGTAAAGAAAGAACACAGCGAAAACTACACCAGGAATCTGAAATGTATCATTTTATTTGGCAACAGTCTGTCTGGATTCTCACATTTGAAGACTCAATTGTGTTTGTGTGTGTGTGTGTGAGAGAGAGTGTTTGTGTGTGTGGGGGGGGGGGGGGTGAGAGAGAGAGTGTGTGTGTGTGTGTGTGTGTGTGTGTGTGTGTGTGTGAGAGAGAGAGAGAGAGTGTGTGTTTGTGTGTGTAGAGGACATGTTTTTCTCTGTTCTTCACCACATTGTTTTCAGCATATAAAAGCACTGGGTGATCCACAATCCAACGCTCTCATACTGGAGTCTTCTATGAACTTCTGAGTGAGTTTGACACCAGTGTCATCTCTCTCTCTCTCTCTCTCTCTTGCTCTCTGTCTATTTGTCTGTCTCTCTCTCATCCCCCTTGTCTCTACTTCCCTCTCTTCCATTTTCTCTCTCTCTATTCTCTTCTCTCTCTCTCCCTCTTCCTCTGTATTTGTTTCTCTCTAGCTACCCATCTCTACTGTGCTCCGTATGTGTGTGTGTGTGTGTGTGTGTGTGTGTGGGAGAGTGTGTGTGAGTGTGTGGGAGATTGTGTGAGTGTGTGTGTGTGTGTGTGTGTGTGAGTGTGTGTGTGTGTGAGTGTGTTTGTGAGTGTGTGTGGATAGGCCTTTTACTCTTGTGTGATTTACTAAGATGCGCTTGTCTGTCGATCAGGACGAAGGGTCCTGCGCGGGCCTAACTGCTTTTTGTGGGAGCCCTTTAAACATGATCTAATTGATCTAATGAATTGGATTATAGATTATGTAATCTCTCCCATCTAGGGAGTGTCGTCCGCTCGCTAAAACTAACTTCCTGGTCCACTCGCAATCTGTCCGTCATCCATCATGAAGACCCCCCCCCCACAACCCCCAGTCCCCCCTCCCCTTCGCCCTCTCAGAGGGCCTGGTTGACAGAGATCTTAATGAATAATGACCCTGTGTGGCCACCGTAGTCCGATATGGAGGGCAGATATGACCTCGGAGGCTGTGACCTCTTTAGTGATGACCCCTAACGTGATTACCTATGGGGGCTAATATGCGGTTAACCGAGTCCTGATGAGTTTAAGTCCACTTTAAAGGCAGTTGTCATTGTGGGTGAGCAGCTAATGACAATCATTCGACCCGGCACAAGGAATACACCAGAGGAGTCGTATCGGAGGAGGACGAGTGTGGTGGCGTTACGTTGCGGTGCCACCGATGTTAAGAGTTCCTGAGCTACTGAGATGGATTCTCTTTTTTCTTCTCTTTTTTTGTGTCTTTTCCTCCGTTAAAGTCCTCAGTGTTGTCGAGGAGTTGTGTGTGATTCTTCAGTGTAGAGAAGAGCGGAGGAAGACAGGAGAAAGGATAGAGAGAGAAGAACCCAACTGAGTCTGAAGAGGAGGAGAAGTGGTCCGTTGAGCAACAGCACCACCCAGAGTTCAGTCAGAGAACCCACTGAATTGACACGCGCAATATAGGCTCTTTTCTTTGGGTAAAGGGCTTTGGTGGATTCATGCAGAAGCTGGCTGGAAATATGTAACTTCTTTTGTATACTGACAGGTAGTGCAATTATTGCACAATGTTAGATTCCAGGTTTTTATTTCTGTGTCAAGTTTGCACAGTGAAAAAGGTGAAAAAGCCCTCACAGATAGTAAATGCTTTCTCAGGTCTGACCGGGTCTGAGTCAAGTGAACTACAATATTTCACCATGTTCACCATGACTACTTTTCTATCACAATGATAATATGGGTGAACCATGAACCATGAAGCCATTACATGAACAATATTGGTGTATATTATGCAATTAATAATAATAATAATAATAATAATAATGTTATATTTATAAGTGCCTTCCAAGGACCCAATGACATTGTACAATTCAAAGGTTCATGGACGTTGTATGTTACATCCACACAGACTTTACAAACACAGAGGACATTGTACAATTAAAAGTTCAAAATGCTAAACACTACATACAGACAGAGACACAGGCCATAGTGGAAAGAATTCATTGTAAGAAATAAAATACAAATAAGATAAAATAAAGAAACAGGATAATGCATATGCAATTGCCATACATTATGTATAAAATATGGTATACTGTATGTGTTGCACATAAAAATAATTATTTTTTATTGAAAGTGTATTTATTGAAATTGAAATCAGAGAGTGGCTGAAGTTAACATATTAATTATCTGTATCCTCTCAATATGCAACAGGCATCAACAGCCATCTGGCAAATTTGAATGAATGCAAAAATTATATTCACATGGTTAAAGAAAAAAAAAAGCTAAGGAACTGAGGCACTCCTTTATAAACATAAAATATTTTATTAAACACATGCCTTAATGTTTCAACAAGTCCTCATCAGGGCATTCATTATTTCCACATGGTTTGATTTAATAGATGAGAGATTTAGTATTTGAGTGAGTTTATCAGCTTGTCTTTGAGTAGAGGATCACTTTAAGGTGCTGCAACATGTCGAAGGAGTGCACAAAAGACAACAACATTCAATCAAAATATATTCTTCAATAGTCATGTGTTATTCGTGTTTTTTTGGTTGTTTTTTTATGTTGATTTTCAGACTTTGGACATCTTTTTAGTGCTTAAACAAAACTGAGTGAGGTTTCAATGTTCATGGTGAATGATGATTTCTCTCTTTCTTAAGGGTGATACTGCCCCCCTGTGACTGCATAGAGACATGACAAAGCCAACCACTTTTATTGCTTCCAGTTTTAGGCTATTAAGGCTTTCTTCTTTTCCATGAAGATAAGAAATAATTCTGTCCAAACAGCAACTTATGAGATCATTTTGTCCAAACAGTAACTTATGAAGAGATCATTCATACAAATTCCAGTTGATATTGAATAATGTAGGCTAAAAGAGCTACAGTATGCTGCTTTTAACTGCACTTATTCAATAATGCCACGCAGACGCCAAGAGATGCAGTCACGTAGACTCCAAGGGGAAGTTACACTAGCACTGTATCCCACATTAACTCTTTTATTGTTTTACATACAGTATTGTTTTACTTTGTTCTGTAATAAACTGTAGCAATTTGCCATGATGTATCTGGACCTTTGTTATCTTAATTCCATAATGATTTCTCCCTGGTGGAATGGTTTAACCTAATGGTCTTTGTTCTAGTTTTGCACCATCTAAAGACTTCTCTGTTTACCTTGTATCTAATAAATTTAAAATGAGTAATAACCGAGTTGCGTTTTATATCTGGTTGTTTATGGTTATTGTACTTATTCTGTTCGATTTAATTTAGTCTGTTACTAATATTGTTTTTTAAGCTACAGTATATTACTTCACTTTGAAATGTTTATTGATGTAATTTTAAGTCACTTTGGACAAAAGCGCCTGCTAAGAACTCTAAAGATAAACATAAACAAACAATCCTTATCTATGAAAGCAGCCAAGACCAGTAGGGAGAAGTATTTCATTTCTCCAGCCTCAAATAACAGTTTAAATCGTGCTTTTGTTTCTGCATTGGAACCAGTAGCCACTTCTGAGAATGATCACATCCAGATAAATGGACAATGGCATTATTTGCACGGGTGGCCAAAAGGCATGTCACACCACAGCTACCCAACATGAACTGTTTGCATCCATGGACTGACTATACGAGGCACCCAAGGCCTGACCACAGTGTTGCTGATGCCATTTCCTGCATCCTTTGACCACCAGGCTCAGTCCTTCAACAGGGTCACAGAGAGCTTAAAGATGATAGAAGTGATATTTCAAGCTTATGCTGTTGTACTGTGTATTAATGAAACGTATTCATGTTTGGTCTTTAATTGATCCTTGTTATGTGGGCAGTGAAAAGGGAAAAGTCGGGGCTGTCCAATTTATGAAACCATATTACATTACATAAAACAGTCCAGTTTTCAATTAAATACAACCTTATTGTGTTCAAATAGTCATTTGAGTAATCCATTTCTTTAATTGAATTATGAGGGTCTGTCACAGTTACTAAACCACAAAACATAAAATGAACCAAACTCATGTTTTTCTTTTAAACAGAAGGTTATTACGTTGATCTGACATTTTGCCACAGCAATGAATTTATCTAACAGAATCATGTAAGATCAATGTGAAGCACCATACAGTATACAGTAAGTATACTGAGCCAAATGAACACATGGGATGCCTTGGTGTCACCATTTCATTGTGTTCCCATGAGCCTTCGCAATAACACTAAGATAGTGTTGCTGTGTTGCTAAAAGTTTCACATATTTTTTCTTAAAGATGGTAATTCTTAGAGACAGTAGAATTTGGAGCTGAAGTCATCTTGAAGTCTTTATCATTTCAAAATGATCTCTCTTTAACACTGATGTTGCAACAGTACATCTGAATTCCTACTCTTTAGTACATATGTCTACCTGCATAACACAATGATATTGAAATTACATGAATATTTCATGTAAACTTAATTTAAACAAATTCATTGGAATTACTTTATACAATTTGGTAACCGCGCCATGAATCAATTTTGTAAACCAAAACAGAAATGCTGGACTAATTCTAGACCTTTCATTCATGTGCAACCAATGTACACAATAAAATCAAATAAATGCAGCAGGGTTTTTTTTTTTTTTCAGTGCAACTAGTCCCAGGTTATCTCTGCTGGGCCTTGATTAATGGGGTAGAGTGTTATCTTGGGGCCTCAAGGGATTAGGTGGCAAATGCATAGGAATGGGCTTTAGGGTATAAAACACCAGAGTGTGTGGGCTCTTCAATCTCCTCTCCTCTCTTCTCCTCTCTTCTCTTTTCTTCTCCTCTCTGCTCTTCTCTTCTCTGCTCTTCTCTACTCGTCTCTGCTATTTTCCTCTCTTCTCCACTCTTCTATTCCTGCTATTGGTTTTCCTAGTTTCTTTCTGTATCTAATCAGTTCATTCATTTATTGGTTACAGTTACGTAACCTTCCTGTTGTTTGCAGTCAAATTTGACCGATTGACAATTCTTTTCTCTCATAAATATTGTTCATTTACTCTGACTATCACAATGCTTATGACTTTCTTAACACAGGGCATCCGGACACACAAAACACATTTTGATAATTTTCATGATAATTTGGGTGTTTTATTTCACTTTAGAACACTCGTGTATTCCTGGCCAAAAATGACTGGCCATTAGAAATGAATGGGTGAGAAAATGGTCATTGCATAAAATTGAGTCCAGGCACATACCCATTGATCAGATGGACTGTATGTGTGCGTCTGTACATTCACACACACAAACACACCCTCACTCCACCTCTTTGCTTCTATGCCAGGCCCCACTGAAACCTTTCCCCAATAGCATCTTCCACTTTCTGACTTGCATGAGCTCAGGTCAATGAGGACTGACGGCCATAAATAGCAAATAGAAGTTCAAAACATCCAATAATATCCAATCAATAATCAATGATATTCCATAGAACTTAGGATACAAAGGTCTATCATAACATTAGATGATAAAATATGTGTTATTACTAAGCTGTTTAGTAATATTGTACGTCAGAGTGGAGTCAGATTACATACAGTACATTTTCTGCAATATTAATAAATCTAATGCATCTTACTGTCCCTTATTATACGGCTCTTCACAATGCAAGTAGAACGCTCTATTGATTTGAATGGGATTTCCCAAAGTTCTACCGGTCATTATTTCCGTCTAAGGACCTCCAAATAATGACCACTGTCAATGGCAATGGTCAAAAGTGAAGGCAAATGGTTGATCAGCTGTGTTTTAAAGAACGTTTGATTCAACTTCAGCGTGTTCTCAGCAAAAGCCACAACGATACGGTAACAAATAAATGTAAAGAGACACATCGTGGAGTTTATTTTTTCGTTTTGGCAAGTAGCCGTATAATCAGGGATGGATTACTGCACGGGCCTACCGGGCCCAGGCCCAGGGGCCCTGAAGCCCAAGCCTTTGCATGGAATCATTGCCTTAATATCAACAAATCAGGATGTAGGCTAGGAATCTGATTGAATTTAGTATTGGCCATCCCCAAAATCCACCAGAATACAGGAAATTACATCAAACAAATTAAAAATGTGAGGCCATCTTTATCCTCTGTAATGCCTTGTTTTTGACTGATACTGTACGCTCACAACTGGTAGTTGAGTTTAGACTACATTTTTATCAGTCCTAATTAGTACTTTAAATGTTCTTATCCCATTGATGAGTTTTTGGTCTTTTGGGCACCCATTGTCGACTTCAAAGCAGCGCTGCTTGGAAGGCACTAGGGTTAGTCAAGGGTTAATGTAACAGAGGCGAACTGAGCTTGCATGCTAGTTGCACATGTAAATCCTCACACCCCTAACCTTAAGAACGCTTCTAACCGCTGAGTTGGAAGCCTAGGCTTTTAGCTCAGTGGTTAGAGCGTTCGACTCCCATGCCGGTGTGTGTTGAGGTGGCGGGTTCGAGGGCCATGAGCGGCGGACGAACCAACCTCTGTTACATTAAGGTTAGGACTAGGTGCTTTAAAGTCGATGGTGAGGGCCCAAAAGACCATCAAGCCATCGCATTACGTAATTACTGATCATATTCTCACCGTGCGGTTGAGAACATAGCCTGGTTTTACCAGAGTCTGGGTACTCTCCACTAGGAAATGTTTCCAACTCTAGTATTTTGATGGTTGTAGACTTTGAGATAACTTTGAAATCAATGGTCCTGCCTAACCAATCACATTCACTGTGTTTACACTGTGTTTAAGAAACAATGTATTTAACTTTGCTCTATACATTTATCCATTTCTTCGACTGCAATTTTTTAATGTTTGCAGGCGTTGCCACTGCAGTTTACCACAGCCACTTTTGATTTCCAAACTAACGTCATCATCCCCTCTCGTCGCTGATTGGCCCGCCACCCTGGTGGTAGAGGGAAACGTAAACGCATTGAGGAGTATCTAAGTGACATGAAAATGAGCTAAGATACCAGACGGGCAGGGCCAGGCTACATATCAAGCTCTACAGTATTTTCAACGAGCAATTACAACCACGTGGTGATGTTTTCACTGGGTGCAGCCCATTGACTGCACTTTATGTTAAGAGGAAATGACAATATGAGAATACGTATTGTCAAGGACTGCTTGGTTCAAAGCAGACCTGACATAAAATGGGGGAGACCACACCGTAGCGTTCAACATAAATACATATTTATTTACATAAATAGAAAAGTCAGTATAATGTATAAAAGCAAAGTGTCGTGCAAAGTGTGTCTAGGGGAAATGAATAAACAAAAACAAAATGCGATGAAGGCGGAGGGAGCTCCCAGCACGTGTAGCCCTGTGCTCCCAGCACAGGGCTACACGACCAGCGACGGCTCTCTCCAAGCTCTCCCCATCGGAGCAAGCCACAAATGAGCGATAAGGCCAAGAGAGCGTCCATGGGAAACCCGGCCTTCTTATATAGTCCAGCCCATTAACTACTGGGCGCCACCCCTGCACTCAGCACCCTGCAGGAGACAGACAGGCAACACATAGAATAAAGAGGCGGAGCCCCAA
The DNA here is from genome assembly GCF_018492685.1 of Alosa sapidissima. NCBI lineage: Eukaryota > Metazoa > Chordata > Actinopteri > Clupeiformes > Clupeidae > Alosa > Alosa sapidissima. The sequence goes on along the minus strand of NC_055978.1, from coordinate 9,820,730 downwards.
GAACAGTGAACAGGGTCGTAACAGTATATTGTTTTTAAGTGTTTTTTTTGGAGGGGGGCGGCGGGGGGGGGGGGGGGGGTGGTTAATCGGACAGTAAAGAGAGTTGACAGAAAGTGAACAGGAGAGAGTGAAAGGAAGTGAGCAGGAGAGAGTGACAGGAAGTGAGCAGGAGAGATTGACAGGAAGTGAGCAGAAGAGAGTGATTGGGTGGGATCGGGAAGTGACCGGGCCGGACTCAAACCCGGGTCCTTGTGGACAGGGGCGCTGCTAGAAAATGTGGGCCCTATGACAGACAATAATTCTGGGCCTCCCGGATAATTTATAGCATTATCAGGGGCTTTCTGGGGGCCCCCTGTCAGTGCTGGGCCCTTAGAATCGTCCTAACCCCCCCCCAGCGGCGCCCCTGTCTGAGGGCATGTGGACCCGTATATGGTATGGGTGCTGTAACCAGTCGCGCCCCCAACAGCACAAGTTGCGTTGTTTTTAACACATCTCTGTGTCCAGATAGGGACAACACAGTTGTGTTGTTTCCTTTTCTTTATTTGTTACACAATATGTGTTGAAATTAAGACAATTTGTGTTGATAACAACACAACTTGGGTTGTTTTTCAACACATCTCTGTGTCCAGACAGGGACAACACATTTGTTTTAAGAGTGTGTGCTTTATGTTAAGAGGAAATGACGATACGAGAACACTGAGAGTAGTACATCAGACCCATGGTCCACTGATGCTTCTCACAAACACATACAGTACATTCCAGTTAATCATTGGTAATATGAAAAAGGCCACCAGGTGGCACTCTAGTGATGTGTGAATGAAATGGACTTGCCCATGTCTTTCCTAAACCCACCAATAACAGTCTCATATGTATCATATGCATGTATCCGGTTGTTAAGTCCGACATCACAGGCTCAACAGCTTTTTTCGTCTAAAAATTTTTACTAGCGCACAACCACAACCTGTAAACCTGGTCACCATCACCTCCGTTTTAGAGAGGATAAAAAATGCACACATACTGCATACACACTACATACAAACATAAACAAAGACACACACACACAAACACACACACACACGCATCAGTGACCCATTAGTGTGAAACACCTTCACATAATCTCACTAATCATTTAGATCACAACCACAAAGTACATATGAAATGCATTATGAACAACTGAATAAAGTGAGTGAATTATCAGTTAACAATATGGAAATGAAAGCATGCAGCCTAGTTTCTTTGTCTTGTATGTTTTAAAATATAAATACATAACCCCTCCCTCCCTCCTACAGCCTGGTACTTAATACTTGACCAATGGCTGTAACCCTATTGCTTTAACCTATTCTGATATCGTTTTTTTTATTACTTTGTCTACATTATTCTCTTATATGTCACATATTTATTTTATGCTGGTCTCTAGACTTTATTCTTGCACTGTTACACTTACTTATTTGCACCATCACCATGACACTCACTCTCATAGAGCACCTTACCATGCATACAGAATCACAGGCTCAGTCCCAGCCCTGTCACTGCAAGCGCCTCATGCTTAATCATCCTTAAGCACACTATGTGGATATTTGATTTAGTTTTATTTAGTATATTTAGTATTTTCTTCTACTGTCTTTATTGTTCAGTGGTGGTTTTGTTTATATTGATATAGCCTACTTATATTACTTTTTCTACTGTAAGTGCATGTTGTGTGTGATGTCTGTATGCTACTGAGACCTTAAATTCCCCCTTGGAGATCAATAAAGTATCTATCTATCTATCTATTTATCCATCCATCCACCCAGTTGGAAATGGTTTAAAAACAGAGTCAAACTGCATTTCAGAATCACACAGCTAGGTGGCAGAGACACTCTATGAATGCATCGGTGTGACAAGATTCATAAAATGTTTTCAATAGTGCTATCACCCCTGAGAGAGGGTAGTATTTTATCCACTTAGAATTGTGAAATGCTGAAATGTGATATTACGCACCATTCAAAATAAACTAGCCAAAAGTGCTGGTCGGCTTGTGTGTATCCGGGTAGGATATTACCCATGCCATCTCAGAGAGCCATCACACTGCACCCGCCGATCTGCCATGGAGCCTTCACAAGCCAAAGGCTTTAATGAGACACCTTCCCTCATTAAGAAAAGAACTGGCAGGAGAGGGGGATGTGCTGTAGATGAGAGAGATAGAGAGGAGAGATGGAGGGAGCGAAAGAGAGTGAGAGTGTGATAGAGGCATGGAGGAAAGAGGGTGAAAGGGAAGATGAAGGAAAGAAAGAAAACAGGAGCACAAAGACATGAGTTTGTGTTAGATATAATATGGGTGTGATTTGGACTGAGGTGAAAGAGAAACAACATCAAATGTGTTGAGTTTATGAGGAAAGAAAAAACACAGGAAAAGAAAGAGGGATGAAAAGAGTACAGAGAGAGAGAGAAATAGACAGAGAGAAGGAGGGAGAGAGAGACAGAATGAGAGGAAGAGTGAAAGAGAGAGAAGGGGGAGAGAGAGAGATTTGAAATTTAAAGCAGCACTCCCTCCCTGAATCCTCTCCAGATCAACTAAACGAGCAGATTTATTAAATGAAGCCTCTCGTTTCCCAATATTCCATCCGGGAAGTGGGTGAGGTGTGTGTGTGTGTGTGAGAGAGAGAGAGAGAGAGAGAAAGAGAGAGAAGGGTGTCAAAGCTAAACGAGCAGATTTATTAGAGGAGCCTCTCGTTTCCCAATATTCTATCGAGGAAATTTGTGAGGTGTGTGTGTGTGTGTGTGCGTGTTTAAGTGAAGTGTGTTCCAGCTAAACAACCAGATCTGCTTAAATGTGTCCTGTGTGTGTGTGTGTGTCTCAAGTACTCTCAAGTACTGGTATACACATAGTAAGTTGCTAATGGCTTACTGTTGATATTGTATTTGGTTAACTGTGAATGTACATGTTGTATGTTAACTAGAGTTGCAAATGACACACTGTCATTCTACTGAACTGGTACTGTATTGCACAGTTGTTCAGTACATGATTTACATTAGACAGAGAAATTATATTTGAGTTTGAGTGTTAATACTTGAAGTGAAACGATCCTGCATGGCACTAATGAGGTATTTTACACTGCCGTGTGCAGATTGTTTTTTTGTTATTGTGCATCTTCTGCCACGATTGAGAGAGAGATACGGCGAGCCATCCTAAGGACTGTGACCAGTGTGTGTGTGCGCCTACCTGTGATGCCTGTGGCCTGGACGCAACCTGTTCTGGATTACAGATAAGATTAAGATACACATCACTAATTTCCTACCCGGGAAGTGGTTAGTAAGGCCTTGTTTCATTTTTTTTCCTTTACAAAAGTACGTACGAAGATCTTTTTTTTTTTTTTGCATTTTTCTACTTTTTCCCTTTTTTTGAGGATTTAAAGGATACGTGAACATTGATATAGAAACATTGAACTCTGGGATTGGAACATTGAACTTTGGGATTGAAACATTGCACTTTGGGGTTAAACTTTATTATATTGAACATTTTGTTACTGACTGACTTTACGCGACTGACTTTAAGGGGTTTTACATTTTTCTATTGTGGTTCAATATCTTTTCTTGTGTGTCTTAATAAATGTTATTGTCTTTTTCTTCATCTAAATACTGGTCGTTGCCAATTCTCTCCCTATAGCCTAACCCAGCTCTGATAACTCTGGTAATATAGTGGTCCTATATATTGCGTTAAGTTGCGTTACACTTACATTCATTTAACTACGCAATATTGCTACAAAAGCACAGTCACTACCGTGGTTTTACTCCATTGCTACTACTATCATGCTATTACATGAGCACAAGGCAGTTAAAAATTAGCTACATTAACCTTAGCACTCTTACCAACAAAATTTGCACTTAACATTACACTATTGACAAATATTAACATCAAACCATTATCCTACCAGTAGCATCCCTGGAAATGCCCAGCAAGTAAAGTCTTTCCCCACTTCACCCTCTATCTTCAACAACAGTTCAACATGTGCTTCTCACCTGAACTTCACACCTTCTCACTACATGTACTTGAAGATAACTCTCCGCTTCCTGCTCTCTGGCATGAGAACTGTAAAGTCTCCATTTCCCTTTTCAAAATAAAAGTCTCTTTCTTTTCTCAAACAAAAGTCCCTTTCCATTTGCGATCCAACAGCACAGTGTGTGTGTGTGTGTGTGTGTGTGTGTGTGTGTAACTGAACAGTATGGAAGTGAAGTGGTTTCCAGCTCTGAACATCCAGATCTGTTAAATGGAGGCTCTTGTATCCATTCTACATTCTTGAAAGTGTGTGTGATGAGTGTGTGTATGTGGGTGAGTATGAGATAGTGTGTTCCAGCTTAACGTCCAGATCTGCTGAAGAGGAGCCTCCCCCAGCCCTGGAAGTGTGTGTTCAAATGTGAGGAAAGTGTGTGTTTGTGGAGTGTGTGTTCAAATGTGAGGAAAGTGTGTGTACGTGGAGTGTGTTGTCAAATGTTAGGAAAGTGTGTGTAAGTGGAGTGTCCTTGTGACGATCACACATGTTTGGTGCCCTAGTGGATATTAAATATATCTACACTTGATTCTGAGCTAACACACACAAGCACATACATGGACTGTTGAGCACAGTGATACACACACCAATACACATACTATTCAAGAAAGACGCAAAGATTATACTTTTATTATGCTTAAACATTTATTTTGTACTTAAGTTGACACGGAAAGCTTGGTTTATTTTACAGTAAAATGAGGACTACCCTCAATGAGCCTCCAAGAATAAATTAAGGTTGAGTGAATGAATAAACGATATTACCGCCAATTTGCAAAATGTTTGTTCTCTGTCCTCATGCCAGATGGCTCGGTCTGGCAGTCAAAGGGGTGCTGCCGGAAAACAGGGGCACATTTGTTTGGTTCCGGGTGTAATTGGCCAGGTTAATTCCTGTAGTGGCAGTGGAGATGGTAGAGAAGACCTTGATCAAGTCGGTCTCTGTTTTTGCATCTTTGCACGTGCCTAGGAAATGTATTAATTATACTGCTGCTTTTTGAATCTGGTATTTGCATTTGGAAAATGATGGTGCTTTTGTCTCAAAGTCTGTCTTGTGATTTATATGTTAATTGATTGTTATATGTTCACCTTTGTTTGTGAATGGAGCTGGCCACCTGAGTGTATGTTCACCTGCCTGGTCTATTGTCTCAGAGTCTGCCCTGTGATTTATAACTTGATTGATTGTTGTATGACCACCTTTTTTAAGCCTTATTGTTACGATGTGCTGCCTGTGACTTGCACTCAGTTAGACAGTACACTGTCACAAACACATCTCATCCAAGGGGGCACCATCTTGCTTCTTTCACCTGGTAGCTACGGACAAGCTATTTAAAGCTATGCAGGAGCTTTAATGGAGGACTTGGTTTAGCATGGTCGGACACATATTAGAAAGCTAGATTGTCCGTCGAGTTCTATTAGGTGACATCATAAACGTGTTCTCTTCAAAGTGGATGTATGCACATCCCACCTCACTGAGGCCAGGACAAAAAAGGCTTATCAAGGAAAGAAGAGTAGTTGTCCGCACACTGCAATCTCCCAGAAGAACTAAATTTATTGAGTTAAAAACATAACGCAACGTTTCGACCCACCAGGGTCTTCATCCATTGTAAACGTGGCCGCCATATTGCTGGGGGCAACACTTGCCGGCAATCAGAGACATGTGTCTGATTTCCAGTCAGAGTCATATGCTTCTCCATTGGCCTCTAGTGATTGTAGCCCCCACCAAGATGGTGGCGCTATTTACGTACGTTCTGGAAACCAATGCGATATCTACAGTAGCTTTCTAATATCTATGGTTAGACAGGCCTGCTCATGGGACTAGTGCTTTTGGCCTGGAACCTTTTGTTGGATTTGACCTCTATCTATATTGATTTACTTTACGTTTGTATGGGGCGCCAAATGTAACATGCCTTATTTCGTGGACAGAATGACTTTTGTGTGACGAAATACATATATTCATTACGAATCGTTACATCGTAACACCTTTTGTCCACGGAATGCACAAATTGGTTTGCATTGTGTCCACGAAACACTGAAAAGAGCACATCATTTCGTGGACCAAATTGACTGGTGGCCTTTTCCTTTCGTGGACATAATGCTGAATGCACTATTCACTGTCGTAGACTAAATAAACTCTGTGTATCCCATTTCAATTTCGTCCAAAAAAGTATTGTGTTGTGTTACAGAAGGCATTGCGTCCACGCAATAGTAACTTAATAACTTACGAAATGCATTCAGTGACATATGCTTTCATTCTGTGGACGAAATGCTTTCATTCTGTGGACAAAATGCATAATAGAATCACGTACAATACATTTCGAGAGCTTACGAAATGAATTATGTGTCACGATAATTTCATTACGTGGACGAAATGCATAAGAGAATCACGAAATCAGCTTTGTGACCTGCTACAATACATTTCGTGAGTCAGCAGTTTGTGGAATGAATTAGCCAGTGGGTCCCATTTAGAAGTGGCTCGCACCTCCCGTTATTCACAGAGCTGCGTGAAATGTATTGGAACTTTTCGCCACGAGGTGGCAGCTTAAGTCCACTGTAGCATTGCTGGTAAACAGGGCAGCTGGCTGCATTCAGAGGCTTTGCAGCGGCAGTGTGATTGGCAATCCGCGGACCGGTGCCAGGCCGTGCTGGACCTAGCCGGTCCGCGAAAAGCAACTGCATAGGCTTTCTCTGAATGATTTATGGTCTATGATCTTCAAACTATGAGCCTCTTCGACGAGTAGATTGCTGGTCCACTGGACCAAAAATTTAGGCTAGATTAGGCCTATGCCCGGTGCTTCTGTCTGTTAATTTTGCGGCACAACTGCTGGAACCGCGGACCGAAAGAAAAAGAAACTTAATGTTTCCCTGATCAATACATAGGCTTACTTCTTAATTGATCAAATATAGAGGCATAACATTAGCCTAGGTGGTAGTGGTAGGCTGTGAGTGCTCATTCAAAGTCTATGCGCGTCTCTGCAAGTGAAACTGACAAACCCGTGGGTAGGCTAAGCAACGATATTTAAAACAATGAATGAAGTGGCCACTTCTAAATGGTAGGCTACCCACTGGCTAATTCATTCCACAAACTGCTGACTCGCGAAATGTATTGCAGCAGGTCACAAAGCTGATTTCCTGATTCTCTTATGCATTTCGTCCACGTAATGGAATTATCGTGACACATAATTCATTCTGTAAACTGCTGACTCAGGAAATGTATTGCAGCAGGTCACAAAACTGATTTTGTGATTCTGTTATGCATTTTGTCCACGTAATGAAATGATCGTAAAACATAATTCATTTCGTAAACTGCTGACTCACAAAATGTATTGTACGTGATTCTATTACAGTATGCATTTTGTCCACAGAATGAAAGCATATGTCACTGTCAATTTGGTCCACGAAATGATGTGCTCTCTTCAGAGTTTCGTGGACACAATGCAAACCAATCTGTGCATTCCGTGGACAAAAGGCGGTACGATGTAACATGGTTTCGTAATGAATATATGTATTTCGTCACACAAAAGTTATTCTGTCCACAAAATAAGGCACGTTATATTTGGCGCCCCATACGTTTGAGCCCATTTTTGTCATTTCATTATCGCACACACCTAGGTTAGGGACTTTGGTCTGGGCAGCACATCATTTCCCTAGATTTGTTGCCAGGCCTTGACTCCCTAACACTTATTTAAATCCATTCTTTCACCTTATCCTCAATCTGATCGGTTCCTTCACCGTCCTTACAGAGTGTGTTTGTGTGTGCAATAGAGAGAGAAATGTGTGAGTGAGTAAAAAATGAGATGTGTCCCAGACCAGCGGATCCCAGATAGCAAGAGGCTGGCAGACCACTGTCGGTCCATTGGGGCCATAGCTGGCGGTCCGCTGGGGGGTTGCAGACAAATTGCCCAATATTTTACCACTATTGGTCTAAATTTTTTTTTAATTTGTTCAGTTATACTCCATATATCATTTTATTAACTTTTATTAATATTCATGACAAGTAAAATTTACTTGAGATGGTGATCCAACGGCGGACCACAAGTGGCACTCCACTGGCGGCATACCACCAGCGGTCCGCTATCTGCCAATCTGATTTTGCGAGGATGTGCTACAAGGAGGAACTCGTCTCTCTTCTGCCACCCTGAAAAGTGTGTGTGGAAGTGAGTGTGTGTCTGTGTGTTTGCATGTGTGTTTATATGAAGAGTATGTAAGCAAAGTGTGTCCCAATAAATGACCAGATCTGCTAAATGGAGGCTCTCTTCTCTCTCTTGCCCCCTGGTTGTGTGTGTGTGTGTGTGTGTGTGTGTACATGCATGCATATGCGTGTGTGTTTTTGTGTGGTAGTGTGTGTAAATATAGTGTGTCAAGTGCTAAACGGAGCCCCCGTTGGTGGAGAATGATTGAAATGATCTCTGACACGACACAAGACTCCACAGTCACATTTGGTTAATGCGCTAACAATTCTGTGATCAATGTCTGTGTTTTGATGGGTGTTGAGTCTCGCTAATATAGCGCAAGCTAGCTCAGGGCTGACTGCAGATCATCTGAGGAAACATTATGAACACACTGCCACTACTACTGCCTATTCCCATCACTGCTGGCACTGATGCTACTGCTACTGCCTACTCCTATCACTGCTAGCACACTGATGCTACCGCTACTCCTAGCACTGCTAGCACTGATGCTACTGCTACCCCTACTCCTATCACTGCTAGCACTGATGCTACTGCTACCGCTAATCCTATCACTGCTAGTACTGATGCCACTGCTACCGCTGCTCCTATCAGTGCTAGCACTTATGCTACTGCTTTTACTGTTATTACTGCTAGTTCTGCTACTGTTATAATTATGACTTGAATTATGTAGTGTTATTATTGTACAATCTGTATGTTGTTGATGTGTGCATTTTGTGTTAGTGTGTAGCAAGAGGCTGGCGGACCACTGTCGGTCCATTGGGGGCATAGCTGGTGGTTCGCTGGTGTTTTGCTCATCGGTTCTCTGGCGGTCCGCTGGTGGGTTGCTGACAAATGCCCCAATATTTTGCCACTTTGTATTATCTTACAGTTTTTCTTTTCCTCAGTCGCTTTGGTGCTATTCTCAGATCAGAATGAGAATTCTTATAACTATTAGTTCTTATAACCTCCATAACATTTAGTCATTTGTGCACATCATAGTAGCAATTTCTCTTTCCTCTGAACAAATTGCAAATGCTTTTGAACATGTATCAGTTGCTTTGTCATGTCAGTCAAAATTAACTATACTTATGGATGCTGAATAGTCGTTCCCAATAAAACTAATAGTCTTCATTTCATTGCTTGAGTCATTACATACAAAATTGGTGAACTAGTTATCAAATTCTGTCACAATGTAACACAGTCTCACTCCCTACTCGTCAAAGGTGTGACGCATGGTCAAGGGTTCTTGGCGTCAAATTCCAACGAGAAAGGTGTACCTTCTGCGTTGTTTTCCGATGTGGGGGTCCGTCAGATAGACATTCATGTTAATCCCTCATCGTCAAATATAGACGAAAGGAAATAAATGTACATCAAAGGTGATGCCGTCACGTTAGACTAATGATTTGTTTGAAATGATCTAAAAACAAACATTGCAGACCATCAGAGCCATAGGCTACCTTAGGTTACTTTGATCTTGCATAATTTTATTCAGCTTTGGTGTAGGTAACGTAAGGTAAAATAATAATAATAATAATAACATTAATCTCTAACTAAACTAACACGCGCATATTTCTGTATTGCGAACATTGTAGCCTACAGTTGTAACAGCGCATAACAGTCGTTTTACTCCCCGTATGCGCTCATTATAATAGGCTCTGCTCCTGCCTAGATTCGAACTCAGAACTGCCTGAAAGTTGCAGACCTGTTCTGGAAATACGTGCATTAACCCACTCGACTGTCAGACAACGCTATCTGCTTCGAGTAGGACTGAGGAGTGTACAGTCCTACCTAATAGGCCTAATCGAAGCAGATAGCGTTGTCTGACAGTCGAGTTTTCAAGTTATTGCAAAGAGCATATACAGTAAAACTGTGAAATGTACATATTCAGTGTCTTGTACTCACTTACTCCCCTAACTACAGCAATTTGTAACTTTACAGTAGTTTTCAAATGGCTTTACAAGTACTGTATGCTGTCTTGAGCATGTTCAGGTAGTGTCACCGAGTTTTTGCATGGGAAAACCCTGAGAGCATAAACTGTTGTAATGAAAACATGACAAAGCCATTTGACACTCTTGTTCATAACAATGGTGTCAAGACTTCTCATTTTGATGGCACTGGCAGTTTCATTGACATAAATACTTGCTTTTGTGGAATGGACTATTCATTTTGAGCAAGTGACATGCTTTTGCAGGTTATCCACTAGGTTTTGCAGTTTGCACTAATTGTTTTGAGAAATGCACTAACTGCTGTGCATGTTAATAGTGATGTGAGAAAAGCACCAAATCAACTGAGAAAAACTGTAAAGAGATGGTGGTCCAACGGCTGACCACAAGTGGCATGCCACCGGTGGTCCGCTATCTGCCAATCTGATTTTGCTATTCGGGTCTGTCATGCACAGTGGGGGCAGGGAGGCAGGATTATCAGAATTGTTACATTCAGATCTTTCTTGTTGTTTGTGGTTTTTGTAGAAGAGCAGCAGTTTGTGGTCTATATCTCTTTGCATAACAGCCTGTTATGTTCTGCGATAAACCTGCTATTAATCTACAGACTTGGGGCTATATTTTAACGGTCTGAAACGGAAGTGTCTTTGCGCAAAACGCAAGTCACTTTGTGGGCAGATCTTGGGCGCTGATGCTATTTTACCAGCGGGATATTTGACTGTTGCGCCAGGCGCAAATCTAAAATGGGGTGGTCTGAAGTAGCTACATTAATCATGGGTGTGGTTTGGGCGTAACGTGCAATAAACCAATCAGGGCGTCATCTCACATTCCCTTTAACAACAGGCACGCTTGTTCCATAGCTGATTGCTATTATGGTGGCGTATTTGCCAGGCGCAGCCAGGAGCGTTCACAGCGCTATAATTTTACTGTTCAGTTAGGAACTGTCAGCTATTGATTTTTCCTCTTGACAAAATGTAATACAGAATTGTCACAAAGACATACTTTCCGATGTTTTGGGATCACTCTCACTGAATCACGAGATTATGAATGCATGGTGATATTTTTGCTATGTACAATGTAATCTAACATTACCTCTCTATAGACAATGCATATCTTCTGTCAGTTAATCTCTTCTCCCGTGCTGCCGCTGGGGCATTTGGGTTAAATGGCATCGGCATGCAATTCAACATCACGTCTCCTTAAGTCATCTAATATTTCCTAATTTATGTCATCAACACATCCGTGATTCGTGAAAATGTGTACGCTAGATTTCACATCTTAATGGACACCACACTGATTTCCCTCGAGTGGTAATATTTTTCTTTGAAATTATGTATGGTTTACCGAAATGGGAACTATGTTGTATAGATGAGTGGAGCAAAGTGTGCGTAGCGCAGCACAGGCGGCCTGTGAGAAACAGTTTCCAAGTTGACCTAACTTTCAACTCAGCACAGTATATATCCCATTAACTGCATGACAGTAGGCTATTTACAATATTTTCTGTTAAGTAGAGTTTGTAAACACTTTATCATCAACTTAATGCACGCACAACATTCGTTTGAGCAGGAGAGAGAATGAATGGGTGCAGCAACTACAGAAATTGTAGCCATACTTGCTGCTTTCTTGTACTATTTGCTGGTTAACAGCTCATAAAAGCTGATTTAAGCTAATTCACTAACTCAAGACTTTAAGGCCATCATGGATATAAAACGTTTTTTGAAAATAACGAAAGGATGGAGGGAACATAAAGCTTGGAGTTATTTCAGATGGGCTACAACAAGGTGGGCAAAATTCTGGTGCTTAAAACCTTAGCGCAGCTGGAATAATGCTTAGGCTGATGTTAAAGCGCACGCGATGTTTAAAGCCATACATAACGGTAAATTGGAACAAAACTAAAGGTAACTTTGGCCTTTATAGGGCTGTATAAAGTTGTCCAAATTAATAGGTCATAATTAGGCGTTGTTGTTGTAAATATATTGCATGTAGATGTTGTAGGCTACTAATTTTTTAGGTCACCAATGCATGAACAAAACCGGGAAATGGACAAATATTATCACGGGGGTGTCTGTAGATTGGTGTGCAACACATTCATTCACGCAGGCCCTCAAAATAGCATCTGCATTTGCGCCACAGACTTTAGACCAGGGAGTTCCTGGTCTGTGGCGGAATTGTTTTCTGAAACTGCAAAATATCAACAGTGAATGTTTGCGCCGGAACACGCCCCGTCTTTTCGCTGAACCGCCCCAGTTACCATACTTCACTTTATAATAAACTACTGTGCTACTACTACTACTATTACTACTATAATAATAATAATAATAATAATAATAATGTGAATGTGATGAGGAGGATGAGGACATTACCTCCTAAGAGATAAAGATAATTTCATTAGTGGTTAATCTTTGAAATAACTATGATAACTAGATACTGTAGATAGATAGACACACATATATATATATATATATATATATATATATATATATATATATATATATATATATATATAGATAGATAGATAGATAGATAGATAGATAGATCAATACAAGACGAGTGTATTGCAAACAACAGGAGAAGATTACATGTATGCAGCGTCAGAATCCAGGGATCAGGTTTTTTATTTCTTTCACAACTTGCATGTTAATGGGCATAATAATTCATTCAAATAAACATTTTACATACTTGTTGATACTTTGTTGTTGATGTATGATTGAGTCTTTGGGATCTGTGTGTTTTTTCTTTTATGAAAGAGCATTTTCAAGTAACAAGTTATCAATGATTTGAAGTTATCAATGCTGTTCATAGACTTCAGTTCAGCATTCAATACCATAATACCACAACAACTCATCAGCAAACTGGACAAGCTAGGACCTCCCTCTGCAACTGGCTGCTGGACTTCCTGTTGCAGAGACCACAAGCAGTACGTGTCGGGAACAACACCTCAAGCACTCTGACCCTGAGCACGGGGGCCCCGCAAGGGTGTGTGCTCAGCCCCCTGCTCTTCACACTGCTAACACATGACTGTACAACCACTCACAGCTCCAACCATCTGGTGAAGTTTGCGGACAACACAACACTGGTGGGCCTCATCACTAAGGGCGATGAGGCTCACTACAGAGAAGAAGTAGACCTGCTGGCCAAATGGTGCAAAGACAACAACCTCCTGCTGAATGTTAGCAAGACCAAGGAGATTGTTGTCAACTTTCAGAGAGGCCACAAACAACTGCCACCACTGTCCATCGACGGAGATGCTGTGGAGAGAGTGAGCAGCACAAAATTCCTGGGGGTGCACATCAGCGACGACCTCTCCTGGACCACCAACACAGCATCACTGGCGAAGAAAGCCCAGCAGCGCCTCTACTTCTTGCGCAAATTGAAGAAGGCAAGTGCCACGCCTCCCGTCATGACCACATTCTACAGAGGGACCATAGAGAGCATCGTGTCCAGCTGCATCACAGTGTGGGGCGGAAGCTGCACAGATCAGAACAGGAAGACCCTCCAGCGCATTGTTAACACAGCTAAGAGGATCATTGGAGCACCACTCCCCTCCCTGCAGGACATTTACACCATCCGCCTCACCCACAAAGCACTAATGATTGTCAAGGACACAACCCACCCTGCACACGAATTGTTCAGCCTCCTGCCCGCTGGAAAGAGGTACAGGAGCCTCCGCTCCCACACCACCAGACTTGCAAGTAGCTTCATCCACCAAGCAATCAGGATGCTGAACACTCTACCCACTCTCCCATCACTGACAGCCCCCCCACCCACCAGCCAGCCAGGAACCTAGGATCCTGTCTACCCTAACCCCCCCCCCCCCCCAACACCTCCCCAGGACCGCCCTGTGGAACTGCACTGTGACTGCGCAGCCTATATGTGTTGCAAGCCTGATATACTTGAAATGACTGCATATCAATGTAAATATACAGTACACACAAGCACGTTTAAACTTCATGTAAATGTTATCAATGTTATTTATCACTCTGCCACAATGCAGCTGCTACTACTACTCTGTCAGAAAGTTATGCTAGGACTATGTAAATATACAACACAACTACCTCAAAAAAACTATTTTTATATATATATTCTATATTTCTATATTTTGATATACTGTATGTTCTATATTTCAGCCTCGCACTTTAATGTCTGTATGTGGTATGTCTGTATATTTTTATTTTTTGTTGTCTATGGCTATGTCTATGTCTAAAGTATGTCTATGTCTGTATTTAAAGTATGTCTATGTCTGCATGGGAAAGTAAGAAACTAAATTTCAATTCTTTGTATGCCCAGTGCATGTAAAGAAATTGACAATAAAGCCGACTTGACTTGACTTGTGTGTGTGTGTGTAAACTAATGGTTTTATCCCTACAGGAATCTTCATTTAAATGTCTTTCAAATTGGAATTTGAAATGAAAGACTTTTATTTTGTAATATTTTCACATTTCAGTAACCGCACACACACACACACACACACACACATCATTACACAGTTAAACTCCCCAACTAAAGCCTGATTAGGGGAGGAATAGGAAGAGACAGCAAAAAGTGAGAGAGTGAAACAGAGGTGAGGGAGTAGAGAGATAAAGAAAGAAAGCATAGAAGAAGAAGAAGAAAGAGAAGAAGAAAAAATTATATATCTTGTGTCCATGTTTCCTTAACGAGGAGTTCCTTTTTCAAAGAGTGTGTGTAGGGTGGAGGTGAAGAGGCGGAGCCCTGTGTGTTTGTGTGTGTGCATGTGTGTGTGTGCGAGTGTGTGTGTGTAGGTCCCAGTGCTTTAATAAGCTCTGCATTGATCCAACTGGCTCCACCAGGCAATTAAGAGGCAAACTCTCTAATAAGGCCCAGTCACACGGCTGGCAATTACTGCAGCTTTCTGGCACGCAAGACCGAGCCTGGGAACGTGTGTGTGTGTGTGTGTGTGTCTACTAGCTGATTGGTTTTATACGATCAAATGGAATCTCACCCTGTCTGCTCTTCTGCATCGAAGGAGAGACTGTGTGTGTGTGTGTGTGTGTGTGTGTGTGTGTGTCTTTGTGTGCCTGGGATTGTGTCTGTGTGTGGGTACATCTCTTTTTCCTCTGTGCCATATTGCTGTAGATTTTGTGTGTGATACTGGTGCATTTTCAGCAGCCCATTGTTCACACCCCTTATCCCAGAATGACTAAATCCTGAGGTTGGCAACACACGCAACACACACTCAAGAGTCCGTTCAGTGATCAAATCTGTCATTAATGTCCCACACTGCCTTTGGCCACATATTTCATCTTTTTTTTGTTCTCTTGGCTTCCACAACCATCCCCAACATGTCTGCATTGATTTACCTTTCACTCCTGATGTTATGCACTTTCAAATCGCCCGTGTTGATATATGTTGTCATAGGAAGCATTCCATGGGTGTTCTTTATAGATCAGTGGGTTCTACAGGGTTCTATAGGGTTAAAACATTCTGGACTCTGCAAGCTCACTTCAATAGTTCCGAGCTCTCGGTCTCACTGAAGGTGTGTGTCCTGCCCTCATCCACATATACTGTAGGTGGCAGTAGAGTACTGCGCTTTCCCCTGTAAGTCTTACTGCTACAGAGAGAGAGAGAGAGAGAGAAAGAGAGAGAGAGAGGGAGAGAGAGAGAGGGACACAGAGAGAGAAAAAGAGAGTGAGAGGGAGAGAGTGAGAGAGACAGAGAGAGAAGGAGAAAGAGAGAGAAACAGAGAGAGAGAGAAACAGAGTGAGAGAAAGAGAAACAGAGAGAGAGAAAGAGAGAGAGAGATAGAGGGAGAAATGGGATGGGATGGTTAGCCAGGAGGATGGAAGGAAGACAAGCATTATCACCTTTTCTCTCCTGCTCCCACAATCGTTTCGCTGTCTTCTGGGTCTGTCTCTCTGACTCTCTCCCTTTTTCTCTGCCGTTCTCAATTCCTCTGTATCCCCCACTCTTTACCTTCTTTTCTTCACTCTTTCCTTTTTTTACTCTCATTCTCCCTGTCCAACCTTTCAATCATCTCTCTCTCTCACACACACACACACACTGTCGATCCCTCTGTATACTGTATTTCATTTGTTTACATCTTTTCTCTCTCCAGGCTCCTCATCTCCCTCTCTCTCTCTCATTTGCTCTTTCTCTCTCTCTCTGTCTCTCACACTCTCTCCCCCCCAACTTCATCCCTCTCTCTCCCTCTGGATCTATATGTCTCTCTTTCTCTATCCATCCTTCCATGCATCCCTTCCTATACCCCTCCCCTCACTGCTGCTGTCAGACTGAAAGTCCTCTGGAAAAGGCTGCTAGAATCTACCACAGGTGGTGAGTCCAGATGTGCAAAACGGATATGTGTGTGTGTGTGTGTGTGTGTGTGTGTGTGTGTGTGTGTGTGCATGTCTGAGAGAGACAGAGACCGGTGTGTGCGTATATGTGTGTGTGTGTGTGTGCGCGTGCGTGCGTGTGTGTGCATCAGTGAGAGAGACAGAGGAATGAAGAGAGCAAGAAACTGTGTGTGTGTGTGTGTGTGTGTGTGTATGTGTGTATGGCTAATTGACACCACTTCTCTCATTCTTTTTGGCCTTTCAGAGTTTCGTTTTTTTTAATCTTGACACTTAAACATTAACTCCTTTCTTTCCGACTGCACTATGATCGCAGTGTGTGTGCGAGTGCGTATTTGATCTGAGGAGCCATATTAAGATATTTTAATATCAACAGTCATTAGTGGAGTTTGGAGCAGAGACAGACTCACGAGGCGAGACACAGACCGGTCTCTCTTTTCCCCGCTGAGCGTTTAATCAACGTGTTGCCGTGGCAATGAGAAAGGGCCCTTTGCCTCTTCTGTCAGACCGCAAATCTGCAAAAGAGAGAAGCAAAAAAGAAAGTGTTGGGAAGCACAAAAGGTGATGGAGACAGACCTCAGGAAGAGAGAGATGGGCTGATGCAGAGAACTCTGAGACATGGAGAGGTAGAAAGAAAGGGATGGAGAGAAGACAGAAGGAGAGGGAGAAGAGAGGAATGTGTGTTTAATGGAAGGAGATGGTGAGATATGATTTGGGATGGAGGCTGACAGAAAACACATGCACATGTGTGTGCAGACGGGCGCACACACACACACACACACACACACACACACACACACATATGCATACACACACACACACACACACACACACACATACACACATGCACGACACAGATTCATCAACAGACGTCAGATGAAAGCTAGAGAGAGAGAGAGAGAGATGGAACATGTGGGATCAGGAGGGATAGCAGAGATCTGTCCATCATTATAACAGAGAGAGGCAGAGAAAAAGATGAGTGCAGACAGAGAGGCAAACACAGAGTCATGTTTGATATGAGACAGGAGCAGTGACACAGGAACAGACCGATGAGGGAAGCACTGCTACAGAGAGAGAAGAGGAGAGGAGAAGGAAGGAGAGAGGGATAGAGAGATACATGAAAGTGGAAGAAAGGAAAAGATCTGGAGATAGAGAAAGAGAGTGAGGGATGAAGAGAAAAAAACACTTAAATATTACTACTACTATGGCTACTAATTATTATAATGATAAAGAAAGAAGAGGGGGAAAGAGAAAGAACTAGGAGGAGAAGAAAGAAGGGGGGTAGAGGGAGATAAAGAGGAAGATAGAGAGAGATGAAGAAGAAGAATGATGAGGTGATGAGATGGAATTGTATGGAGGTAGTGAGTTAGGCACTGTCATATAACACTGAGCTTATTGCTATATCTGTTGTTTTAAACACTAGCGCTGGGAACACTGCATCTAAAGAGTGTTAACATGCTAATATGAATTTGATGAGGAAGACAAAGGATGACTGTGTGATATATAGAGATATATATCTGCTGGTGTGTGTGTGTGTGTGTGTATGTCTGTGTGCCTGTGTGTGTGTGTATGTGTGTGCGTGTGTGTCTGTGTGTGTGTGTGCCTGTGTGTGTGTGTATGTGTGCGAGGGTGTGTGGGAGGGAGAGCGAAAGTGCATGTGTGTATGTGTGTGTGTGTGTGTGTGTGTGTGTCAGGGAGAGAAAGGGAGAGGATGTGGGATGTGTCTGCTCTGAGCCGCGCTGGTCCATGTTCTCTGCTGCTGCACCACACCATGCTTACACACACACACACACACTTCCTGGTCCATGTTCTCCACTGCACACAAACACACATCCCTCCCCGCTGTTCCTCTGCACGGATATAAACGAGTGCAATCTGTTCATCCGCTGGTAAACTTTCTCATCCCTCCATCTCCTCTGTCTGATGAGAAACTCAATTAGATGCCTCGCAGCAGGCAGCAGGATAATGCCATTACACCGCTTAACGTCCTGCTTTTCTCTCTCTCTCTCTCTCGCGCTCACTCTCTTGCTCTCTCTTTCTTTCATTCTCTTACCCACCCCCCCTCTCTCTTTGTGTGCTCTGCCTCATACTGTTAAACTTGCTGTTTGGGCTCCCACGCTTGTCCCCCCTC
The DNA here is from genome assembly GCF_018492685.1 of Alosa sapidissima. NCBI lineage: Eukaryota > Metazoa > Chordata > Actinopteri > Clupeiformes > Clupeidae > Alosa > Alosa sapidissima. Next base: position 9,802,157 of record NC_055978.1, on the reverse strand, counting down.
CCTCCCTTCCTCTCTCGCTCTCTTTCTCTTCGTCTATTTTAATTCTCTCTCTGTTGCCGCCTACTTTCCCTTTTGCTCTTTCTCTTTCTGTCTCCCTCCCTCATTCTCGTTTTAGTCCTCATTCATTAGTTGGAACATGTATTCACCCTAATTGTCTCAATTTTACAAAAAAAAAAAAAACATTTAAAAGCATTTTCCTTCATCTCTCATCATTGTATTTACCTCTATCGTTTTTTCTTTCCTTCTCCCCCTCCCTTCTTCCCTCTCTCTTTCCCTCTGTCAGTCTCTTCATCTGTCTATTTCATATTTTCATCCAGTCATTTAGCTGTTCTGTTACTGACGTGTTAAATCACGTTGTTTTCATTCTTTTTTTCTTTATTCTACTCTTCCCTCTTTCTTTTCTTTATCCTACTCTTCCATTTCTCTTCTCTGTCCCCCTCTTTTCTTTCCCTCCCTCCCTCTCTATCTCTTTCTCCATTTCCATCTCTGTCTTTCTGTCCCCTGCCTCCCACTCCTCCACCTTCTCTCTCTTCTTCTCTTTCTGTCACCCTCTTTTCATCCCTCTCTCCCTTTTTCTCCCTCAACCCCCAGCCTCCTACCTCTCCATCTCTCTCTCTCTCTCTTTCTCTCACTCACCCTTTTCTCACTCTCTCTCTAAGGATCCACATATGTCTCATCAGCTGATCAGCCCGAGCTACTTTCATCCAGAGATCTGTGATCTCCACACACACACACACACACACACACACACACCTTTTTGATCACATGCGTATCCAGTGTTATACATCAGCTTCACAGGCCAGTGTTGCTGTAGTTTAGCTGGTAAAGCAAAATGCCAACAACTCCCAGGTCACACACACACACACACACACACACACACACACATATATATATATGTGACCAGGCATGGGAAAACCAGGCTCATGTCGCAGAGACGCAAGTCGCGAAAAACGACTTTGAATTTTTTTTCCAAAATGAGTTATTTTCGTTTTTTTGCAGTTGATGTGCAAGTTGAAGTCCTAAAGAAGCAATTCCACTTTTCAGATAACAGCATTGGTTGCTTTAAAAGTGTATACCACAGCCAACACTGGTCAGCCAACGCTGACGCACTCTACAAGAAAGGGCAGAGCAGGCTGTACTTCCTGAGGAGGCTGCGGTCCTTCAGTGTGTGCAGCAAGCTCCTCAGGATGTTCTACCAGTCTGTTGTGGCCAGCGTCCTCTTCTATGCAGTGGTATGCTGGGGAGGAAGCACAAAGAAGAAGGATGCGGGGCGACTTGACAGGCTGGTAAGGAAGGCTGGATCTGTAGTGGGAGCTGAACTGGAGTGCATCACTTCAATATCTGACAAAAGGACCCTGAACAAACTGATCAACATTTTGGACAATGAATGCCATCCACTCTACAGCACTATTAAAAAGCTAAAGAGCTTGATCAGCTAGAGACTTCGCTCACTGCCATGCACAACTGAAAGGCTGAGGAAGTCATTTGTCCCCAGGGCCATTGAACTGTTTAATGCTTCACTAAAGGGAAGAGGAGAGATAGACTTCTCTCCTTAGTCTGTCTGCCTCTCCACTAGTGCTGGGTGGTATACCGGTTCACACCGTATACCGGTGTAAATTTTCGTTATGATATGAATTTTTAATATACCGCCATACCGGTGTATTTGATTAGGCTAGGCTACACAACGTTTGGAACGCTGCACCGCACGACAGTGTTTCAGACGGGACTTTTTTCACACGCACGCATGGTGCCACTGCGAGGCATAGTGAGGGTAAATACAAAACACAAAAGTTTTTCCCCTGAAGTATGACCCTTAATTTCTCCTTAGGTAAGGGGTTTATTTAAGGGTGTTGCACAGAATACCTTAAATTGTTTCTTTAGTTAAGGAAAAATGTTAAGGGATACTGCAATGAAAGGGATTTACCGTCACGAAAATTCTATTGAGATTGTTCAACAGCTGTAACTAGCTGGCTAGTAGCCTAGGTGATGTCGTTAGTTAGCAACCCACCGAACAGTGAAGTTTAATGTTCTTATCATTCATCTCACCTTAAGAATATTCGCTGAAATTATCCAGGTAGCAAGTAAAGCATGTTATAGACATGCACTGAGCAATACTAGCTGGCTAGTTAGAAATTACCCTGACTGTCATCAGTGCACCAAAACTAACTTTTTTGTTAATGTTTTGCCTAGCGAACCGAACCGAAGCTCATGGCAGGCTAACAAGACATCCACATCCACATTAAGTTAACGTTAGCCTACCACTAACGTCATGTAAACCACACAATAACAATAAGGCATGTTTCTGATAGGCCTATTTGACAGAGTAAGCATATTAGCAGAGAGGTTTTATTTTAAATTGTATAATTTCCAAAAAAGTATAATTATTGCAAGTTGCACTACTTTTTGTATTGGTTTTATACAGGATGTTTGTGAAATTTGCACAGTAAAAGTTCTGTATTTTGACTGCAATTGTCATTCTGATTAGATTCTTCATTAGAATCACGAGTGGCTCTTTGTAAACAGCATCATTTTCTGGGACCATGCAAAACTGCATTACCACTAGTGTGGAGTTATTCTACATCATGACAGTAAAATAGACCATCCTTAGTCAATGTAGCCTACTGCAGCAATTCCTCTCTCAACCTGTAGAAAATGCTGTGAACATCTGCATGGGGGAAAAAATACCATCATATACCGTGAAACCGTAAGAATTCTGAAAAATACCGTGATATACATTTTTGGTCATACCGCCCAGCACTACTCTCCACCCTCTCCATGTTTGAGTACTGACTGCCCACTACTGCTTTACTACTGCTTTACTACTGTCCACAGCCTAATGTTTTTACTACTGTTTTCCTGCTACACTGTTTTTCATGCTATATTAGCACACATGATCAGTGGCTTCTGCTACAATACTGAATGGCTGTAACCCTATTACCTCAACCTGTTCTTGCACTGACTATATTACTGACTCACTATATTACCTTGTCTACATTATACTTTACTCTCCTATTTGTCCATATTATTTATGCTGGTCTCTAGACCTTACTATTGCACTGTTGGACTAATGTTGGACTACTTTTTGCACCTTCACCATGACACTCACTCTCTTGAGCACCTTACCATGCACACAGAACTACAGGACTACTGTTGGACTACTTTTGCACCTTCACCATGACACTCACTCTCTTGAGCACCTCACCATGCACACAGAACTACAGGCCCTGTCACTACAAGCGTCTCATGCTTGATCACCCTCAAGCTCACTGGATTTTTTACATTTAATTTATATAGTACATTTAGTATTTCGTTTTGTTAGTTTTTCTTATCTCCTACTGTCTCTATTGTACAGTGGAGTTTGGTTATATGTTTATACTTATACTTATGTTCACCATTTCTGCTGTAAGTGCATGTTGTGTGTGATGTCTGTATGCTACTGAGACCCCCTGAATTTCCCCTTGGGGATCAATAAAGTATCTATCTATATTTTTTCTTTGAAAATGGTTAAGTTTCAGGAAGTAACCCAGCGTTTGAATTGGGCGTGACTATTAGTGCTCTTTTGTTCTGTCGGCCAATCAGCTGTATGCTAGAAGTAACCTCATGGCTACTTACTGAACCAGCATGCTGTTTGTTCAATTGGAATAGAGATGGACAAAGCACAGCAGATTGCAGATGAGCTGAATCTGATGATGAAGGCGACTGCATTACATTGGAGAACATCCAAAGCAAAAGGTCGCTAAATGTAGCTAGATGACGTCACACACTAATTTGCATATCAATTACGTCACCAGGTCGTGACCACCCCCCCCCCCCCCCCCCCCAAAAAAAAAAAAACGGTGATGGCCCTTTAATTCCCCTTTACACCTGTTTGCTTTTCTCCTAGGCCTACTGAAATAGGCAACTTTAAAAGCCTAATTTAAATATATTTAATTTAACAAACTTGTTTATTAGGGTAATTGATACACTTTACACTTCTGTACATCTTGTCATAGTATACACTGTAAGAAGACGCTCATTAATGATATATATAGCCTCGGAAACATAGAGACGTCGAGCTATATCCTCACTTGAAAGAGCTTGTGTGGACAAGTAGGGTGAAGAGTTAAATGGCAATGATATTATTACATACTCGTTAATCTGACTCCATTTGATTAATAATTTGTATCACCAATCAATTACCAAATAACTAGTTTATCAGCTATGGAGGAGAATGGCATGGTACATTATGAGAATTGAAGATATACTATTGGTAGGCAAAGGAACAATTTAATAGGCATTAAGTCTTAAAGATAAATGTAACCAATATCACTTCAGTTGAATGTCCAAGCAAACTCACAGGGTCTACTGTAACAAAGTAGCAAATGGTAACAAAGGAAACTTAACCAATTCACAGAGGTAAACTTGACAAGTTTATGCATGAGCGGGTGTTGGGGATCTTTGGCCATGGCCAGCTAAGACAATACAGATCAAACACAGGCATCCACACATGTAAATTGACTGCAAAAGGCATTCTTTAGAAATGCATAAGGTTTGGGCAAAAGACGGGCCTTACAACACCAGAATGAGCGTTAAGTGGCTGAAAATCAGTCATTTCCAACCTATTCCCAACTGCTGCAATTGCTTTTCACAGCTTGAAGTCTGATTATAACTTCACCATAGGCTACACACAATTTAACCTTACAACAATGGCTATATTTTGGATTTATTTAGTTACAGTTTTTCTCAATCGCTTTGGTGCTTTTTTCAGATCAGAATGAAAATTCTCTTAACTATTAGTTCAACCTCCACAACATTTAGTCATGTGTGCACATCATAGTAGCAAATTCTCCTTCCTCTGAACAAATTGCAAATGCTTTTGGACATGTATCAGTTGCTTTCATACAATTCTCTGCTGTTTTTTAACATTATCATTTGCTTATGTCATGTCAGTCAAAATGAACTATACTTATGGATACTGAATAGTCGTTCCCTATAAAACTAATAGTCCTCATTTCATTGCTTGAGTCATTACAAACAAAATTGTTGAACTAGTTATCAAATTCTGTCACAGTGTTGTATAATTGCAAAGAGCATACAGTAAAAATGGACGTATTCAGTGTCTTGTACTCAATTACTCCCCTAACTACAGCAATGTGTAACTTTACTGTAGTTTTCAAATGGCTGTACAAGTACTGTATAGTGCTGTCTTGAGCATGATCAGGTAGTGTCACCGAGTTCTGACCTTTTTTTTGCATTGGAAAACAATGAGAGAACTGTCATAATGAAAACATGACAAAGCCATTTGACTATCTTGTTCATAAACGATGGTGTCAAGACTTCTCATTTTGATGACACTGACAGTTTCATTGACATGAATACGTGCTTTTGAGGAATGGACTATCCATTTTGAGCAAGTGACAGTGCTTTTACAGGTCATCCACTAGGTTTTGCAGTTTGCACTAATTGTTTTGAGAAATGCACTAACTGCTGTGCAAATGTTAATAGTGATATGGAAAAGCACCAAAGCGACTGAGAAAAACTGTAATGTCACTCAGACAGACAGACATAATTTTTTTTTAGGGCTGGGATAAACGATTAATCTAGCGATTATTTTTTGATGCATCGATTAATCTAACGATTCATTTTTTCAATCTGAATCTGAATGAAAAAACATGAAATCCTTAACATTGGAATATATGAAGGGTTCAGATGCAAAAGCCTCTATGTCACCTATGTCAAAAATGAGATAAAGATGGTGAGGGGATGCTCTCCACACATAGTATACGCTAATCAAATAATTTAACTTCTAAACCCACTAAATACCACTCTCTTCCTGGTCTGAAATATCGATTTATAGGCAAAAACCTATAGGAGCCTGAATTTAAATGCTCATTTAAAAGAAAAGTGGTCAGACGGATTTAGAGGGTTTTGCATCTGAACTCTTCATATGTTTATTTCTCTTAAAGGACAAGTTCGGTATTTTACACTTACAGTCCTGTTTTCAGATAGTTTATGATTAAATAGAACGTTTAAGATTGAAATTTGGACACATACTGCTGTCCTGAGAATTTTCGGTTTCTGTGGTAGCGCTCCCCCTCCTCCACAACGCTGCATAGGTGCACTGGAACAATCCTTCCTAAAACACATTAAACTTTCTTTACAAAGACGTGAAACTCACCGAGTGGTCAGGGTGAGATATGCTCACACAAAAATCACTGCAAAAGATGCTTTCCAACAGGTGTTTTACCATGCATTGTAAAACTGTGGAGTTATTTTTCCAAACGCCTCACACCCGTACATTCTGCCGTTGAGAGCTTGAATAATAGACACTCCAGACCAGTTGGTGGCGATAATGCACCTTACACCGTCTTGCAAATTACAAGCAAACCACTGGCATTTCATTGAATACACAGAAGAAGCAGAAGATCGCTGTCTTGAAGTATTTTGCAACAGACAGCTAAAAATGAGGCGATTTTGTGCAGTTCCGAATTGCGGGAAAATTCATAGCAAAAAAAGTTGTCACAGACTTCCTTTCAACGATCCAGAAAGGCTAAAGTTGTGGCTGGAATTTCTGGTGTTGGATGTGAGCACACCTGTTGAGAATCTGCAGAAAACTGATCACTGTGTCTCTGCAGTCTGCATTTTACTGAACTTCGCTGGAGGTCGAAAGAAATCGCCCAAAAAGCTCTTTCGCCTGAGAAATACAGCGGTTCCCACATTACCTCCTGGGACAACAGAGTTGGAAGAACTTGGGGTAAGGTTGACATTTTGTAACATAACGTTTTTAACAGGCTAAAAATGAACTTATTTGTTATGTCCATAACCTGTCATGTTCACATCATAAGCCTAAACCTAGCCTACATGAATAATTTGGCTACATGATTTTGTACTTTTACTATTTTTTTGGCTGTGGAACTTTCATGATGAAAACGTAATGATTCACGTAGGCTATCATTCACATCGTTCAAGTTCCAAGGCATTTTAGCATTAGCCATGGTTGGACGTGACAATAATTTGGATAGCGTAGTAGCCTACGATACCGCGACTACATACGACTACAGAAAGAATACAAACAACCCCATATCCGTTTCCGGCAGCGGAGTAATACCGTACCTCACAGCACATCCAATACAAGTCAATGGAGTTGGACAAAAACTACGATAAAACCTGTTGGAAAGAATCTTTTGCAGCGATTTTTGTGTGAGCACAAAAACACACAGTGAACACCCCTGACCACTCGGTGAGTTTCACGTCTTTGTAACGAAAGTTTAATGCGTTTTAGGAAGGATTGTTCCACTGCACCTATGCAGCGTTGTGGAGGGGGGGGGGGGGGGGGGGGCACTACCATAGACATAATATACATAGACGCTGCATCGACCGCTGCTCCCTACTAGCGCTGACGAGATTTGGAGCCGCCATCTTGGACCGGTCATCCACTCCACTCAGTGTAATCTGTTTGGCCGGTGCAATGAGCTGTCAGCACACTTAATTAATCATATCTCACTGAATACCGAACAGATTTTCACGCGGTTTTTTTTGCTGCAAAGGTCATACATGTAGCTATGATACAGGCCACATTGTTCGAAAATACAAAATACAACCAATAGTACGGTAATGTTAAATCTTACTTGTGAAAAGTAAATCCCCCGAGTATGGTCCGCCGATTTGAGCAGGAACATGCTGCACAGTGCTGTCATCTTGTGTTTTCTGCTGCAACGCAATGAGGAGTATGACCGGTCCAAGATGGCGACCGCATTTCTTGTTTCCAGCAGCCAATGCGGCGTCTATGTATATTATGTCTATGGGCACTACCACTACCACTACCACAACCACAGAAACCGAAAATTCTCAGGACAGCAGCATGTGTCCAAATTTCAATCTTAAACGTTCTATTTAATCACAAACTATCTGAAAACAGGGCTTTAAGTGTAAAATAATACCGAACTTGTCCTTTAAGATTCAAAAATAAAAGACTATACAAGTGCAAAGTAATGCTTTCTTAGTCAGAGGTAGCATTCAGTTCAGTTTAGTAGTGTATAGGTCTAATTGAGTGCCTGTCACTTTAAGACGTTCGTGAAGGAATCCTTGCAAAGCGGATTTAATATCAATTTAGCTCGCCGTGTTCTATGAAATCCTTCTATGTGGCAACAACAATCCTTCAATAGGCACATGCAGAGGAGGGGCAGCAGGCTCGTTACAAGAGAGAGTGGCCGGGGCAAGGAAAGGCTGCGTGCGTGAAAAGCACAGCTCAATGATTTTGTGGCCCCCAGCCACAGATTAGTCAACGTATGGGAAACACTGAAGGTGTAAAATTAAAAATATTTAGCGGCACACATTATGCTTAATGAATCGACGCGCATATTTTGTGTCGACGTCATCGATAATGAACTGCACTGTATGACCACTGAGCATAGATAAACATTAAAATGTAGCTGGGACGGTAGAGGGGTTAGAAACCCACGAATGAAAATAGCCTATTTATTTCAGGTAGCCTATTTTTGCACCAAAAATATGTGAAAACCATGAAAGTTTAAAATGTAAAAAAAAAAAAAAAAAACCTCTCATGTTCCCAGCGCCCCCCTAGGTAGTACAAACGCCCCCCCGTTGAGAAACCCTAGCCTAAACGAATGCTTTAGGATTTTCTAACTTGTATGCTCGATTTTGAACTATCGGCTTGTGAATGAAGTTGTAGCTGGAAAGCATGTCCCTGTTTCCCTGTCATCATGTCATTGCTCTCGTCTCGTTGACTCTGGTTGTAATCTCACCTGAAGTTGCTGCACCTTCCAATAACGTTGTCTGAGCTGTTAGATCTATAGAACATCTACTTCCGTGGATAACATGGGCTGATACTACATAGGCCAGTCATTAGTTTTATAATCATGGGGCAACGCTTGGGGCGAACTCGATGTAGGCTAATTCACAAACGAAACAGGCATGAGACTTACACAGCACAGCCGAACTCACTGCTCACTCATAAGAGTAAAAAGGGATGTTACATGCCATCACATCAGAGTCTCAAAAAGTCTCCAAGAACGCCAGAAAAAGTAGCTAGATTTGTCGCTAGTCGCTTTTTACAAAAAAAGTCGCTGGGGGGGTCTGAAATCTCGCTAAATATGGCGACAAAGTCGCTAAGTTGGCAACACTGGAATCTCTCGGTCTGGCAGCAGAGGAGCTAGATCGTAAGATATCAGATGCTATCTCCACAGTTACATTTGACGGGGATAAAGTTTGTGTGTTAGAAACTTTATCCATTGCTACTAGCTAACATAGGCCTACTGTTGTTAGCTATTGGCACCATAGGCTACTAGCCAAAACCCATTACAGATAGTGTCGGTGGGCAATTCATTTGAATAATGCGAGAATATCTTGTTTTGACTGATGGCAGGGTGACTTGCATCGTGTGTGCATTCAAATTAACAGGGGTTGCAAACGTGATCTCATGTTTGTTTAGTTCGCGTTTTAGACTACTTTATCCATTGCTAAACCTCCTAAATCCATTGCCAACCTGGTGCCTTGCACTGGGTGTTCATTCAAAATAACATGGTTTGCAAACGTGATCATGTTTGTTTTAGACTACTTTATCCATTGCTACTGTGGTGAATTTTCATGAAGATCCCATGTGTTGTCAGGCGGAAGCCAAAGAATGGGGTTGTGCACATGCGCAGACAAGACACAGGCCTACTGCAGATTATTTAATAATATTTGTGACAGCTTGGTGAGCTCATCCACCAATATAATTTATTGAGTGTATACTGATTGGCTACAAGGGGGTCTGCCATTTACATAGGGGGCAGACACCCGGCCAGGGTTGGCCATACGAAAAAAGGAGGTGTTTTGATAACATACAAAAACTTTCCCCAACAGGAAAATCCTCAGAACGTGCGCACCTTCTCCCCAAGGCCTAGGTTGTGGAGTCTCCGCTGCAGAGGACATCCATCATTCGCAACTCCTGCCTGGCGACACTTAGTCTCTGTGCATTTTTCAGAGCTGTACCCAGGAGGACTTGTGAATAAAAGGCCTCAAGTGGCCACTTCTCATCTCAGACCGTTCTCCGCTGGTTTTTGTTCAGAGTGCTAAGTTAAAAGTTAATAGACAGTCATTTTTTCCACGACACTACTAGCTGGTTCTGTAACCCATTACAGATAGTTTCGATGGGTCATTAGCGTCATATGACGACTAGTTTCGATGGGCAATTAATTTGAATAATGTGTGAATGTCTTGTATTGACTGATGGCAGGTACCTGGTACCTTATAAGAGGTTTAATGTACACTGTGGGTCTAGAGAGCGCTTCAGACCACTACAACACACTCTGCACTGCAGGCTGACAGATCAGTGACCGTGACAGGGGGGAGTGTTGATTTTAATGTCATGCAAATGAGGACCATTGTGTTCCCCTACCATGGATTCAGGGAGAAAGTAGACAAACTTTCTTGCATGATTTCTCAGCTTGTAGATTTGAGATGTGTATACTTTAAATTGGCTACAACTACTTCTAATGTTATCGGATTTCCATGTGGAAGACACTGTTAGAAAGCTTAAAACCTACACTTTCAGAATCTGTGAATAACTCAAAATGCCTCAAAACGCACTTGTGACCCTCAATTCCATGCCACACACACACACACACACACACACACACACACACATATACACACACACACACATACAGATATACTTGGGTGGGCACGTAAACACCTAACCTTAACCCTTTAGGAGCCAGAGGTTTTTTTCCGAAACGATCAATTTTGACATCTTCATTTCAAAAGGCTATATCTTAAAAGTGATAAGAGATAGAGACTTTCTGTAAATTAGAGAAATATTAAGGATGACCCAAAGTTTATGTAGAAATTAAATGTGTATATCTAATTTGCATATTATGACGTCATATGGTGGCGGCCATCTTGGATTATAGAATTTTCATGAAAAGTTGCATGTTTGAATGATAAAATGCACCACTTCTTTCCCCCCAAAATGTCCCTCACCTTCTGTATGCTATATTGCACAATACTGAATGCTCAGGTAAATAGTAAGTAGTGAACAAACTGTGTAAATCATTACTAATAAATGGCAGAAACAAACCAAATGCATGTAGCGGTAGACTGGCCTTTTGCTGTAGAGATTTTCCATTTACTACATACAGTAGGCACTCTGATTCCATGTATGGGGCACATATATATTATTCAGATGACACACAAACACAAGTAGACAAGACCTGTTTAGTTCAAAAGCTCATTTGCCACGGCAAGGCACAGATCAGGAGTGAGATGACGAGACAAGACAAGAGACAATGTTAGTATTTTTTTTCTTTTTGTTTTTTTTCTTAGCTGACAAAGACACACACATCACAAGGACATGAACACACAAAAAGGAACACATAGTGTACTGTATGTCCTAAATGATCAGGGAAGTAGATAGCAAATCAACAGTGTAAATCATTACTAAATGGCTGACTTTTTTTTTTTATGTAGCAGGCCTTTTGCTGTAGAGATAATGACTCCCTATCCCTATCCATACAGGGCCGGCATTCCCATCATCTTGTGATAGACTATGCATGACCTAATGTGTGTGTGTGTGTGTGTGAGAGAGGGAGAGAGCGTGTCACCACCTCCACCATGCGAGCAGCATGGCCAGATCTGCCTCGCGCGCGCCGAGTGGAGAGAATTTGCGCAGCTCGGACTAGGCCTACTGTCATTCTCATTGCGACTCCCCACACTGCCACTACGTTCCCCCCTAACTGTCCTATGAGCACTTCGACCTCGTCTAACATACCCAGTGGCATTAGACAAAGGCTCCACCACGTTACTGTCGCCGCGATTGTGGAGAGGCACACGTTCAGAAGACAGAAGCTAGCGCTATGGATATTAGGCTACCTCCAGCCTCGTTCGCCACACCACTAACACCCTGCTAACTTCCCGATGAACACTCCGAACCCGTGAAACATTATTCCCACCAGTGACATTGGGCAAACGATTCAACGTTTGTGCTTGGTGTAAGCTAAACTATGGAGTAAACTCTCACTTTGTCCAGCTGCATCATTGCAAGGCAGGGACGCATCTGAAGCCTCACTAAACGAATCACAGTCATTTTCTGAAGGCAGATATTCCCCTTCAGAATCAGGGTCCGCGAATAGAAGACCCAACACTTAATTTCAGGTAAACTTTTTTGATGCCATTAGACGATAATCTAATGCAAATACTCGCTGACGTTGACAATATCGCTCTGACAAAGTGGCTCACACGCACACTAGCTCCGGTATTTCATGCACTGATTCAATGCGCTGTAGCTAGAAAGTTTTGTTTAAAGCGTGTCGACTCGGGGATGACGTATGACATGTCTGCCATCTACGAAATATGACACCCTATTTGACTAAATCGGCCGTTTTATTCAGTACTGCATCTTGTCGACTATAGTCGACTGTGGCGCCTAGAGGGTTAATGGATAGAGTATTACTGTCTGGTTTAGTGTCAGGCCGCCATCTGAATAAGGCGAATCCTTTCAGCAGATGCACCTCCGATTAGTGAACTTATGTAGATGTACAATGCACTTCATTCCGCCTCCTCCGCCATGGAGCCAATCAAGTTGATGGGGCGGGGCCCTCCTCATTCAGGTACCTCGTTTAAAGGAGAATTCCGGTGTGATATTGACCTAAAGTGTATTGAAACATGATACCGAATGTGAACGTATGTCTCATAGCCCATCTCGGCTTGTCCCCTGCACTCCAAAATATGGCGCTAGTTAGCCGATGCTACCAACAGCTTTTTCAATAGTGGTGCTTCGGCATCGGGCTAGCCATGCAAATAAATCACTGTTTTACACCCATTTACGAGGCTCAATGTATCTCCACACTTCATTGGTAGACTTCCGAGGGCCCTGACATTTAAAACGAGACATTGAGAACTTTGAAAAAGCACTGGTAGTTTACTTACAAGACGATTTATACAGACCGTATCTTCACGAAGTTTAGCGTTTGCAGCCATCTTGAATTTAGTCACGATAAGTCGAGCGACGAGTAAGAATGAACAGGTATGATAAGGGATCAGATTCCAAAAATAATTCAGTGGAAATGCATGGATTCCAGTTTCTTCCAGTAGCAGCAACTGGAATCCATGCATTTCCACAGAATTATTTTTGGAATCTGACAAGCCGAGATGGGCTATGAGACATACGTTCATACTCGGTATCATGTTTCAACACACTTTAGGTCAATATCACACCGGAATTCTCCTTTAACAGAAGCGTTATGTCATAAACGTTTATGACTTGTTTATGACACGTTCATGACAGTGTTATGTCACTCTTATGTTGACACTGTCAAGTACCGTAAAGTGTTACCGTTTCATTCGTCCCACTTTTGCTTAAATGATTCCTGAATGGTTTTGGTCAGGGCTGAAAATGCAACTGTATTTGACAGAGGACAGAAGTAGGTTGCTAGTGACAAAATATTAGCTTTCAGTGTGGTACGGTAAATCAGGTTTGATTAAAATGTGTTTCATCTGTCCCGGCTCTCCCCGCTGTTTGGATCGTTGTCTATAACACTCAATGAACAACATCTCAAAACTAAAGGAAGGATTGAAGCCTATCATCGGATAGTCTAGTAATATGGGTAGGCATTCTGTGTCTTTGAAATAATTAATTCCATAATATTTACCATCTTTGCAGAGGAAAAGTTTTGTGTGAAGGGAATTAAAGGCCTGTCTCAAACAACCCAGTCTCACTCCCTACTCGTCAAAGGTCTGACGCATGGTCAAGGGTCCTTGGCGTCAAATTCCAAAGAGAAAGGTGTACCTTCTGCGTTGTTTTCCGACGTGGGGGTCCGTCAGATAGACATTCATGTTAATCCCTCACCGTCAAATATAGACGAAAGGAAATAAATGTCCATCAAAGGTGATGCCGTCACGTTAGACTAATGATTTGTTTGAAATGATCTAAAAACAAAAATCGCAGACCATCAGAGCCATAGTGTCAGACACCAAACAGGACGAGGACCACAAAAGCGTCACGTTCAAAAGTTTATTTAAGGGTTGGGGGTTAAGGGGGTTTCAGGGGTTCCGGGGGGGGTACAGGAGTTCCAAGAGTCTGCGTGTGTGTGTTCCCCCAGTAGCCGAACAGCGATGGCAGGAGCTGGATGATTCGGGAAGTCCTGGGGGAAACACACACACAACAGCAATTGAAACGAAGCAGCAGTACAGTCAAGGACTAGGCGGTATTCGTAGAAGAGGGACGGAAGGCAGGTCAAGATTACCGGGGCTGGAGAACACAGAAGTAGTCGAGCGGGTCCGGGATCACAGGCAAAGAGTCAGAGGCGTTTTCCAAAACAGGCAGGTAACTGGTGCTGGTTGCAGACGATCTGACAAGTGTGGACTGAAAAGCAAGGCTTTATATACAGGGCATGATGAGTGGTGAATGCAGTGCAGCTGGTAGGTAACGAGGGTGAGGCAGAGCAGAGCAGAGCAGGAACAGGTGGAGGTCAGACTTCAATCAGCGTGTGTTACCAGGCAGAGAGAGAGCTCATGACACATAGGCTACCTTAGGTTACTTTGATCTTGCATCATTTTATTCAGCTTTGGTGTAGGTAACGTAAGGTAAAATAATAATAATAATAATAATAATCTCTAACTAAACTAACATGCGCATATTTCTGTATTGCGACCATTGTAAAACTGCTGACTCACAAAATGAATTGTAGCAGGTCACAAAACTGATTTCGTGATTCTTTTATGCATTTCGTCCACGTAATGAAATTATCCTGACACATAATTAATTCCGTAAACTGCTGACTCACGAAATGAATTGTAGCAGGTCACAAAACTGATTTTGTGATTCTTTTATGCATTTCGTCCACCGAATGAAGGCATATGTCACTGAATGCATTTCGTAAGTTGTTAAGTTACTATTGCATGGACGGAATGCCTTCTGTAACACAACACAATAATTCTGTGGACGAAATTGAAATAGGATGCACAGAATGATGCGTGTAGGTGCATTCCGTATTTACGTAGACAGAATTACTTTTGACCAAACATTTCGTCTACGACAGTGAATACTGCATTCAGCATTATGTCCACGAAAGGAAAAGGCCACCAGTCAATTTTGTCCACGAAATGATGTGCTCTCTTCAGTGTTTCGTGGACACAATGCAAACCAATTTGTGCATTCCGTGGACAAAAGGCGTTACGATGTAACATGGTTTCGTAATGAATATATGTATTTCGTCACACGAAAGTCATTCTGTCCACGAAATAAGGCATGTTACATTTGGCGCCCCATAGTAACTAGAACATACTGACTAGACTCTGACAAAGACGTGGCAGAACGTCGTAACTAGAACGTAGTAACTAGACTCTGACGAAGACGTGGCAGAACGTCGAAACGTTAGTCCCTTATGTTGGTACATTAAAATAAAAATCTGAAGTTTAAACCTCTGTGTTGCTCTGCTAAAACTCCTCTCCTTCCCTGTCCATACTCCATGCTTTGAAAGTTTTAGTGTAAGTGTGAGTAACCATCTTAATTGCTACTTCCTTAAACACATGTGTGTTCGCTTGGTGCTATATAGACCCACTTACTTCCACTTAGCCCAGGATAATTAAGATCTCACATGCTTTTGATGCAGATTTCATGTGGTGCACCACAGTTCATTTCACTTTGCCAAAGAGCTATTAGCTCAACATAAATGTCTTACGTATTGGGAAAAGAAGACTTGAGGTGGAATGAGACAGACATGCTTTTTCTTTCGTAAGTAGGTTATCACATAATGTTCTGTCAGCTATGCTGATTTTGTGCACTATATTCAGAGGGAAAGTTCCAAAACGGCGCTACACAGTTAGTCTACCCATCAAACAGACGTGTTTCCTGTCAGGGGGTTAAAAGTCTCATTTTCTGAGACAACAGGTCCACTACATCTAAAGCTTTTTACTGTAAGCTAGGTCTGCTCTCTCTCTCAAATTCAAAATGCTTTATTGGCATGACAAGTTCACTCATATTGCCAAAGCAGTTATCTCTCTCTCTCTCTCAATTCAATTCAAATTTAAAAGGTGCTTTATTGGCATTACCAATTGTTTGTAGACATTGTATTGCCAAAGCAAAGCTCTCTCTCTCTCTCTGTGTGTGTGCGTGTGTGTGTGTGGAATGCCCAGACTGTAAGGAAATACATGTATAGACAGACAGACTCAGAGAGACAGCAGCAGAAACAAGCAGACACAACCTGAGGGAGATATGTCTGATGGAGAGACGCAGAGAGGGATCACAGCAGAAAGAGATGAAGATAGAGAAAGAAAGATAGAGAAGACAAGAGAGGGAGAGAGAGAAGACAAGAGAAGGAGTGAGAGAGGGGGAGAGAGAGATAGAGAAAAAGATAGAGAAGATGTGAGAGAGAGGGGGAGAGAGAGAAGACAAGAGAGGGAGTGAGAGAAGGGGGAGGGAGATGGGAGAGAGAAAGAGAGAGAGGGAGGGAGGGAGGGAGAGAGATGGGATGGTAAGCCAGGAGCTCGGGGCTCTGTTCAGTTTGAACATGCTGGTGTGTGTGATACTTCAACCCTGCTGTCAGCCTTTACAAGAGCCTTCCAACCAGAGGGGATGGGCCGAGGCCAGAACATCACTCTCCCATCCAGACGGGCACCAGTGGATGTGTGTGTGTTGGGGAGGTGGTCAGGGGTGTATGTCCATCTGTGTGTGTAGAGGGCAAGAACATGGAGTGCAACACTGCCTCTAGAACCAGTCTATTCTCACCATGCTGTCAATCAGAATGTGTGTGTGTGTGTGTGAGAGAGAGCGAGAGAGCGAGAGAGCGAGAGAGAGAGAGAGAGAGAGAGAGTGTTGAGGGGGGACGGGTTTTTCTTTCCCTTTTTTTCCTGTCTCCTGTGTGTGTGTGTGTGTGTGTGTGACACAGTAGATTTTTATAACAAAACAACAACGTCCAGAAATGTTCCCTGGAGAATAGGTCAAGTCTGGTTTATTTATGAAGCCCATTTAAAGGTCAGAGTAGCGGGATTTATTTAGAACGGAACAGTCGGTTCTATCGGCCAGGGCAGAACCACAAGAATGCCAGGAGGTGGACCCGGAGGAAGCCGAATTGGGTCGGACCTTCATGCCATGGCAGGGCTTGGTTCACACACACACAAACACACACAACAGATCTCATGCCAGGCCAGGGCTAGATTCTCTTAGGGGTTGGCTGCTTCCTGAGCAGACCACATGCCAAGACCAACACACACACACATACACAGCAGGAGTCCTGGCATCATGTTTTGTCCCTGTCTCTGTGGTCCTTTGGTTGATGCCAGTCAAATCCCCATCAGATGAGGAGCTCAGCCCCTGAAAACATAATAAGGCCACATGCCCATTCATTTATAACACACACACACACACAGAGAGACCACCATCATTACACACAAACCACACACATGCTCAAACACACTCTTAAACACACAGGATCATATGCTACATAATGAAGTCACTCACAGTCCCTTTCATTCAGACCCTGAAGCTTAATCTACATGTCATCGCTGTAGTATCTGTTCCAACAGGTTAACTAAAATGTAACACACACACAAACACCACACACAATCTGCACTGTAGCCTACTGAAAGTCTCTTTGGATAATGACCAAGTTCACACTGGAGAATTTCAGCCAGGTTCCGATTATAAGAAAGCAAGTCACATAATCTGGGGCTTGTTTTTGGGGTTAGTTTCTAAAAATTCCACTCAGTCAGTCACTACATAGGCTAGTGCACTATACTGTAGGTGAGTGAGTATGCCAACTATATATTTGCTATACTATGTAGTGTAGTGAATAAGTGGGTCTTGTGAATGCAATTTTGTTCGACCACCATTGTATTCTCCGATGTCACACCTGGTACAGTACACTGGAGATGAATGAATGCAGATTCAAAATGGAGGTTGTTCAGGTAAGAGGCTCAGGGCCAGATGTATGTACATTTGCGAACATAGCATTATCAGCGCCATGGTTCACCCGCAGACAGCGAACGCAAATATACCTTAGCTTACGCCGTATTCAGACATCCCAACTTGCAAAAAGTCATTTCAGGGAGGCATCAAGAAGCCCCCCCCCCCCCCCAAAAAAAAAAAAAAAAAAAAAAAACTTTAGCCTATACAATAATGTCAGTACAACAAATAAGGAAGGCCTATAGATAGAAATTGTGAAAATAAAATATGTAGATTTTGGTAGTTTGGTCTTTTCATGTAGCCTTGGCAACTAGCCATCTAGTAGGCTATAGGCCTGAATAATATGCACATGAATTGACACTTGTTAAACTCACCTCAACATGTCTTTTGCAATCATTTAACCCGCTGTGGGCAATGCTAAAGTCACTGTTTACAAACAGTGCAGCGTGCTGACTTTACCATGACGCTCCTGTTTCTACTGAACTGATTAATTAAGTTCGGGAGAAAAGACATAAAAGCCTGCCTACACTGAAAACTGATTGGTTGATTAGCGAAACAGGCCAATCAGGATGCTCTCTGTCTTTGACGCAATCAGACACACACGCACCACCTCTCTCTCTCTCTCCCCTCGTGTGCGCGCTACACTCAGATGCACACGCGGTCTCGCATGCGCGCTCTTGATCACTCACTCTCTAGATTCCGGGAGATTTTATCTAATTTGCGGGCGTCAGGGAGCCGCTATCAATATGCGGGAGACTCCCGGAACTTCCGGGAGACTTGGGATGTCTGCCGTATTTACCAAACCTGCAGTTCATCCGTAATTAGCGCCTTTCCACACCCTCTGTCATTAATTGCACGCATTTAAAAGCGCAATTGAAAGGGCCTCTTTGAATCTTTCTATCATGGATCAACCACACCGGTCAAGACAGCGAAAGCTAAAATTTAGTGATAACGAGGTTGATCTGCTTGTGTATGAGGTTACAGCCAATCTAACTGTTATACAAGGCCGGAATTCTACACCAACACAAAAAAAAAACATCTGGACAGCAATTACAGCTAAAATCAATGCAATATCCTCGACCCGCAGAGAGGCGGAAGAAGTGAAGAAGAGGTGGCAGGATTAAACGGCGTACTAAAGAAAAGGTTGCCTTTAACAAGGCACAGGCCAGGAAAACTGGTTCAGGTCCCCCAGAAGTACGTGAATTGACAACAATTGAAGAAATTGTGCAGCAAACGCTGGTTACTGAACAGGTGGAAGGTGTTGAGCGATACTGCTGAGGCCCCATTAGGAAATGAAGGTAAGTCTTAAGATTAATATAAGTAGTCGGGATTGTAAATGGACTTGTGTTTTTATATTTATTTTTTTAGATTGATATCTATACAAATATCTTATTCAACCACCCAATGCGATTGGTGATATTAAAAAAGTGACCGGGATTATTGCAGCCCTTACATAAAGAGTTAAATTTATCGTCCACTTATGGTTTTCCTTTGGTATTTTCCAAGTAAAATGCCTCCTGACAACGCTTATAAAGCCTGACTGTAATATATGTTGTATTTAATTTGGACATTTAGGCTACGTTTGGAGATTTGGTTAGGCTATTAGGCCATCTTTAAGTGTAAGTTTACTATAGCTATTTCATGTTTGGCTGATAAGGATAATGGAAAAGGTATACATAAAGGTTCATTCACCTATTAACCAATCACCTATTACCATTGTAGGTATCCCCCCCCCCCCCCCCCTTTTAGCAAGCACATCTTCAAATGCAGGTGCTACTACTTCGTCTCTGCCCTCTGCACCCGCACGTAGGATGGTCGATGACTTGGATGAAATGCTCTTGACTGAGCAAAGGTGCCAAACGAGGGTGCTACAAAAGATTTCCTCAGATGTGCAGCAGATGGGTATTTCCATCAGGGCTATGAGGCGCGACAGTAGGCAGGTAAAAGAGCTCGTCGTTGCAGTGAATGGAATGACGCGAGCTGTCACTGCATTATGTCGCCAGCAGCAGGAGACGTAACAACTGCCAAGAAGATTATTGCAGGCATGACCGGAACCTCCAACCCTGCGCAACCCAGGCCTGGGCCATCCCGACATGCACAACCCAGGCCTGGGCCATCTCCAACTGTACCGACGACGCGGGTTCTTAGAAAAAGAAAAAGAAAGTCTGAATAAACAGTCAGACAAACCATCTACCAAATGTAAAATGCATATTAAACATTGGAAACTCAATTGTTCCAGTCTGGGTTATTTGTGTAATACTGTTTTTCACATTTTTATTTTCACATGGGTGGGTTCAACAAGGCATTATACATTAGGCAAAATATCTCTGCACGATATGTTCTCGCAAACGTCTGCCTTCAGCCATCTCATGTCAGGGTACCCCCAGAATTGTCAGACCTAAATTTAAGACCTTTTTAATACCATTTCAGATGAAATTTAATACCTACATCGCACACATTCGGATAGAATAAATAATATCAAAGGTAAGATTAAACCTCAAATAATTACTATTTACAAGTGTTTGAACATGCCAACATGAACATTACAGCAGTGCAGTGGCAACGCAAAGATTTGTCGCGGTAGTAATGTGACTGAATGTCCTGCTTCATGGACAAATTTACACGGAATAGAACCTAGTTGATTTCAGGGATTAAAGTGAAAAAAAAAAAAAAACTTTTTTCAGGCCATAAGTCATACGTTGTTCATATCTACCTATAGAGATAGCACCCCTTTTGCGGTCGCGACCTATTGGTTTTTAATGTACAAAAAGATGCAAACAGCAAAGTAAAGCACCAAATAAACACCAAAACGAGGCTACAGGGTACTCTTAAGTTACTATATAATTAATGCCACCTACAGGTGAATGCATAGAACATAACAATCCTATGATTTGTGTACCCTGTAGCCTCGTTTTAGCCGCCATGTGAATAAGGCGAATTGAGAGTGTTCTTGATTGAGATTGAGTTTTCCTGATGAATAAAACAATATTTCAATACCATCCCTGACCATTGCTGATTAGCCATTGCTGTTCTTTTCTACTGCAGCAATATTGTAGCAAGGCTAGTTAGTTAGTTATTTTATTTGTCCTTACATAGGAAATTTGTTTTCACATACCATACAAGCCTCACAGACACGAAATACATAGATACACACAGTCACGGTTTTTCACCCACCACCCTGCCACCACATAGCCTACCCCACCCCAAGGCTTTAACTTACACTCTTATTTAATTACTTCAGGCCAAAAGTACTTAAAGGGGAGATTTTTTTTTGTTAATATGCAATTAACACCAAGTAAAATCTATAAAATCAAGTTTGCAAGACTTCACATTTCCTCATCAAAGTGACGAATCAGAACAGTCTAGATATTGTTCATATTTCCATTTGTTGCCTCATCCGCGTTTAATGAAAACATGGTAATTTTGAGTTTTACAGACAACTCAGTTTTCCAATGACCAGCAATACTGTGTGTGCTCATGCAGGAGGTCTGCGCATCTGATAATGACAATCTGGAGAGGGCGCTTTTGTCTTCAGCAACAGATTGTATAAGGTTGACAAGAGGTTGCGATATGGTGAGGGACAGGTCGTGTTGCGCTATGAAAGAACATGCGTAGCCTACTTAGCGCAAAAACGGTCAGCCATAGATAAACGTACACAAATCATGACGCTAATATGCGAGGTTCTGGTAGGCCTACTGGTTATGGTTTTGTGCTATAATAGCAAAGTTTTAAGTTGACTATTTTAATTGCATGGTTATTTTTTGTCAACATACGCTCACAACCTACTGTCGTTAAAAGTGAGGCCTAAGCAAAATAGGCTACAAGGCTGTCTGTGCGTCATAAAGACGACTGACCCCCTTACTCAACATAAAATAATAATGTCGCAAACTGTTAACACGCTGAGTCAAAACCTTCCATCGCAAATTGTGAAAAACATTGTTGTACGTGTCATAACAGACGGGAGGCATAGACTACGGTTTATATTGCGTCGCTTTACACATAATGTTAGTTGCATTGATTAAAAACTGTAACAATAATAGTACATCGGGTGGCATAGCAGGCATAGGTGACACCCAAAATGAATGACCTCCCCTGACAAGAGTTCGCGATAGTAAGAAATTGTCTACATTGATGCATGGAAAGAACACAGCCTCCAAATTCGCACATAGAGCTCACAATAGCATATCCAAAAAAGTTAAACGGATTGGGCAACCTCATCAACTGTCTCGATTGTGTCACTATAATCCAACTTTTAGACCGTCCTCCAGACGTGTTTTTTTTTTTCAAGCAACCGCCCCAGGCCAATGAGACAAGCGTGTAGCTACAACATAAACAAAGCGAAACTCATGGCTGACGTGTCTTCTTGAGCGATCTCTGATTGAGACACAGAAAGTTCTCAAGAACACTATTAGGTCTTTAAACATTTACCATCACACACATTCATTCATCGGACCTAATATTTGTAGTTGCCTTAAAAAAAGGAAAAGAAAAGGTGATAGGAGGGGGGGGGGGGGTCTATTTTTTTTCTCACCGGATCTGCATCGATCTCAAATATGACATTTCTAACTAAATCTACTGATCATTTGAAAAATTAAGACCTCCGTGAAAAAATTCCAGACTTTGAGGTGAAATTCAATACTTTTTAAGGCCTTAATTTAGGAAAATGAAATTTAATACTTTTTAATACTTTTAAGACTCCGCGGGTAGCCTGCATGTTGTGGGTGGGGTAATGCGTCAATAGGCCCTTTCACACTGGCAAAATTGCAGCGATTTTATGTACCAGAATCGCGGAACGACTGTCCCTTTCACATACGTGTAGACCGAGGCGGAACAGCGGGACAAAGTGTCTCGCCAAATTTACTACCAAGCCCCCTAGACATTTTGCCGAGTTTTTTCGTTCCGGCACCAGTGTGAATGGGTCAAGGCGGAAAGGGGGGACGTGGGCGTGGGAAGGGGACGTGGGCGGGGGGTGTCTAGTGACGCTACCAACCCACCACCGGGAGAAACACACAGCTGATCAGAACGAACGAACAACAACAACAAGGAGAAAGAAAACATGGCACACTGGGGAGACCAAGAAATTCGGACACTCCTTGCCCTTAGGGGAGAAGATGAGGTGAGGCGCCACATGAACGGGACAGTAAAGGATGGTCCTATATTGGAAAGACTGGCCGGAAAACTCTGCGACCTCGGCTATGCACGGGACAAGATGCAGGTCACGAGCAAATTAAAAGGCCTGCGCAAAAAATTCAACAGCGTGAATGACCACAACGGCAGAAGTGGCAGGGGAAGACTGGACTGCCATATTACAACCTCTGTTGTGTGATTTGGGAGAGCAGCCACTCGGCCAACCCTGTCGCTCTTCAGAGCAGCATGGAGGTGACACCTGCATCCCCAGCATCCAGTGTCTGTTCTGGCGCCGACACCAGCGATTCAAACACAGGCCATAGCATTCCCCTGTGTGTTTCACCGATTTGTTTGCCTATGAAACAACCTGACTAAGTACGTTATATTATGTTATCTAGAACCTCCAGCGAAAAGGCGAAAAAAAGCCACCAAAACCCAGTTCGTAGTGAAAGAGATCCAATTGATCTTGGCCTTGGATCAAAAAGACAAGGAGGAAGAGCGCATTCGTTCAGAAAACCAACGTGCGCATGAAGACCAGCTCCGGAGAGAGGTGCAGGAGGCAGAGAGAGTGGCACGGGAGGCCGACAGGCGGGAGAGGGCAGAGCAGATGGGGTTGTTGGCTAACATGTTTAAGGACATCCAAAGGGACATACAGTCGCAGTCTTCCCTTTTGCGGGACATGATTGCAAGAATCCCAGTTCCTGTACCAGAGCACAGCACCCCCACGCCACTACCGTGCACCTGCTGCAGCGTCCTACCACTCTCCTCCACCACCATTGCCCAGCTAACACCTGGACGAGTCACACAACGGGCCGTCTGCGTCTTATCAGCAGCTGGAATGATCATATTGTTGTTTTTAATTTTGCGATTTTTTTAAAACATTTTTTAGCACTGCATATTTTGCAGCTATAGGGCTCTATCTTTGGTTAGAATGTTTTTTTGTATGTTTGTAAATAGTTATAATACACTGTTGCACTGATGTTTCATTTTGCACTTGTAAATAGTTCAAGCACATTTCTTTCTATTAAAACATTTATATTTTAATCTTCCTGTGCACTTCACTCATTCGCCAGACTTCACAAATACAGCCTAAGTCCGCGGTTATTCAAATGTGGACGTCTAATCGGTGAATTCACACATTCTTACATTCTTATTGTAATGCTTAATGCATTGTATACCGATTGCTTTGGTAACTGCACCTGTTTAGAATATTGTGGACTTTAATGCTAGGAATGCCTGCTGTATTGTTCGAGGACAGGCGATAATGCTCTTGAACAAGAGTATAGGTATTGTAGGCCTAATGCTTAATGCATTGTATACCGATTGCTTTGGTAACTGCACCTGTTTAAAATATTGATTAGAAATGATGGCATGTATAGGCTGTATGTGCTGACGTGTAAATAGCTACATTGCATAGGCCTATTTGCTAATATAGCCTAAAGACCTTCACTCAGGAATCATCACGTAGGTCTGTATCATCAATGTCTTTATTTACAGTACAATCACAATCGCAGCAATATTTCATTCTAAAGCATCACACACAAATGCAAACATTTACAGAATTGACATACTTGCTTCCCGGATAGCCTGTGCCTGTGCACCTGGTGGAGCAACATGATGGTCTTTTTATTGTCCGAAGACATTGCTTGCAAGATGAATCTGATTCTATCGAAGCATAGCACTGCACGATGATGCAAAGCAACTTCAATTGCATCTGCAAGGTACTAAAGATGTGGGCAGCAGCTAGCCAAAGTGTTGTCGGGTTTTGAAATTTGAAAACACACCTGCTGCATCTGAAGGGTCCATAAGGCCGACGCATATCAGTCTACACGCCCCCTATTGCACGTCACGTTTAAATTTGCTAGCTGGTCCTGCTCATAGGTCCTACCTCCTGGCTCCCCAAATCGCCGGAACTTGTGAACAGATCAGCAGGCCGGAAAATTTTCACCTCGCTTTCAGACACAAAAAGACGGCAAAATGACGTGCCCTCTTCCCGCAAATTTTGCGTAATCTCTGTGTGAAAGGGACTAATGTCTTCTGGTGGCTCCTCCATGTCCTCGTCCTCAGGTACGTCCAGGGGCATGCCATGGCGAATTGCTATGTTGTGTTGTGCACAATGCAACTCGCGACTACAATTTTGCACACCTTTTCTGGTGTGTACAGAAGCGCTCCACCTGTATGGTCCAAGCAGTGCATCCGGCTTTTCAACACGCCAAATGTGCGCTCAATCACCCCCCCTCGTCTCAATGTGTGCCCGGTTATAATTTTGGTGAGCTGCTGTTGTTGGGTTGTTTATTGGGGTCATTAGCCATGGTTGTTGGGCATACCCACCATCACCTGCAGCAAAATATAAAATAGAATATACTGAAGAAAAATTAGATATCCAAGGTAAATGTTAGGTTTACTGTGAAACGTCCCCATACAAACAAATAAAATAAACAATGCTTACCAAGTAGCCATGTATCCCCAAAAGCCTGGTTGCTCAATCGATGATAGATGGCACTATTGCGGAATATGAAGCTTTCGTGGACAGACCCAGGGAATTTGGCCACGACATTTGTGATGACCATGTTTGCGTCACATACAACTTGTACATTCATGGAATATGTATGTTTTCTGTTTCTGTAAATGTGTTCCTGGAGTGACGGGGGGACAGTTGGTATATGGGTGCAATCAATAGTTCCTATGACGTTTGGAAAGTTGGCGATGTTAAAGAAATCCTGCTTGATGCGTGTTATTTCAGCATTAGTGGTGTGGAAATGTATGTATTGACTAGTGCGCTGTAGCAACTGGATCATCAGGATCATTTCAAACAGTCAGTATCTTCACGATACTTCCAAAAATAATTCAGTGGAAATGCATGGATTCCAGTTGCTGCTACTGGAAGAAACTGGAATCCATGCATTTCCACTGAATTATTTTTGGAATCTGATCCCTTATCATACCTGTTCATTCTTACTCATTGCTCGACTTATCGTGACTAAATTCAAGATGGCTGCAAACGCTAAACTTTGTGAAGATACGGTCTGTATAAATCGTCTTGTAAGTAAACTACCAGTGCTTTTTCAAAGTTCTCAATGTCTCGTTTTAAATGTCAGGGCCCTCGGAAGTCTACCAATGAAGTGTGGAGATACATTGAGCCTCGTAAATGGGTGTAAAACAGTGATTTATTTGCATGGCTAGCCCGATGCCGAAGCACCACTATTGAAAAAGCTGTTGGTAGCATCGGCTAACTAGCGCCAGATTTTGGAGTGGAGGGGACAAGCCGAGATGGGCTATGAGACATACGTTCACACTCGGTATCATGTTTCAATACACTTTAGGTCAATATCACACCGGAATTCTCCTTTAACAGGCGCAGAATTTTCAACGGGAAGTAGAGTAGCGCTATCACCGGCGTTTTTTGTACATACCTCGGAATACATAATTAGGCGCTCTTTACGCTTCCCCTCCCATCTCTTTACGCTAAACTCCCACTTTCCCCTGGATCCTCCCATAAATGCATATGCATGACACGAAAAACGCAATTAGACATTTTCAGCTCCCGCGACAGGCAGATTGCGCTTTTATCCCATTGCGGCCTGTTTGTACATACCTCGCAATGATTTTTAATGCAAATTGCGAAACAAATACGCCTGAAGTGGGCGCAAACACGTTAGTACGTATGGCCCTCAGTCTTTTTCAAACTAATGCAATTAAACACTGACAACAGCAAATATGCATGAACAACGCTTCTAGCCACTGCTCTTGAGCTGTCGCTCTCATCACCAAACTTTATAACCATGTTTGCGACTGAGCGTTGGAACAACCATTTCTAGAAACACCAAATCCCTCAACGAATGAATAAATGAATGAATTCTCGTCCTAACCTCCAATCCCTAACCCCCCCCCCCCCCCCCCACAACTAGCGGCGCCCCTGGTGCGACCCAAACAAGCTGTCTGCTGAAACAGTAAATGTGCATTTCTTTAAGTGAGTTTACTGTATAAATACACAGATACTATTTGTCACGTTTGCCACAGTCAAAGGCAACGTTCCTCTACAGGTAGATGTATCTAGCTCACATACATTTGAAGGAACAGAGTCTAAAAATATGATAACATATCATAAAATTGATTGACGGCTCTAATTTTAAGCTGGTATATTATTTAATTTATTAAATCCTTCAGCTTTTAGACAGGAATAACACCTGCATGAAGCATGTGATCAGATGAGGAGAGAGAGCGAGAGAGTCTGACTGTGACCTCATGGATTTTTGAACTGATTCAACTAAAGAGTTATCACACACCTCCTCTCTCTCTCTTTCTCTCTCTTTAGCTCTCTTTACCTCACAGTGATTTTGATCAATATCGTTACATCACTTCTCCTTTCGCCTTTCCTGGTGCATCCACTGACAGATCTGGGACGACATCTGTGTATTTTTGGAGTCTGTGTGTGTGTGATTAGATGAGTGGGATGTTGTGTGTGTTGCAAGTTTATGGAGTACCTGCCTCTAAAGGGGGTTGATGTGTTTGTGTGTGTGTGTGTGTGTGTGTGTGTGGGGGGGGGGGGGGCTGTCTAAACAGCATGTCCCAGCCTCAACCTATCACTCTTAAACACACACACACACACACTCCCTTTTTCACCCACACGGTCTTTCATTCTCTCTCTGCCTGTCTCCCCCACCAATACGCACACAAAAGCACAAGTCTGAAACACACATCAGTATCACAGGCTACAGACATCACACATCCACAAACACAGCCTCCACCCTCTCAAAAGCTAAAAGGGCGCGTTGACACATTAAAAAGATTAAAAATCACACACACACACAGACACACACACACCAGCCCAGATGTATCACGAGGCCCCTGATGGCTGAAAAACAACCTGTAAAAAGACAGGGGGGCTGAAAAAAGGCCCCTTTAAGTGAAGCTTCAGAACATGCACACAACAACAACACACACGCTGCTAACGCTCTGATCTTCCTCATGCAGATATCCTCCTGAGACTCCTCTGGGCTTTTGATGGGATTGTGTGTGTGTGTGTGTGTTTGTGAGAGAGAGAAAGAGAGAGAGAGCATTTCTCTGTGAGTGAATGTGTGTGTGTGTGACCATTTCTGTGTTTCTGTGTTTGTGCGTGTGTGCATGTGTGTGTGTGTGTGAAAGAGAGAGAGAGCATTTCTCTGTGAGTGTGAGTGTGTGTGTGTGTGTATGTGAACATTTCTGTGTTTGTGCGTGTGTTTACTGTATGTGTGTGTGTGTGGGGCTGGCCTTATTTACGCCCTGAATGACGCACAGTGATGTTCGCTAAGGGGCCCAAATGTTCCCTCACCAGTCAAACCCCATTAAGAATCCTGTGACAGAAGGCTTCAAAGCTCTGGGCCCACTGTCAGCCTGGCATACAACAACATATATCAATATACCATGTTATATAATGTTATAATAATAATAATAATAATAATGATGATGATGATAATAATTATAATATAAAATCACCACTGTCTCTGTCATTGTTGTCATATAATATATTGGAACGTCACATAATTACCAACCGTCCTGTATGTCCAACCTCTTACGTGTATGTGTCACTTAATATTAATTTCTATACAAACCAAGATGTCGTATTCCTAAAGAAACGCAAGCACCCACAGCATAAGTGTATCTAAATTAGCTATGTACCAAAAAGTACATTTTACCGTGACTCGAAGAGCTGTAAACAGTGTTGTAAGGCTGCGTGTACAAATCCGCTTGGAGCTCCAGTGGAATTTTGAATTGCGACGAGAATTCTCGGGCTAACTGTTGATGTGCAGTGAGAAAGGTTGGGAATAGGCACCAACCAGCCCAGCACTAAACTCCGAGCGTGGTAAACAAAATCGGATATTTCAGGCAGTAAAAGCCCCGGTAAGAACCAAACTAGATTTTATTCAAATCTACACACAAATGGCAACTGAAAAATGTAAGGTTCATTTATCAAATGTTATTTTGAAGTATTAAAAAACATCGTTGTTTTAGAATTTTCGAACAAAATGGTTGGTAATTACCACGTTTACGATAGTAATTACTGGTATTACTCCGCTATCGTCCAGCTCCACTGTATGTTTCTGCAAAGAAGAACTACTCCACAAACTGTTTTGCAAACTCAAAGCAAATAGAAAACTGTTTTGTGAATGTCCGCCTATGTTTGCACATTTGAATGCAAAAAAGGTTTTAACGGAAAGTGTACATCAAATTTCTCCTGTAGTTTAAAGGACAAGTTCGGTATTTTACACTTAAAGCCCTGTTTTCAGATAGTTCATGATTAAATATTTGGACACGTGCTGCTGTCCTGAGAATTTTCGGTTTCTGTGGCAGTGCCCCCCCTCCTCCACAACGCTGCATAGGTGCACTGGAACAATCCTTCCTAAAATGCATTAAACTTTTGTTTACAAAGACGTGAAACTCACCGAGTGGTCAGGGGTGTTCACTGATATGCTCACACAAAAATCGTTGCAAAAGATGCTTTCCAACAGGTGTTTTACCATGCATTGTAAAACTGTGGAGCTATTTTTCCAAACGCCTCACACCCGTACATTCTTCCGTTGAGAGCTTGAATAATAGACACTCCAGCCCAGTTGGTGGCTATAATGCACCTTACATCGTCTTTCAGTCAAAATCCAGTCGAAATTTTGATGATTTGGTCCTATCTCGACTTTTCTGACTTGTTTTGAATCGCCTTTACTGCTTCAGAGTGGCTGCCTACAGGCATGCACAAACATGTCCTTAAAACAACCCTTAACATTCCTTTTTTAAAACTGTGCAACTCACCGAGGTCATCTAACCTATAGGTCATCTAACATTGAAAAAGTAAAAAAAAAGCAATGCTATATAAATAAAGGGTAACAACTTTACCTGAAGGTATCTACATAAGAGTGACATGACACTGTTATGACCCTAACACTTGCAGGCAGCTCACTGCGCTGGGATTAGTGTGTGCTTCACCTCACTTTGTGTTCACTGTGTGCTGAGTGTGTTTCACTAATTCACAGATTGGGATATTTCCCTTACGGGATCAAAATAGTATACTTTATATATATATATATATATATATATATATATATATATATATATATATATATATATATAAACCGAATGACACTTGACAGAAGCGAGTGACAGAAGTGTTATGTCATAAATGTTTATGACTTGTTTATAATGTTTATGACATGTTCATGACAATGTCATGTCATTCTTATGTAGATACCTTCATGTAAAGTGTAACCCAATAAAGATTTAAAAAGACTAAATAAACAAATAAAGATGATACTAAATAAACATGTCAGATTAAAAATGGTTTCTCAATATGAAAAAACCTTTCTTTTATTTTTTTAAGTAGGTCGATGAAGCAAGCTTAGATCCTCAGATCCTACACAAGTTCTCCCTCGTAAACACACACACACACACACACACTCACACTTATGAACTATCTCATGAATAAATGATGTTTGATTGCATAATTCCCCATGGCTGTCAACATGAGATAATTTATCATAGAGTCCTAATTTAGGTCTAATTGGCCTGGCAGGTAGAGTCTCGTTCAAATAA
The DNA here is from genome assembly GCF_018492685.1 of Alosa sapidissima. Taxonomy (NCBI): domain Eukaryota; kingdom Metazoa; phylum Chordata; class Actinopteri; order Clupeiformes; family Clupeidae; genus Alosa; species Alosa sapidissima. The sequence continues at coordinate 9,771,589 of NC_055978.1, read as the reverse complement.
TTTGCTTATTAAAACGGCAAAATTTGGTTAAGCAAGAAAGTTACATTTAATCCGTTAGATAATATTAACCTGCAAAGACCTTAAAAAACATCCTCATTAAATTAGAAGAATTAAAAATAATGATTCACTTAATAAAGTTAGTCTAGTCTGTGTCTCTCTCTTGTGTGGGTGTGGGTGTGTGTGTGTGTGTGTGTGTCATGTCTTTGATACAATATATATGCTCTCTCTCCTCTCTCTCTCTCTCTCTCTCTCTCTTCTCTCTTTCTCTCTCATTGCTATGTGTGTGTGTGTGTGTGTAATATCTAATTCCATTATAATTGATGAATAGAAGAATTAGTCTGAGCCTTGACCTCTTCGCGTTTTAAAAAGTTACAAAGCAAAGAGAGTTGAAACTAAGAGTCACAGCTAATGTGTTTGTGTATGTGAGTACATGTGTGTGTGTGTGCGTGCATGAGTGGATGCCTGTGTGTGGGTGTGTGTGTGTGTGTGTGACAGAGAGAGAGACAGAGAGAGTATGTTTGTGTTTGTGTGTGTGTATGTGCGTGCGTGCATATGCGTGCGTACATTTGTGTGTGTGAGAGAGTGAGTGTCAGTGTGTGTGTGTGTGTGTGTGTGTGAGAGAGAGAGAGTCGGTGGGCCTTGATTTCTTGCTCCCAGATTGATCATGCTGCATGAAAGCCATGTGGGTTTCAGACAAATTTATCTAGATATGTTTCACACGCTCCTGTCCCAGTGTAGTTTTCCGCACCTCATTTTAAGAAAGGCTAGTTTTAGTAGTGTGTGTGTGTGTGTGTGTGTGTGTGTGAGTACAGTGGGCAGTGCTTCGACTTGGCCAGCTTCCCTCGCGGTCTGCGCGCAGGATCATGCGCCATCACGCGACTTTAATTTGTATTGGTAACACTCCAAAATAAGGTGCCATAATAAATAGCTAACTAGTAATTACCTAACCCTTTGTTAATATTTGTTAATTGTTACTAAAATATCTATTTGGCACAAGTTAATAGTTTTTTAATCATTTTTCATCATTAATTAAATATTAGTTGTTTGCATAAAATCTGTATGTTAATGTTTTAACAAATCTATTAACTAATATTGTATTAATATATGTTAATAGTTAACTAAATATATTTTTGGCACTAATTAACAGTTATTTCTTACATCATTTAAATGTTTATTTACAAACTATATGCTAATATAAAAGTTAATGACATATTATTATGTATCTAGCCTTTCTGATTAGCTTTGTGGATAATTTATGGAATGTATGGCTTTATGGTCTTGTGGGTGTATAAGGCACCCTACTGCCAGTGGTTGGTTGTGTGAGTTTGTGCTCCTCTTCTTCCACTTCATCCTTATTGGATACCTCTGTGGTTGGTTGTCCTGTAATTGGTGACTCTGTCTAGTGTTTGAAAGTAGTGTACTCTTTGCCTTTGGAAGTACTATTTGGTTGCTGCTTGAATTTGGTGAAATTCAGGGGAGGGGGGTGTAACAGAGTTAGAAATGTAGTTTAGTGTTTGTATGTGATTTTCGCCGTAATTAAGCAGCTTTATTGAAATTGGTGTTTTGGAGCCCCCTTTGGAGAAACGCTATACTGCAGCTCTGCTGCGTTTTGTCCTTGTATTGTTGCCATAGCCGATCAGAAGCGGTATGCTTTGCATTGCGTAGGTTGGCTGTATAAAGCTCTCCCCACTTTGTTTTAATTTTATAACTGTAAAATGTTGTTTAAGTTGAAAACTTTGATATACCACCTGTATTATGTTACTTTACATGTATTGTTAAGATTTGGGTGCAATTCTAGCAACTTAGAGAACGTTTATTAATGTTTTCATTATGACCATGAGTTCATACACAGAGTTTAACGTGACTAGCTGTAAACTCCGCTAGCAACTTTCCATGCATTCAGTGTAGTTTAGCTTAGTGTGGATGGAAAGTGCAATTCAGTCTAGCAGGAAATTAATGTACATTTTGTTTAGCATTATGTTTATGCATTACCTCCGTATGGTCTACGTCTGTGAGTGTTTAGTGAGTTTCAAAATATTAATAAACTGTCGCTCTGTGCACCTGAACATTCCATGTCGCATGTCTCCCTTGCTAGTAGGGCTGACAGTAATGGTATAGGAATGATGCATGTAATATAGCCCATTCAACTACTTGTTGTTTTGTTTTAACTTTTCCTAAAGGAATAAATGTGATAAGCCAGTTTTGGTCTCAGTCCCTTTACCGTCTGACTAGTTATATATTACTAATATATTAATAAAGCTTAACAAACTTCATTATAAGGGTCCCCCATACTGATAGTTATATATTACTAATATATTAATTAAGCTTAACCAACTTTATTATAAGGGGCTCCACACTTATAGCTATATACTACTAATATATTAATTAAGCTTAACCAAATTTATTATAAGGGTCCCCCATACTGATAGTTATATATTACTAATATATTAATTAAGCTTAACCAACTTTATTGCAAGCGGTTCTGGCGCCGACAACAGTGGCAGCATGTCAAGGTAGCTCCGTGTTTTTTTCTTGAATTTCCCCTTGGGGATCAATAAAGTATCTATCTATCTATTGTAAGGGTCCTATGGAGAGCGGTTCATATTGGGATAGGCAGAAGCACAGTTTAATAACAATTAGTTAAATAATAATAAGTCATTAACTTTTCTATTAACATATAGTTTGCAAATAAACATTTAACATTTAAATGATGCAAGAAATAACTGTTAATTAGTGCCAAAAAGACATTTAGTTAACTATTAACACATATTAATACAATATTAGTTAATAGATTTGCTAAAACATTAACATACAGATTTTATGCAAACAACTAATATTTAATTAATGATTAAAAAACTATTAACTTGTGCCAAATAGATATGTTAGTAACAATTAACAAAGAGTTAGGTAATTACTAGTTTGCTATTTATTATGGCACCTTATTATGGAGTGTTACCTTTGTATTTTTCCAGTGACGCTGCAACAACCGACAGAGGTCTCAAGTGAGCAGGGTGTCTCGTAAAAAGAAATGGAGCTGGAAAACCCTACACAGACTTCACTACAGACTTTAGCAGACTGGTTTAGAAATAATTTAATAGCCAGAAATATGCCTGCCCTGCCCTAATAAAGAAATATTTGGTTAACGGCGAGTGAATCCCGCTTGCAGCCGTAGAAGAAACGCAGGACAAATTGAACACTCTGGTTTTCTCCGAGTGCAACGATGATAGACAGACATCGTTTGGACAAAATATAGAGCATTTTAACCTCCGTTGCTCAGCCAAATGCCTTCCTGTTACGTCCTGTTATCACGGAGTTGCAGGCGATAAACTATTTTTGATGGTCACAAGTTTACTTCATTAGCATTTATTTCTTTGATTATTAAAGAGTGTTTTTCATTTAAAGGCTTGACTTCGTGCTTATTCAGAAAAGCATTTAGTGCTCTCCCCAATCCCAGACGTTCACATTGCATGTTTGTTTGTAATGGATGCAACCGCGAGATACGCTTGTCATAGGCGCCGATACCGTGGGTGCTCCGTCTCTCGGGCACCCACTGAAAACATTGAGCACCCACGTGTACCAGCTTACAGTCCCGGCTAAATTTACATTCATTTAAAATCAAACATCGCAGTTTATGTTAAATTCAGCATCTCTCATAATGTGATTGGATATGTTGCTGTCAATTCCCTACTTCATATACTAACCACCAATGAGAGCGTCTCTCGTATGAAAATTCCTGACACTTCCCACCTGAAGAATTAACGCAAGGCTTTGTCGGGTCTTCAGCCCCGAATGTTTAAAATGTATATAGCCCTGAATATCATTTTAAAAGTAGTCTGACAAAGCTTATTGTTTTGTGACACAGCTAAACACTGTTACCTCATAGAACGTCTATAATAGGTGGTCGCAACTCACAAAAGTAAAGCAGATAGAAAGAACTCACGCAAATCTAGCCTACAACACACAGACAGCTTTATGCGCAGGGGAGAGAGCGCGCACTGTGCTTTATGATTGTTGCCTTCTGATGGTATCTTGCTAATTCACTGAACTGCATTAGGTGACACAAATGGTATTGCCTTCTGAGCGACTACCAGGCCTATGGTTTTTAAAAGTCAGATGTTCCCTGACAAAGACATTCGAAAATTAAGAATGTTTATTGACTTGAAAAATACACTAATTTTTGCAAACTCCCTTCATTCAACCCTTGAAGACATCGCAGTCTGGTGCGCTATGTAGATCGTTTCTCGTACCATTTAATTTCTCAGAATTTAGGTCTACTAGGCCTACAATAACGTCATCACCAAATACATCTTTTATTTTTAGTTGATCAACCACAAAGAGTAGCATAGGCCTACTGTGCACAGTGCACTGACGACTGTAGCAGCCCAAGGTAACCAGTTGTTGTAGATGAGAGGCAACCCCTTGTTTCAGATAGCCTGGACAACATGTTACCTGGGTGTTGCCTACGTTATTAATTAATGGTAGCCTACAATAGTTAATTGATTCGCGTAACATATTAGTTGGCTTAAAGAGTAGGGAATCAGGATGGAGAGAGTCACGCGTGTATTGCTTTTGCGGGATCGAATCCAATGCTAGTTTTCAAAACATATATTTTTTACATGTCTTTTGTCCGAGTTTCTGTAATGTAGCCGAGCGCTCATGGCGTATGAAAAGCGACTTCAAACCGCCTAAAACAACTTGTTTGTGAATGTTTGCAGCGCATGCACGCGCAAGGAAACCAGTTGGTGGAGAAACCAGAAGGCACACAACACCGGAACGATTTTAAGGCTATTTCGCATAGGCTACTCAATGGTGCTATTTCACACGCATTATAGCGACCCCCACTCACCGGGGTTAGGTGGAAGGTGTTAATAGACGATTGGCATAGCCTACAGTGGACTAGGGCTGTCAAAATTGCTCAAAAATGACATTCGAATATCCCCTCTAAAATAAACACATGTATTCGAATATATTGGAATATCTAGGCTATATTATTTGCGCATCATGTCATCTGTTTTTAACTTTTTGTATGGTTATTGCTTGACAGGGGGGATCCCAAGCAGCTTTCAGCCATAAGGCATTTCCTAATTCACCCGACACTGATATTCAAAATGTTGAAACTATTTCGGCATAGCCTATAAGCAGTTTAATTAAATGTAATGTTAGTTGTAAACAAACAGGCTACTTGGTGAGGCTTGGCCTCACAGATGCGCTCGTGCCTTAAATGGCAATACAAATCTTCACGATAGGCCTATTAACTGACCACCCGATTCACGTTGGCTGGGGGGCAGGGGGGGCCATTAGACATTTGTTCCCAAGGGTCTATAAATTGTTAATCCGGCCCTGCCCCCAACGAACGCAACTTTCCACCTCTGAGACAGCTGAAAAGAAGTCTAGAGGACTCCTAACTCACTAAGACCTACTTACTGTAGGCTGCGCAAACCACAGGCCTTTTTTTGGGCAAGCCTGCATTCGAGGCAAGCCTTCTGTTGAAGAATTTTATATAAATCCTGCGGTAACAGTAATCCTCCTACCCCCCGCTACCACAGCTGTGGATAGTGTGGCATGCTCACGCTTTATGTCTCCTTGCAAACTAGGCCTATAGCCCAACCATTTACGTCTTCAAAAAATAACAACTTGCCAGATATGCCTTCATTTCTTTGGGCTTCATTCTCTTGACTCTTCTACATTTGCTGCCTGCTGCATCCTTTCTGTTTGTATTGTTTAGAAAATGTCTCTCATCTTGAGTTAATGCATTAAACATTGTTTGCTGGTAACCAGCCACAAATAGCCTACAGATTCTTGCGTGCGTACATTCTCTATTCTCTGCGTAATTCTGCGGCATAAAGCAGATGTATTTGTTTATTGTACAGAAAAATAAAAATAACCTGTCAAGCAGTCAATTGACTACATTGCAGTCAATAAGTAGGGCAAATTACGAAACCAAAACATGGGTCATAGTTGTCTAAGCCTCTGCTGTGAGGCCAAACCCATGAACGAAGACGCATTGATATCTGCAATAGTTTTTTTTTGGCGAAACAAGCTCACAGCCGAACGAGTCATAGCACTGAAGGGAGAGGCAACTGGCATGTGATCTCCCCACGGGCCAATGGATGTACAAGTTTTCTCCTGTGCCTACGATATTTAATCCAGTGTTTTGCCAAGTTGCAAAATGCTATTCGTTTTAACGAATTTTTATGATCGTATGAAGTACTTTTTGTATAGGGTACTATCTTAATTGCTTTATACTCAATACTTGACCAATGGCTATTGCATCTGTCTATTGAAAGTGAGAATGTGGCATGTGATCTACTGTGTAGGCTTCATAAAATAAAATAAACAGATTGCTAACGGCCTACAAGCTGATCTGGGGTGCGTTTCCCGTACAACTACCGAGGTTAGCTTTTTACTAACAGGATGCATTGTTCAACTAACCAACATGTAAGTTACGATTGTTACATAAGTTACGTAATACATCGTGCCAATCATGTGGTATGTTGTGAATACGTTGTGCCAATCATGTGTTGTGAAGCCTTGCGCACGTGCAGTTCTGCCCGGAATAGATGCCCAAAATGAGTTGCAATATGGCCGCCGAGTGGAGAGACTTGTCTAAAAGGACTTTGACGTTACTCCGGCATTTTAGTGCCCCTGAAACGCAATGATTTTGAAACACTGTTGCCCCTCATTTTCTTTTGAAAACTCCATTCTGGCATATTAATATGGACAACGCATTCTGCATTCAACGTTCCAAAACGATGAAGTAAATACCGTCCCCTTATCACAGAGGCCATGTCGCTTTTGGAACTGCAGAGGTACATACAGCATGCGCGGAGATCGTCTTGGTTTCAATATGCCGTTTTCATACTACAGTAATCTGGAATGGCGTAGCCAACGCCTAGGAGAGAAGGGGAGAGAGGGGGAGAGAGAGAGGGAGAGATAGATAGGAAGAGGGAGAGAGTGAGAGGGAGGGAGAGAGTGAGAGGGAGGGAGAGATGAAGGGGATGGAAAGAGAGGATGAAGGAGAGAGAGATGAGGAAAGTACAGGAAGACAGAGAGAGAGAGAAGGAGAAAGAGAGAGATATATAGGGAGAGAGAAGGTGGTCTCTGGTGTTATGTCCTTATCTCCAGCCAGGTCTGGGCCCTTATCTGGCCCTGTCACCAAGAAACCAATGGTGTGACGTAAAAGAACACACACACACACACACATGAAATGCAAGACATCACACTCTGACACTGTGCAAACCACTCTCTCTCCACACAAACACACACACTTACAACACACCACAGTCATCACACACACACACACACACACAGCGGTATCAATACCTTAAGAAACTTTACAACAACTTAGAGTAGAAAAAACTGTCTTTTTCACTCTCGCTCTCTCTGTCCCTCGTTTCTCTCGAACTCACACACACACACACAAAATCAGTTTGGCAGGAAGGAGATGGCCAGACAGTCAGACAATAGATCGATATCAGCCATGACTTGCCAAGTGACCCTCAATCTTATCGGCCTCTGCCATCCCCCCTGTCCAACAACTAGCTGTGTCCGTGGAATGATTAGGAGACCCCTGTTACACACACCGACCCCTGTTTTACACACACACACACACACACACACCCATACACACACACAGGCATGTATGAAGACTGCTGTCCCTGTCGGATGTTGTCGGCTGATGAGTTTGCTTACCACCTTCGCTGCTTTACTGACTTACCTAACACATGTACATGCACACACATACTCTGTCAAGACACATGGACACCCACCCACACACACACACACTTACAAAGCTAGTTGTGCATTGACTGCTGATTATTCATACATTCTGAATATGTGATTGTGTGTGTGTGTATGTGTGTTGTGTCTGTGGTGTCTGTGTGTTTGTAAGGGATAATGCGGTGACTAATATGCATGTCACAGAGAGATCGAGTAATACAACAACTGTGTGTGTGTGTGTGTGTAGAATGTGGTTGAAGCATGTTGAGTTATACACACCCTGATGGAGTGGGATTGACCAGAGCGCAGATAAACTCTGCTTGGGGCTGCAGTTCAATTTGATTATATTGCCTCAAAAGACAAATCTGTGGTGCACTAATGTCTATTGCTGCTAACAGAGAGGGAGAGAGAGAGAGAGAGAGAGATGGATGAAGAGAGAGGGGAGTGGGGTAAGATATGGTGGGAGGTGAGAGAAAGATAGAGAGAGAGAAGGAAATAGGCAGCAATGAGAGAGAGATAGTTTTAAGAATGAGAGAAAAATCAGAGGATGGAGAGAGGAAAGAGAATGACAGAGAGGGAGATAGGGGGAAAGAGAGACAGAGAGAGGGAGAGAGAGGGCCTGCGGGCGTGGTGGGAGAAATGTAGGGCTATGGAGACAGAAAGAGAGAGAGAGGATGAAGGAGAGAGACCAACAAATAATTCAGTGCAATTGAATCTGTGTGTGCAGCAATCGGTTGGATGAGCTCTGTAAAGAGACAGTAATGTAATCACCGAGCCATTCTTTCACTCCGTCTCATCTTCACTCCATTTCTCAACTTCTCTCCTCCCCCCGTCTTTTCTTTTCCCTCCATTTTTCACACATGTCTCTTTTCCCTCTCTTTCTTTTGGTCCTTTCATCCTCTCCTCACTCCCTCTATCCTTCTATCTCTCCTTCTCTTTCTCTCCTTCCACCATGATCACTTTTTTACTTGTCTTTTCTTTTCTCTTCACTTTTCTCTCCTGTGTTGGTGTTTGCTTACTCTTTGCCACATGTGATGACACTCAAACACAAACACACAACAAACACACAACACACACAAACTCCCATGCAGACTCAAATTCACATGGATAGCAGCACACCAATCTACCAACCCACACCTCTGGACACACACACACACACACGCACGCACGCACGCACACACGCAAACACACACACACACACCTGTGGCCTGGCATGTGTGTCTGTCCATGTGTTTAATGGTGGTTGTTATGGTGGTTGTTAGTGGCCATTTTAATGGTCAGTAAATCTGCACTGTGCTCTGCTTGGCTCAGGGTCACGTCTCTCTTCCCTTCATTAGACAGCCAGTCAGCTGCAGGACAGCATATCAATGCCCACCCGACACATGCACACGCACACACACACACACACACACACACCACACATGCATACACACCCACCCATCCACACACACACACACACACACACACACATACAAACACACATACACGAACACAAAGATACACATACACTTACACAGACACCCTGACACTCACCAAGATCCCCCCCCCCCCCCCACACACACACACACACACACACACACACACGCACAGACATTCATATACTAATAGCATCTCTTAATTTAAGGACACACACATTCACTGTAAAATTGGTGTATGTGTCTATTAAAAAAAATGCATCCTCATTAAAAGTATTCCAGGTGTACTTGAGCATGTTGTGTATGTCTGAGTCTGCCTATTGTGTATTTTGCTCTATTACCTCTGTGTGTGTGTGTGTGTGTGTGTGAAAGAGAGAGAGAAATGTGTGTATGTATGTCTGAATATGTGAAGAAGACAGTGTGTCTGTAGTTTAATCTTCCGGCATTAAAGAAAAAAAGAGACATAGATAGATGCATTTGTGTGTGTGTGTGGGTGGGTGCGTGTGTGTTTAGGACTTCCGCTGTGTCCCTATTTGTCAGTGGTGTGCAGACCATGAGCTAGTGCTGGCCAGCAAGCGTCTCTCTACAGCTAAATGTCACCTAGCACATTAGCATTTAACCAGAGCTGTCCGTCAAGTCTACTTTATCTCCTCTAGTTCACACACACACACACACACTCATTGCAGATGCGCACACACACCCGTCATACATCTGCACTCAGACACACACACATTTGTTGACACATACTCACTGTTTTTAATCCTCTCTCTTACACACACACACGCACACACACACACACACTGATGCCATTGATAAAATATTACCAGGATGCTAACTTGTTGCCTATATTGTGCTGATGCAGTTGGCAAGACCGTGCTGTGAAAGAATGTCTTACATTTGTGTAACCCTTCCAAAGAACTACATCTTGCACAGCCTGTACCATTAATGGGGACAACATGTGTATTCTAACTCTAACAGACAGTAATGGGTTCTGTGGATCAGTGCTACACGCTAACAGACAATAATAGGTTCTGTGGATCAGTGCTACATGTTAAGTAAGGGATAATGTATAGAACGCCGGTCATTATTGGGAAAAATAAGTCCCGACAGGGCGAACCGGACCCTGACAGGTTAGCGTAAGGGTCTTGCTTCGCCCTGAAGGGACTTATTTTCCAAATAATGACCGGCGTTCTATACATTATCCCGCTTATTACACGGCTACTTGCCAAAATGAAAAAATAAACTTCACGATATGTCTCTTTACATTTATTTGTTACCGTTTCGTTGTGGCTTTTGCTGAGAAACAAATAGTTTGCAACACACGCTGAACTTGAATCAAACGTTCTTTAGAACACAGCTGATCAACCGTCTGCCTTCACTTTTGAATGAGATCCGTTGCCATTGACAGCGGTCATTATGTAGAGGTCCTTATGCGAAAATAATGACCGGTAGAACTTTGGAAAATCCCATTCAAGTCAATGGAGCGTTCTACCTGCATTGTGAAGAGCTGTATAATAACAGACAATAATGGGTTCTGTGGAACAATAAACATCGCTGCCTGACAGTTGTTTGGCTCGGGTTCTATTCTGACACCTGCTGTCTGAAGTCTGTGCTGCTTTCAATAGAAGCATCTGTTAAATATACATTTAATCTGCCAACACATCTGCTGAATATACATTTATATGTATCATATTCCATATCATATTCCATTCATAAGAATTTGGTGAAGATGACATTAATAGTCGTCAATAAATCATGTCAACACCACATCCATTGATAGGCATGTGCATCTATTGGCAAGGAAATGAGTGTGTGTGTGTGTGCGTGTGGATGTTTGTGGGTGCACACGTGAGAGTGTTTCAAGTGCATGTGTCTTTCTTTGGTCATATAATTGAAAACATGCACATGGCATGAGCTGAGTGTGAGCATCCTCAATCTCGAGTGTGTGTTTAAGGACTAATAACTTCGGCATTAATGGAGGCTGCGGAGACAGGCAGGCCTCCCGCCACTCCACTCGGCCGAGCGCATCAGGCAGGTAAACACAGTTGAGTTGCTATTCTTATTAAAGCTCACCTAATTACAATGGCTAACACAATAAGCAGCTCCGCGGTCCGCATCCAAGCTAATCCACTCAGGCGTCCGCAATGAGCAAGGGCTCCGATTGAAACAGATGCCAGTTTGTGTGCGTGTGTGTGTGTGCGTGCGTGTGCGTGTGTGTGTGCGTGTGCGTGTGCGTGCGTGCGTGTGACAATCATGTGAGCTCATCTCAGCCTACTAACTATGATACCAAACAGCTCATGTGTATGTGTGTGTGCCTTTGTATGTGAGAGAGTGTCCACATGCCTGTGTATGTGTGTGTGTGTGTGTGTGTGTGTGTGTGTGTGTACATATGTGTGCATGTGAGACAATGTGTACATGTGTGAAAGTATGTGGGTGTGTTTATGAGTATAAAAGTCTGTGTGTGTGTGTGTGTGTGTGTGTGTGTGTGTGTGGTGCTCTCTCTCTCTTCCGCATGTTCTATGTCTGTGTGTGTGTGTGTGTGTGTGTGTATTGGCCTCCTCTCCAGCTAATGCTTTTGAAGTTGATAATTAAATCCCCAACCATCTGGTGGCTGAATGCTGAATGCAGTTACAAGGCGGAGTGTGAGCACCAGGCACACACGGATGAGAATGAGATAGAGAGACAAGGGATGAGTGACAGTGTGTGTGTGTGTGTGTGTTTCAGGGCCGTGTTTATATAAATTAATAAAGGTTATGAGTCTCTGAAATATTAATTCTTTTGTCACGTGTTTGTGTTTATATGAGTGTTGATGTCTGTATTTGCATATGGGAGTGGTGGTGGTTCTTCACTTCCAATATTGCTGTTTTTCTATCTTATTCTTATCTATTTCTAATTTCCTTTATTAACCTAGGAAACAGTCACCTGAAAGTACTTTGCTATCCTTTAATAGGCCTCCCCTCCTTCGTGGGGATAAATTATTTTCATTTCTAAATGCGAGGGAGTTGCTTATAAGGGACCGTGGCTGTTGATTGTTGGGACATCACAGTATTCATAAAGCTTTCAAATTAGCCCCACCTGGCCTGTCTTAACAATCATTATGCATGAGCCATAACCCTAACAAGATGTGTGTGTGTGTGTGTGTGTGTGTCTGTGCGTGTGACCCTAAAAAGCTAATTTAAGTCTCAGATGTTATCCAAGAGCTCAAATGTCTTGACGTGCCCAAACATTTGCATAGAGTTTCTTATTTTTTTTTCAATCTGATTTTTATTTTTTTATTTTTACAAAGCGAATATAATACAGTAAGCTGTGTGTGTGTGTGTGTGCGTGCTTATGATGTTAAAAAGAATGTTCTTTGACTTACTGGCTTTTGGAGATAAGTTCATCTTCCATTTACTTAATTATTCAAAGTAATTGAAATTCAGACCAGGAAAGGCCAGAATTTGACTTGTCACTCTGTGTGTGTGTGTGAACAAATTGTTGTTATGTGTTACATGTTGTTGTTGTCTTTATACTTTATAGTATGAGTGAGTACGTACTTAAGTTTTTATCTGTGCACAGGCAAACATATGCACAGGCTACGTGTGTGTGTGTGTGTGTGTGTGTGTGTGTTTGTATCTCTGAATAAACACACAATCCCAGAGAAGCACACACTCACAAAGTGTATCAGTGATAGGCATAAAAGCACACACACACACACACATAATGTGTTAGTGATTAGGTCTAGAGTCTGAGCCCTGTAATATATCCCACATGAAATTTCCTCCTGTCTGATCTTAGCATTGTAATTGAAATCTTACAGCGGCCAGCCTTGATGCATGTGTGCTTATTTAAAATTGAGATATTACAATGTGTAGTAAATAAATAAACATTATCCCGATGCATGTCTGCTTATTTAAAACTGAGATATTACAATGTGCCGTAAATAAATAAACATTAACCTCCGGTGAATATGCATGAGTTCTTCAGCTCATCCAGCATATTTCATCACCGTAATTACTCAAACTGGGTGTGTTTATTAAGTGTGTGTGTGTGTGTGTGTGTGAAATATAGATAAATGTGTGTGTGTGAATGTGTAGTAGAGATGGAGATAGATAGAGAGAGAGAGAGTGTGTGTGTGTGTGTGTGTGTGCTCATTAGTTCTATCCAGGGCAAGGATTAGAGAAACAATGAGAGTAATTGAATTAATTTCTCTGTGGAATTTACCGGAATTTGAGGAATGGGTGGAAATTGGTGAGGAGTACCCCTCAGAGGCACCTGTTGACTCTCTGAGTAGGCTCTCTCTCTCTCTCTCTCTTTCTCTCTCTCTCTCTCTCTCTATGTCTCTATCTCTCTCTCTATCTCTCTTTCTCTGTCTCTTTTTCTCTCTCTTTTTGAGAGAGATTGTGTTTCATGCTTTCATGCAGTTTGTGAGGCAAAGGCCGTTAATGATGTTTTCTAAACAAAGTTCGGGAGGAGCCCTTAGGGATGATTGACAGCAACTCACCTGTCTTCTGCCACTAGGATATTTAAGCCGGCCTCCTTATCCATACGTCACACGCTGCAGCGCTCGCAATATTATTCCTCCTCCTCCCCTTCACTGATAGCCCAGTTACACATCCTCCTTACACAAGAGCCTGATCAGCTGGAGACTTCGCTCACTGCCTTGCTTAGGAAGTAATTTGTCCACAGGGCCATTGAACTGTTCAATGCTTCACTTAAGGGAAGAGGAGAGATAGACTTCTCCGCATAGTCTGTCTGCCTCTTCACCCCCTCCATGTTTGGATACTGTCTGTCCACTAGCCACTTTTTACCACTGTCTTTCTGCCTCACTACTAACGCAGCCATGCAGAACAGTGAAACACTGCAAAGTCATAATATTCCCGCTTATCTCTAAATACAGTCACACACAGATATACACAGGGACAGTACAGATATCATACGGTCATTACATAGAATCATACTTTTAGTATCAAAGTGACCCACTAATGAGAAATGCAGAACATTAAACCATATATTGGACATAATGCAGAACATTAAACCATATATTGGAATACTGGACATAATGTTCTATTCCACTTTCTCTCACCTTACTATGCACAGAGAATCACAGGATCAGTCCCTGCCTCAGTCATTGCAAGCACCTCTTGATTGATTAATCACCCGCTATGTGGATACTGTTTTTAGAATTGTTTTAGATTAAGTGTTATTTAGTATAATTTGTATTTTAGTATATTCTTTATCTTCTACTGTCCTTATTGCTTTGTTGTGTTTTTTTTATATTACATACTTTTAATTACTTTTTTCTGCCGTTAGTGAATGTGTGTGTGATGTCTGTATGCTTACTGAGACCTTAAATTTTGTCAGGATTTCAGGAAGGAGGACCCAAATGCACAACCAGTGAAGCAAGACTTGTATTAATCCAGACTTTACTCAGACACATACATAATCCCTTAGTCTAGAAGAAACAGAAATCACGATACGACAAAGCCAACACAGAACCCAAATACACAGAACAATTAAGTAGATAACCAATGACAGAGCAGATAATCAGTGAAGACAGGTGAGCAAACAATTAATGAATTGACAGAGACAAAAGGGATCAGGTGAGAACAGAACATGGAGGGAACCAGCAGAGACAGGAAGCAAATACCAAATAAGGAGAGGGGTGGAGACAACACATAACCGATAACAGAGGTCATACAAAACACAACAGAAATCAGGAGCAATACACAAAATAGCCAGCAGGGTGGCCAGTGGGCACAAGTCCTGGCTGAAATCATGACAAATTTCCCCTGAGGTTCAATAAAGTATCTATCTATCTACACAGGGGGTGCAAACTGCCATTGCTCTATCGCGATCTCCACGATCATACCGACCTAGCAAACTAGTGAATTTGTTCTACATTAACTCTTTGACCATTAAACATTTTCATTAGAGACTTTTATTTTGGGTTTATATGTGTGGAAACATCGTTTAAAATATCACGTGATAAATTGTCTCTTAGGTCAAGCAAAAATCTATGTAGGTTGTAAAAATAAAATTTAGAAAACTTCTAGTGATAAACATAGTAATGGTCCTCTCAATTTCTGTTAGGTCTCGTAAGTTAATTGATTTTCGTTTCTACAAAGCCATGACAAATCTTGAATCCTTTGAGGAAATATGGTGTTGGTGATGGTAAATTGCAGTTTGCACATTTCTTAGAGGGCGTGTCTCATTTCAGGGGCCGGATGCTTCGGAGCACCTAGCACCTAGCACTGGTCTTCTGTGACCGCATAGACCGGACCTAGCTGGACCAACGTTTTTTTAAATGGGAAGGTCTAGCCCAAAAGAACGCCCTGTTACGTCATGAGCCCAAGTAGGCCTACTGATCTTTCTAACTCATGTTCGTGAAAAGCATCCTTTCAGATCAACGTGCACTGAAAAAAATGGAAATAGGGGGTCTTTGATTTGACACAAATTAATTTGATATATGCAACATGATTGTTTTATATTCTGCTTGTAAACGTGTTTTAATTAAGTAGATTTTAAGAGATAATTTTGAATGCTGGATGTAGACATTTTTCTTGTGTTGATTGAAAGTGAAAATTTCAAGTTCAGACATACTCCAGAGCAGCAGGTGGCTGTAATGTGTCATTAAAACAATACGTAGTAGTAGAAGAAGAAGTGTTTGAAGCATGGTCTGACCGTTAAAGTTTGGATATCCATCATCAGTGACTGAAGTGGAAGAGAGAATGGCAGATCGAATTAGCCTACTGAAGGGTAAGTTTATCAACCTTATGATCATGTTATATTAGACAATACATCTCCTAGCTGTTTTCTTACAGTATTACAGCGTTTCAAAGTTGACCCTTGATGTCTTTGTATTATTTTTTGGTCCGTTTCTTTTTACCAAGTTAACGTTCGCCTAACTAACCAGTTAGCTGCATCTGTTGGGCGGTTGGAAAAATACATAAATCATAGTAAAGCTAAATTGGGGTTGGTTTGGTACAGTCCATTAATTTGATCACGTTTGAAGCATAATAAGTTGTATGTGAGTGAAAAGCCTGTTAGCCTGTGTGCGCCAAGTGTGTTGCCAGCAAATGGCTGCCTAAAAGCAAGCTAGCATAGCCACGTGGACAAAAAGCCATTTGCAAAGTTACATTATACTGTAGCATCCAAAAACGTTTAGCCCTAGGAAGTTGTCTCCCCATATGATGAAAATATGAAATATAAATATTTTGATTTGTTTGTGCAGGCAAAAAAACAGGTAGTACAGTGTACGCATACAACTTTTTTGTCTAAGATGTAGTGATGTTACTGTTTGAAGTCACTGAAGTTTGATCTTTTATTTATTTATGAATTTACTGTTGATAAAATTAATGTCTTATACACCAATAAATGGCTGTTATGCCAGATGTGTGGTGCAGTATGCGTATCTTTTGTCTGGCACTGTCGTATGTGTGATGGTATGAAACTAATTTTCTTCCTGCTAATCTTATTTCAGATCAACACGGAATTTCAAAAGAATCACAATTGTCCCACTTCAATCCAAGTTCCTGTCTCCAAGCAATGATTAAGCAAATTACTGATGTGAGTGATGCAGAGTTTTAATCATGCAAACCTTACAGAGGCTAATATTTTTGATCATGTTGATATTGATACTTCTTCACATATTGTTCTATTATTATTCTATTATTCATCACATCCTAAAATTTGTGATGACCTCGGGAAGAATAAAGTATCTCTATCTACCTATCTATCTATCTATCTATCTATCTATTGTATTCGTCTAACTTTTTGTTTCTTTTTATCATATGGTCGTTTATAACAGTGGCTGACTTAAATGAAACTTGGATTAACGTGCTAATCAATAATGTTTTTATTTCAGTGTGATATTGATGCTGGCCGAGTGTCTCCTGAAGGGACTCTGTATCTACACGGGGGAAGATCCTGAAAACTTTGTGCAGGAATATGTGGTATGTACATGAACATGTCTATTTTCACATTCATTTCTCAATAGGGCTTTGTTAGAGGGTCTCATTTTCTTACTGTTATGTGGATTTGTCTGCCTAATTCAGGGCATGGATGAAGTTGATGTCATTGAAGACAACTGTTGGGGTTTATGTCCTGAGAGAACATGAGTCAAGTGAACCAGAGGACATTGGGGTTGTACTCCAAGGAATAAAGTTTTGACAGATCTACATGGCATACCGTTCACTATGATGTCGGAGTTGATAACCTCATGTACCTGCCTGTCCTTAGATACACCTTTGAGGCATTGCAAAAAATCTTCATGGAGCTGGATGAAGGCAAACTACCAAGGTTGGTTAAAGAACAACCTGTTTCAGTGAATGACTTTCCATTTTTATTTTTTGAAAAAGAAATACTGTTTTTACTATGTTGAAACCTGAAAGGACTATCAATGGCTGAGTGACCACGGGTCATGGAATCTTTTTGTGAATGTTTTTTATTATTATTATTATTATTATTTATTCATTATCTTTATTTTAGGAACTAGAATGTATTTTGTGTCAAGAATGTAATAAGGGGTTTTTGAATTCAAATTCCCCCTCTATCCCCCCCCCCCTCTCCCTTGTGGCTTTTTTTTGTACTCACTTTTTATTGTATCACAATACAGATACACAAACCCAAACATAGAGAACAGGCATACAGAAAAGAGACAACGCTTTTAGGTGCCACATGTATTCAACTGACTATATGAAGCTCTTTCATCTCTGAGCCCCAGGGGCGGACTGGGACCAAAAATCGGCCCTGGCATATTTGGCCCAAGCGGCCCTCAAATCGATTGGGCACACCTAATTAAATACAAAATCTTTGCCCTTAATTATACATATTTTCAACTGTCATGGAGCCCTGAAAGTGCTGTAGGCCTCATTGGCCATCACTCTGACTGATCAGAGGTAGCCATGGAGCACATGATCTCCATATTCAAGTAGGCTATACAAGCAATTAATAAAGAAGAGTTTCTTCTTGAAATCAAAATATCATTTCAAATTATTCAATGGGCTACATTTAAACTATAGGCCTACAATGCTCAATTGACAGCTGCACTAAAGAAATATTGAAGCCTATTGTATGTGTAAAGAGCTAAATTACCTAGATTGTCATAATGTAATTTATACCAGTTGTCACTGTAGGACAAAACAACACGAAATAAACGGCTGTTGCTAGAAATATTTTATTCCTGTAGGCTATAGCCTACCTTTGGAACAGTATAGCTACATGAACTAATTATATTTAATGTCTTCCAGTAGCCTATCGTATAGGTTATAGCTTAGTTGGCTTGTGCATGAATAGCCTATGACTTGACGTTTTGTAGCCTACATTTCCGTCAGTCTACAGTCTTTTAGCCCATCTTTACCAACCCTTCCAAGATAGATCCCTTTTGACGCTCTACTTTGAGAGACCAACCACCACTCATGCCATCAATGTTGAATTTTGGGCGTCTGACGGAAATTGATCAATCTGACCAACAATTAACGTTGATTTGACTTTTGCTGTCTGGGTTTGCAAATCATTCATTTAGAAAATTTATATTGGGCTATTTGTTATTATAATCACAGCACAGCCTTACTATGTTATCATTACCATATCATTACATTATCGCAATTAATAAGTCATCATAATCATCATCGTCAGCATGGCATGTCACACATAGCCTACCTGCTCCACCACTGAGTTCTTATCATGTAGCCTCAACTAGGCTCTACACTCTCCACTACACTCTCAACTCAACGAACTTCAACATGTTGCTGACATATGCTAGCCTACTTGCAATATTGTAATTTTGAAGCTTCTACATTGCTGCTACTTTTGCACAATTGTCACTACCGGCACCCGCCGTAATTTCGAGTAGGCAACTTCAATTAACTTTTGATGCGCTCACAGAATCCTGGCTCTGAATGGGAGGGTGGGGGCCTGGCGTGAGTTGTTATTGGATCAGTCCAGTGTCAATATGGAAATGTAACCAATGGGCCTCTGATTGTCCTTCCTTTGGGCCGATCGTTGGCCAAAATAATTAAATTATATAGCCAATTCTATCGGCCCAAAAGGTGCATCGGCCCACCGGTATGCCAGATGCCCAGTCCGCCCATGCTGAGCCCCATACAATCTTGTGTGCGTTAAAAGCTGACCTAAGTCTAAAGGTCTAATGTCTATAGGGATACCATAAAGTGAAACCAACTCATTAAAGCTTAATAAAGCGTGGCCACCATTTAAGTCTCCAATGACCCAGTGACCCTTCTCTGTCCCTTGGCTTGCTTTGATTTCTACTCCTTACACATGCACACACACACACAAACGCCCACACACATACACACACACACAAACACATGCTCATACATAAAACACACAGACAAATAGCAGACACTTTTGCTCCCAATCGTCATTTCACATTTACACACACACACACACACACACACACACACACACACACATTTAGATTAGTCTCCACTCCACCTACTTGTGCATAATGCCTTCACTATAAGGACATGTGAAAAGGGGGTGTGAGTGTGTGAAAGAGTCGAAACTAAGCCTGGCATCTAGTGTGTCTATTTTCACAGCACTGGCCTACACTCTCTGTCTCACACAAGCGCACACACACACACACACACACACACCTGCCAGGCCAGACGCCGCGGTTCTTTCCCACTCCCAGACTGGTTCTTTTAACTCCATTATTCTACCTCTGTTGTAGCCTATGCGCTATGTGGTGTCTTTTGTGTTTTTGCCATCTCGTACCTTATGTTCATGCTTCTGATCCCTGAGATAGGGACATAATAACACACACACACACACACACACACACACACACACACACACACACACAGAAAGAGACACACACACATGCACAAACAGAAACACACACACAGACAGACACACACACGCACACACACATACCAATTCACAGTGAAAGTGGGTGAGAGAGTGTGGCGAGGCGAGAGGGCAGTGAGAGGCCTGCCTCTTCAGTGGGGAGTTGAAACTCCTGTTCAAATGGGTTTTTATGGGGGAAGAGACGCCATTATTCTCCATTAGATTCCTCCTATAAGAGCTCTTCACTACCCAGCAATTACACCAGCCGCTACTGCTCTCTCTCTCCATCTCTCTCTCCCTCTCTCTCTCTCTATCTCTCCCTCATATATTTTGTCCTTTATGCTAAGTCTTTTTCCACCCACCATCTCTCTTTCTCTCTTATTCTCTAATATAATTTAATTCTTCTTCTACTCTCTCTCTCTCTCTCTCTCTTTTTCTCTCTCTCATTTATTCTGTTCTTATGCTAACTCTCCTTCTCTCCTGCCCTGTCTCTCCCTCTCATAATCTTCCTTTCTGCTTCTCTCTCTCTATCTCCCTCTCTCTCTCTCTCATTCTCTTCTCTGCATTTTGCCTTCCCTCTCTCCCACTCAATGGTCCTAATGTAAAAGCCTTTCTGCATTAAGGAGGAAGGGGGGTGGGGGTAGTTTCATTAAGCTGTGTTTTTCGCAAGGCCATGCCAGTGCAACTGCACGCCACAGAGCCACAATGGAGGTGGGAGACCACTCAGCACTCTCAAAGTGAGCCTATTGTCAGAGCGAGAGAGAAGAGAGAGAGAGAGAGGAAAAAAGAAAAATGAGAGAGAAGAGAGAGAGAGAGAGAGGAGAGAGGTTACAGGTGGGTGCATTGAAGGGCGTTGCTCCATAAATTGTGTGGGAGTTAAGGGTCATAGTACATTGTGTGTGTGTGTGTGTGTGTGTGTGTTAGAATGTTGAGAGGTTTTCAGGTGGCCAGAGACAAGCAGTTGATATTTTAAAAGAGGCCTTCAGAAAAGAAACCCTAAAATAAAACGTGTGTGTGTGTGTTTGTGTGTGTGTCAGAAAATAAACCTAAATAAAACCCTCTTTATTCTTGTGGATGTGTTTGGGCATCTCCTCTTAGTCAGGTGATCCACTCATCATCCCGTACACATACACTGTACAAAGTAACATCTTATAGTGAGGGTACTCTTTATATGCTTAACAGTACAATCACAGATCCTGGCAGCCAGGCGCTGCTAGAAAAGATAGACTTCAAAAGTATACGACTGAAGAAATCCCAACCATGCCATCTGGCCTCCCTCTCCAGAATGGCAGTGAGTCTAGTGTGGGACGAGTGTGTGTGTGTGTGTGTGTGTGTGTGTGTGTGTGTGTGGATAGGCATATTGTGCAGTGAATAAACCTCATTCCCAGACACCTTACAAACCCCTTGTGCCGGTATCTTTGAGGTCACAAGGCCGAGTCTAGTGTGGAAAGAGTGTGTGTGTGTGTGTGTGTGTGAGACTGCAATGAACCAGATCAGAAGGGACCTCACAACCTGGGATCTGTTGCTAGCACATCCCTGTCGGTGTTAGCAAAGTCCTTAAAGGCAAGTCCCACCACTTAGCGGCCATCTTGGTAACGGCTTCAGGTATTTAATTTGGAAGATCAGGCTACTTACATTACATTACAGAAAGAGAGTATGAGTAGACCACTGCCTTTATATTGGTGTTGTGAACTAACCCCATACATTGAGTGTCTCCTCATTATACAGTCTCTGGTGTGAGTTTTTGCAGCCCTTGTGGAAGACATGAAAGATGTAGAAGCACAAAACCCATTTTCCTTGACAGCGGTCTGTTATACTTAGCATCGGTTTGTTATTTAGAATTAGCAGACCACCGAACGTTGGGAAGGCCCATTCAAGTGAATGCAGCATTCTGCAGCATTATGAAGAGCTGTGTAATAATAATTATT
>NC_055978.1:9717236-9732236 GCF_018492685.1 Alosa sapidissima | reverse complement strand
ACAGAATTTGAAAATCTATCTCCACAAAGAAAACTATATATATTATTGGGAGAGGAACCAAACTGTTCATGCCTAGCTGCAGATTATATTATGACCTGCCATAAAACAAGAGAAAAGTTGTAACTTTCATGTGTGTGGCATATTGATGAGTTTATCCCCTTTGTGTACATGTAAATGCTATGCTTGATATTAGTTATTGCTATTTACCTCAAATTAATTAATGTAGATGTATCTGCAAGTGTAGGCATACAGTATAATATGTGTTTACAATAATACATTTTTTTTGTTTTGTTTTGTTTTTCTACAGTATAGCACTATTGCTGAAGCTATTACGGCCCTTTTAATACCATTTACCATTTATCCTTTTATTATTATTATTATTATTATTATTATTATTATTATTATTATTATTATTTTTTTTTTTTTCTTTCCTTTCATTATTTTTTATTTTATCTCTACTTATGTAAAGTTGATTATTAACAAGTTATACTTGGAGCTTTGGCAACAGTGACTTTACTCATTCATGCCAATAAAGCACCATTTGATTAGATTTTATTTGATTTGAGACAGAGAGAGAGAGAGAGGCAGTATCAGGCTTATTATACGGCTACATGCCAAAACAAGGCAAGAAACTTCACACAAAAGATGTGCTAGAGACAGACGCTAGCTCCAATGGTGTCATAGCATAGCGACAGACGCTAGCACACATGGCACCATAGCATAACGACAGACGCTAGAACCCATGGCGCCATAGCGTAGCGACAGACGCTAGCACACATGGGTTTTAGCCTCTGTGTTAGCCCAGCTCTAAGTCCGAGGTGCTGAAAGGTTGCGGCAAGCCTGGGTCTGGGCAAGATGTAGGGCTATTGGAGGAATGCAGGTTCAAAGTCAAAGTCAAAGTCAGCTTTATTGTCAATTTCTTCACATGTTCCAGACATACAAAGAGATCGAAATTACGTTTCTCACTATCCCACGGTGAAGACAAGACATATTTTACCAATTTAAGTCCACAGACAAACATAACATTCAAGTAAACAAAAAAGTAAGTAAATAAGAGGGCACATATAATAATGAAAAAAATAAGAGCAGCAAAATTTGGTTGAAAATTGTGCATAGACAGTCAATAAAATACTAGTGCAAAGTCAGGCCAATAAAAGGCTTGTGTAGTTCTGTTTGACCTAAGTAAGAAAGAAAGTGACATAGTGGTGCAAGTTATGTAAGAGCAGCAGATGTGTTGTGTTTTCAGGACAACAACAACAAGTTGTAAAGTGTACAAGTGTGCAAGTGGAGTAGTGCACGCGGCCATTGTGGGTCCAATGTCCAGGATGTTATGTAGCTGAGGGTGGAGGGGGGAGAGGAGGGAGAGAGTTCAGCATCCTTACAGCTTGGTGTATGAAGCTGTTGGTGAGTCTGGTAGTGCGGGAGCGCAGGCTTCTGTACCTCTTCCCAGAGGGCAGTAGATCGAACAGATTGTGAGCGGGGTGACTTGCATCACTCACAATTTTGGTCGCCTTGCGGGTGAGGTGGGTGGTGTAAATGTCCTTCAGGGAGGGGAGTGAAGCACCAATAATCCTTCCAGCTGTGTTCACTATGCGCTGCAGGGCTTTCCTGTTGTATTCAGTGCAGCTTCCGCCCCACACAGCGATACAGCTGGAGAGGATGCTCTCAATGGTGCCTCGGTAGAATGTGGTCATGATGGCTGGTGGAGCACTTGCTCGCCTGAGTTTCCGCAGGAAGTACAGGCGGCGCTGAGCTCTCTTCGCCAGTGATGCAGTGTTGGTGGTCCAGGAGAGGTCTTCGCTGATGTGCACCCCCAGGAATTTGGTGCTGCTCGCTCTCTCCACCACAGCACCGTCGATGGTCAGTGGCAGGTGTTGGGTGTGACCTCTCCGGAAGTCAACAACAATCTCTTTGGTTATTTAAGGGATCTCATCAGTGTGTGTGCAGGACATCAGGGCTAGAGTGACCACCGCCATGACACTGAAAATGAGAACACTTGTGCCCAAAAGTTAGGACAAAGGTCCAAAAGTGAGGACACAAACGGAATTGGAGTAACATATGGGAAATAACATTAGAACATTTCTATAGAAGGCACCTATTTATTATAACATAATTTATTATAGTAACTTTTGTTGTTTTTTTTCACATTAGTCAGCTATTTCCAACATCTGTCTGGAGAGAGAGCTCAAAAACCGGACTGTCCGGACGAAATCCGGACAGATGGCCACCCTAATCAGGGCATCGTTGACCTCAGCCAGGCCACAGTAGAAAATAAATTAACTCTTCAAGAAGACAATACAAAAAAAAGAAAATAAATAAATAGACGCATTCAATTCATCATTGGTAGATTACATTTACATCCAAATGATGTGGAGAGCCCCCATCCCACTCTCTCAGGCCATCCCTCAGAGGCCCACTTTATGAATGATTATTGCTGCTTTTATTATCGTTATTATTATTTGTCTAAGTTAACTCGTTTTGATGTGGGAAATCAATTTGTCGCTGAGAGAGAGCGAGACAGAGAGAGTGAGAGAGAGAGAGAGAGAGAGAGAGAGAAAAATAAATTGCTCTGGGGGTGGATGTGTGGGCTCAGGACCTCTTGTATTATACAACCTTGGGCAAGGTGTGTGTGTGTGTGTGTGTGTGTGTGTATACCTTGGTGCGTATACCTTGGTGCTTCTCTAACTATTTGAGATATGTGCAGAAGGAACATGCTTCACCAGCTTAATGGACATTTAAAAGCCTGTGTCAGAATACCCTTTTAACACACTGGAGGATTCACACACACATACACACACACACACACACACACACACACACACACACACACACACACACACACACACACACACTATAAAGCTAAATTTGTCTCAATAATATTTGTATATGCGCAGAGGGGGATCCACAAATATTTCTTGATTTGCATGTGTGTTTTGATATCTACAAATAAAAAAATCATATTTGTAACTCATATATTGATTTTTACAAATATAGATGTGCATTTGTAAATAAAATGCCATCTGCAAAGCCTAAGATTTCCTTTGTGAAATGTGATTCTGCATTTGTGGATCACCAGCACACGCATTCTTCGCTTTCCAAAGTTACGTGTTTTTGAGACGTTCTTCGCATGAAAGTCGCACAAATCCACACGTAAAAAAATCATATTTGTAACTTGTAAATTGGTTTTCACAATTGTAGATGTGTATTTGTAAATTAAATGGCATTTGTAAAACTGAAAATTGCCTTTGTGAAATCTAATTTTGCATTTGTGGATCACCAGCACACACAGTTTTCGTTTTCGCATTTGTGGATCAGCACACGTATTTTGAGACAATCTTTGCGGCAGAGAAGCCACCCAGATCCACAAGTAGCCTCCTGACACTTTCTAATCCAGTAGATGGCAGTGTTGTTCTATGGGACTCACACAGAGCTAGCGAACCTAGTTCTTAAATCTAACAAGTTATGCCTTTTACAACAAGCTTTTTGATGGAAAAGTGGTGTTTAATTTTCATAATCTTTGTTTAGTAAACACATAAAAGCCGTCAGTTTGCAAGCGAAATCAAGAATTACAATCTTTGAGTTTGTTTATAGTTACCTAGCAACCGAGGCTTGTGCTGGTGATCCACAAATACAGAATCACATTTCACAAATTAAATTTTAGGTTTTACAAATGGCATTTTATTTACAAATGCACATCTATATTTGTAAAAATCAATATATGAGTTACAAATATGATTTTTTTATTTGTAGATATCAAAACACACATGCAAATCAAGAAATATTTGTGGATCACCCTCTGTGCATACAAATATTACAAACACACACACACACACATACACACACACACACAGAGTTATGTACAGACACACTATGTACAAACACTCACACACTCATTTATTCTGAAAATCTCCTAACAGGCAATTGTGGACAATACTGTGGGTTTCTGGAGTGTTTTGAGAGTGTTTTGTCTGTGTGTGTGTGTGTGTGTGTGTGTGTGTGTGTGTGTGTGTGTGTGTGTCCACACATTTGTGTACATGTCTATATTAATAAGATATGGTATGGTTCTGCTTAAATAAACTGGTATGGGCTTAACTTATTAATTATTAAATATGTTTGCTGGCATGCACTACATGCATGTGACGTCACCACTATACACGGGATGTTATGAAGACCTGTGTGTCTCTGTGTGTGTTAGTGACCTTTCACCTTTGCCTGCCTTCAAGATGCGCATCGTATTGCTGTTGTTTTAAGAGATGCTGAAAAGCAGGGTAAGATCACTACAGACAGTCTGTTTTGTCCATTTAGCTGATGTTGAAAAATAACATGTAACATTTATATCGTTTTGTAGTGTCATTCTGAAGTACATGTTGGCAAGCAAAAGCTTTTCAACAAGCATCAAATTTAAACTGAATTGGCCGGTGAAAGTGGCTACCAGATAGATAGATAGATAGATACTTTATTGATCCCCAGGGGAATTTAAGGTCTCAGTAGCATACAGACAACACACACACATTCACTAACAGCAGAAAAAGTAATTAAAAGTATATAATATAAAAACACAACTAAGCAATAAGGACAGTAGAAGATAAGAATATACTAAATATACTAAAATACAGATTATACTAACTAACACTTAATTTAAATCAATTCTAAAAACAGTATCCACATAGTGGTGATTAATCAATCAAGAGGCGCTTGCAATAACTGAGGAAGGGACTAAGCCTGTGCTTCTCTGTGCATAGTACGGTAAGGTAAGGTGCTCTGTGTGAGTGAGTGTCACAGTGATAGTGTAATGGTGATAGTGGTCATGGTGATAGTGCAAATAAGTCCAACAGTGCAACAGTGCAAGAATAAAGTCTATATATCTATATATCTATATATATAACTATTTTAAGAAGAGGTATAAGTGTGGCCACAGTTTGGCCACATCGGTTTCTTTTCTATGTCAGCTAGCAGCTATGCAGCTAACCTGGGAAACCTTTTGAAATTGCAAAGGGAAAGCATGCATCGTTTTAATGAATCATGTTTATTTAGTAACCTACAGTACTAGGCGGCAAATGTCCACTCGGTCTCTGTTAGTAGGCTAGTTTACGCAAAAGCAACTCCTCGAGGCACTAGTAGCAGGAAGGTAGGCTGTTATGAAATAGGCTCCCTACTTCATCTTCCCGTAGATCAGTGTTAAATTGTGGTCCAACTCCGCCAGATATCCCTAGTGGTCCAAGATCAAATGTGATGTGAAAAAAGTTGAGAAAAAAAGTAGCAACACTGTCTTCATTTGCAATTTTAACTTTAATTTGCAATATTTCGGTCAGATGACCATCCTCAGGCAATTGCAACTTTTTGTGATGTTGGTGACCCTCCTACGCACCTGTCCCAAGGAGGTGTCAAAAGTACTCAACGTTCCAAAAAAGTTGTGAAAAAAGTTTTTTATGTTGTCGTTTTAGGGCCGTCCAAAATGAAGGTGTTAGCGTTACAAATAAATTTAACACAATTGTCACGTTTACTCTGCTATTGAGATTAATCTGCTATATCTTCTGTATTGACATAAATTCTAAGGCTTGGATGGCGACCAGGGTATCAAATTAAACTACAAGTTCTCATACACATGTCATTCATAGAATGAAGGTAAGAAGGCAAAAAATGTACTTCTCCAAAGCTCAACTCTCCTCTTTTCCATCTGCTTTCTGCCTCTCAGCCAGCAGCCTACTTAAAAGAACATGTCACTTCTTTGAGAAATAAGCTCAGCTTATTTGTAGTCTGCGGTGTAGGTTGGTGGTCTATACATTTTGACTTAAGTTGAATAAAGGACATCCTTATATTTTGAGAAAATAATCTAAAAAATGCTGTACCCCTTTCTGATTCAAAGCCTAACCCACTGCTACAGAAATCTGATAGTCAGCTCAGGTTGCAGTTATAAAGGGGTAATTCAGTATTTAAAATAAAAAGATGACCTATATTGTTAAAGGCGAACTGTGCAGGTTGTTTAGCTTAATATGCAGGTTTTTCTAGCTTAATTTACTTTCACTTAACAGCTTCGGAGTCATTGGAATGGTTATGTGACTTTTTTCAGGTTAAATGGTGACCGTCTCGATTCCCCCTAGCGCCTGAGAGCGGAAAAACCACCCTTGCAGGCACCGGCTAGAACAAGGTAGCGATGGACTTTCTCAGACATTCGTCATGACAGAGCCAGCGAAAAAGAAGCAAAAATCGAGAAAACAGCGAGGAAATTACCAATACTGCATACTGTAGTTTCTCTTTAACAAATCTTGTTCCATGTTCCCTTTTTTGAATTTGAGCCCCTGCCTCTCAAAAGGTCTCTGCACGACCCTGGTGTGAGTGTGTGTGTGTGTGTTTGTGTGTGTGTGTCTGTGTGTCTGTGTGTGTGCCTGTAAGATTGTATTTGTCTTTTGTCCTTTGGTAAGATTACATTCACTACCATGCCTCTGTTCAGTCTGCCCAATTGTGTTAGTTGTTGTATAATACATACCTGTCATGCCCACAGAATCAAACACACACACACACCACACACACACACACACACACACACACACACACACACACACACACACACACACACATTGTATAAACAAGTCTTACAGATGTAAGGTTTAATCTGTGTTTCACAGTCATCATCCACGCCTCAGTGAGTCTGTCAGTCACAGGGCCCTTATATTTGTGTGTGTGTGTGTGTGTGTGTGTGTGTGTGTGTGTGTTTGTGTGTGTGTGTTTGTGTGTGTGTGTGTGTGTGTGTGTCATTCACATAAAAGAGATAATTGTACATGCCCAGACAGGGTTATGTATCATAGCGGTGGCGGCCACACAGACACCAAGAGATACGACTCGCGTCGATAAAATAGATTTGGCCCCCTACCCTCCACATGAGTCATTCTAAACAATGGGTCTCAATCACCATCCTGCCTCCGAACACACACACACATAAACACACACGAACACACACACATAAACACACACACACAGACACACACGCGCACACACACACACACACACACACACACAAACACACAAACACACACACACAAACGCTCATACACAAATACAAACAAATCAACACACATACAGTACAAGCATACATAGGACCCTTGAGGGTATTTTTAATTGCGACAAACAACAACACTGATTAAAATAGACGATAGATCCAAGTACGGTGACAAATCCCTCCTCCACCAGTTGCTAGACATCCAGAGTTTCGATTCAAGCCTAAATTCGCTGCACAAGGTTTTCAGGAAATAGGCCTACTTGTATTTAACGTGTGAAACACGAAGACATGCATAACGTGTGAAACACGAAGACATGCATTTGTTTATAATGCATAATAAACGCGGAAGCGATGCAGGCCATAGTTTTGCACAAATTGAAGCAGAAATAGACCTACACCAAATGTTGAAAAAACGTTCACGTGTGATGAAGTCTTGGGGAGGCTATGTTATTCACCTAGATTCTGATTCTGAAGGAGAATATCTGCCTTTTGGAGATTATGATCGATCGTCTATTGACAGTGATAGTCACGGTGCGTCTGTGAATGGAGGTGGGTCTTTGCGTGTATACGACGGTGTCCACTAAGCATAGGCCCTACCATGCTTATTTCGACCCTCTGCCCAACATAGCTGGAGGTGGCAGTGCTAATCGTGATGATAGTGTCCGTAATGGACGTGGTACAGACAGCAGGGGTAGTAAAAATAGGACTCTGAAGAACAAAGTCACCCACAATAGGAACCGATTTGACCAGGCTACTTTATTGTAGGCCTATAATAACGGTTTGTGGTTATAGGCTAGTAATAGTTTACTATTGTTGGTTTACATCTTAGGCCTACTGTTTTCCTGTTAATTTGTTATATGGGTAATATGACAAAACCTGTAAACCTGCTCAAATACGTTCAGCATCCAGTATTTACTGAAAGGTGCATAATTTGAGGTGCTTGCCATCCAGTGGCAAATTAGATACATTTACCCCCTTCATAAACTTTATACTCAAAGATTCACAGTAGGACTTTCAAGCCTTACAAAGCCTTACACAGACTACTTTCAAGCCTTTTGAAATTTTGATGTTAAAATCCAATAGTGTTGTTTTGGTAACACTTTATTTTAATGTGTCGCTGTTACAGTGTACCTACCTAATTAGGTACAGTGGTACAACCTGTTTAACAACATGTACTATCAGGTACTATCATTGTACTTGCATTATGTATTTGTGTACCTACATATAGTTGTTACATTGTAATACTGAGCGCTTTTACAAAACTTTGCCAATTTGCCTAAATTTTCATCAGAGGCAAAGAGCTGACCTGAGACCTGCTGGATGGGGTAAATCTGGTCATGATAGATTTGATATACAAATCAGTCTTAGCAAGTGAGTGCAAGTTTTGTAAAAGCACTCAGTATTACAATGTAACAACTATATGTAGGTACCCACAAATACATAATGCAAGTACAATGATAGTACATGTTGTTACACAGGTTGTACCACTGTACCTAATTAGGTAGGTACACTGTAACAGCGACACATTAAAATAAAGTGTTACCGTTGTTTTCTTAACCCTGGTGCTTAAAGTTTGCCATGCAGGTTTAAATAAGTTATCAGAAGAACATATTTTTGTTTGGAGTCAAACACACACATACCTGTTTTTATGCTTTTTGTTTTTTATAATTTGTATTAATATCTTATCATTATTTTATTTATAAGCTAAGGTTGTTAGCACAGGTGTCTAAAAAGAGATACAAAGATTTGCACTTTCTCTTTGCAGTTTTGTGTAGTATTTAAAAAAAAATACATTGCATTTTCAGAAATAGCCGTTCTTTTTTGTATTATTCTTTAACACTGACGTGGCCCTCCAGTCAGATGACGTTGGCCGAAGTGGCCCCCAGCTCATTTGAGTTTGAGACCCCTGTGATAGATGGATCAATAACCTGGAACAGCTGGTTGTTGGTGTGTGCATGACCTATGTGTGTGTGTGTGTCTGTGGTGTGTGTGTGTGTGTGTGTTTATGCATATGTGTCTTTTTGCATATGTCTGTGTGTGTGTGTGTGTGTGTGTGTGTGTGTGTGTGTTTATGATTATGTATGTGTGTGTGTGTGTGTGTGTGTGTGTGTGTGTGTTTATGTATATATGTGTGTGTGTGTGTGTGTGTGTGTGTGTGTGTGTGTCCTGTAAAGATGAAGAGAAGATGATTAGACACACAGCTCCACATGGCGTTCTCCTCCTTGTTATCGTGCGTTATGCGTGTTATCTTGTTTTATGTATGAATGTTGGACTTTTAATGCAATTTACTGAGTTTGAGCCCACCACATAGCTGTTGTACTTGCTAATAACCATTTCTGGGCACCTGTGCATGTGTGTGTGTGTGTGTCAGCAGGCTGTGTGTGTGTGTGTGTGTGGGTGTGTGGTGTGTGTGTGTGTGTGTGTGTGTGTGTGTGAATCTTTGATATCTCAGCCATGCTGTCAGCATGACTCCCTTAATGTGGGCAAATTTAATGAAACAGGGTGAGACAGTACCTCGGTGGTTATCGTGCATTTATTTTTTTATTCGCTCTAAAAGGGGCGGCGGGGGCTTTTGGAAGTGCCCACAAAGGGGGCCAGGCCGGCGGATAAAACTGACCATTTAAATGATGGACGGGAGCACATAAAGAGGAACAGGAGCTTCGGCAGGGGATGAGGACGCTTTCACTCCATCCACACGTACGGGTGTGTGTGTGTGTGTGTCTGTGTGTGTGTGTGTGTATGTTTTTATGTGTGACTATGTGTGTGTATGTGTGTGTGTGTGTGTGTTTGTGTGTGTGCATGTCTGCCTGTGTATTTGTGTATGTGTGTGTGTGCGTGTGTGTGTGTGTGTTTGTGTGTGTGTGTGTGTGTGCGCATGTCTGCCTGTGTGAGTCTGTCTGCATGTGTGCTCATCCCTTAAACAGTGACTTAGCTCAGGGAAAATGAGTGCCCATAAATATGGCTCTGATTCCCCCTGCCTCTCATCCTCTCCCCTCTTTTGTTTTTCTCAGAGCACTAGGGGTGGGTTGGTGTGTGTGTGTGTGTGTGTGTGTGTGTGTGTGTGTGCGTGTGTGTGCGTGTGTGTGCGTGTATGTGCGTGTGTGTGCGTCCGTGTGTGCGTGTGCGTGTGTGTGTGTGTGTGTGTGCGAGAGGGACAGCATTGATCTTGTCTGGTGGGAGTGTAAGAGGCAGACAACTGACCTTTCTCTTGCCTGTGGTCCTACAAGGGAAAAGGAAAAAAAAAGAGAAAGATAGAGGGAGAGAGTTTAGGTGGAACCGGAAGAAAAGGAAAGAAAAAGAAAAAGCACCGCTCCGGCCGACTGGAGGCGTGTGTGTGTGCGTGTGTGTGTGTGTGGAGGCAGAGCTGTGGGGAGAGCGTGTGTGTGTATGTGTGTGGAGGCCAGGGGTAGAGCTATTAACAGACATCACAGGCCCCCCTTTTAACATAGACCAGGGGCCACCAGGCTTGTACACAGGTTACACAAGCAGTGGACTTTTCAATACAGGCACTGGACGGTTTTAACACTGGACGGTTTTTAGCAGATATCAAAAGCACCCCCATTGGATTAAGAAATTACGCACTAAAAAAATAATTACAGGAGATAGAATGAAAGCCATAGGTGACACAGAATGAACCTTAAACATGCAAGGTGCAATAGACACACACAGATTTTTTTTATTTATTTATTTATTCATTTGTCTGCATTTATGTTTGTGTTACACAGGAGGAGGTGCCCTCAATGATTGACATCAGTGTACAGTAAGTGTGTGTGTGTGTATGTGTGTGTGTGTGTGTTTGTGTGTGTTTGTGTTTGTATGTGTTTGTGTGTCTAAACTGGCAATAATACTGTTGATTGAAATTATTTCAGGATATATCGTCTGGATATATCGTCCAGCAAAAATTGCTATCAAAACAGGTCTATGTGTGCGTGTGTGTGTGTGTGTGTGTGAGTGAGTGGAGTGTATAAGTATAAGTATATACTCTTTTGATCCCTGCATTTATCCCAATCTGTGAATTAGTGAAACACACTCAGCACACAGTGAGGTGAAGCACACACTAATCCCGGCGCAGTGAGCTGCCTGCAACAACAGCGGCGCTTGGGGAGCAGTGAGGGATTAGGTGCCTTGCTCAAGGACACTTAAGCCGCGCCTACTGGTCGGGGTTCGAACCGGCAACCCTCCGGCTACAAGTCCGAAGCGCTAACCAGTAGGCCACAGATGTGTGTGTGTGAGTGTGTGCGTGCGTGCACGGTTGTGTGTGTGTGTGCATTCTTGTTCTTCTCTCCCTGCATGTAAATCCCCTGGGGTCAAAGCTCGTCCTCATGTGATCTTTCATAGAACACATTTGTACTTTTCTCAGCTGGGGCTGATGAATAATGAGCCCTCTCTCTCTCCGTAGTCACTCCCTCTTTTTCTGATTTCTTTTCTTCTCTTTCACTCTTCTATTTCCTTTGTCTCACTCACACAAACACTCAATGCAAACACACACACACACACACACACACACACACACACACACACACACACACACACAGTCTGTGTCTCTATGGCTTCTAATTGCCTACATGTTAATCTGTCATGTCATTTGCCCAGTCCAGTCGTCTCTGTGTCATCGTCTTGAAGCATGTCCCACACACACACACATATATAAGACCAATTTTCTGTCAATCTCTCTCTCTCTCTCTCTCTGTTTCACACACACACACACTTTTTTCTGGATGCTTCTGTCTGGCAGAAGGGCTCTCTGGCAGTGGGGCTGGTTTTTGGATAGCTCCTCGGTCCCTGAGCTCCAGTGTCTCTCTATAGCCTCCATCTGAGAACAGCATCTGGGGCCTGGTTCACACAAGTGTGTGTGTGTGTGTGTGTGTGCGTGTGTGTGTCTGGGGCTTGCTTCAGAGGACAGAAGCACCAGGAGGTTGGTTCAGATCATTGCCAGACTGCCTCCATATGCCCAGCTCAAAAGGACACACACACACACACACACACACACACACACACAGACTTGCTCTCTCTCATTTTCACATACACTAATGCACACATACTCACACTCACACCTCTACATGGAGATTAACTAACCCCCCCCGGCCACTTGAAGAACAGAGTGTGTGGGAATGTGTATATGTGTGTGTGGGTATGTGTATATGTGTGTGTGTCTGTGTCTCTGTGTGTGTGTGTGTGTGTGTGTGTGTGTGTGTGTGTGTGTGTGCATCTGTACGAGTGAAAGTGAGAAAATGAGAGATAAAGATACCCGCACCCAGATGGCAGATGCGTACAGAGCCTTTGCTGTGAAATTTGGAGTGTGAGTCTGTGTGTGTATGTTTGTTATTTCTGTGTGTGTGTGTGTTATTTGTGTGTGTGTGTGTGTGTGTGTGTGTGTGTGTGTGTGTGTGTGTGTGTGTGGGGTGGGCGGTGTATGTGTGTGAATGTTGTGTTGTGTTTGTGGATATGTGCACACATATATATATATATATATTGTTACTGTGTGCAGTATAACAATATATACTGGGAGCAAAATTCGGCCCCGGCCCACCACTGGACTCAGGGATAGGCTACTAAAGACAGGCTCATCTTCTGTCTGTCTCACGTTACCCCATGCATTAAACCACATATCACTGCTTGACTAAATGAAAAATATAGGCTACTGAACATGGACATCGTCATAGTTGACAGAAATGACGTTTTTTGCCAACATGTTGTAGGCTAGAAACACAAACACAGCCTTTACTTTGGTTATAGTCCGCGATTCACATTAACTGTATGCTATCACCACAAGTGTATACTAAACGTTTTTGCCCTAGTTTGTGTGCCGTCATCACATTTTGCAATAGGGCCTACCTTCGTTACTAACCTACCAGTTGATAGCCTACTTTTACCTGCATCGACTCGCGATTGATTGTGCATCTAATATAACACTCGGTGGAGAGACCACTTTCCAAGTTTCACTTTCACTGTCGTTGTGAGCTAAAAGGATAGGCCTAATATATGGGAAATACTTTGAAGTTCCTTTTGAGTAGGATCAGCTCCAAAAATGAATGGGTTTTCTTTAACCTGTGCTACACCAAGTTGTGCGAAAATTGTAGGCTACCCGTAGTTTTTTTTTTGTTGACAGAACGGCACTAGCCTACATGGTGCAGTAAATGAGCTCTTGGTAGCGCGTGCAACTTACGTCTATAAAAACAATATATTTATGGAATAAAACTAGACCTCTGATTGCTGTTTACGGTTAAACTGCAATAATGTGAACACCAGCCAGCGGATGCACTCGGACTAGCGGCTGCTTGGACAAATCCACTTGAGGGGTGGGGCAGGGGGGCGCGATCGTAACACACACTGAACCTGTCATGAAGAGGCCAAAATGATTGACCTGTCACCCCCCAAGCCAAATGGATGCAACTGCATTTATAGGCTAGGCCCAGGCCTACATGACGGGCCGCAAATAGGCTAAATAACTTTAAAAAAAAAAAATTAAATCCCGCAGATCACCGGCCCACCGGGCCCGGTTGTACAGATTACCAGTCCGAGCCTGACTATGTGCATTAATCTGTGTATTTATCTGATAGAAATTTATAGGAAGAGTTTGGATCCAAAACGTTATATCCTCCATTTTAATGAATTTTCATAAATATTTTTTTACATATTGTTTCCAAAGTAATTTCAGTAGAACTGTAGTTAGATATTGTTTTTTGATTCATCTTTACTCAATCAAAACAACACAACTGCAATTTTATTGATGAAATACCTGAAATACACAATTAACTCATTGAGTGCCAAAAACGTAATATTACGTTTTTCCTTCCCATGCGTTGAGTGCCAAAAACTTAATATTACGTTTTTAGCTTTTTTTTTAAATGACGAAACTAGACACTCTAACACACCTTATATGTGATTTTGGGAACTCTGTGATGAATGGAAATGAAATATATGACGATCGAAAACTCTTGAAAACGCACAATCTGGACATTTTATCTGGACATTTTATCATAACTCGGTTGCCGCTTTGGGTCGAATCAGTGACGCATGCACGTCAGGTCAAAACCAGGCCATTTTCGTGGGTCTATCACTAGGTGGCAGTCTCGCCAGGTTTCGCTGATCACTTCCCGGAAAGTTTACACAAGTAAGTAACAGGCAACACTTCATATTTCATGAAAGACGTTATATCTCCATTTCTAGAAAAAAACAGCGATTTTGATGAAAACTAGCCACTGTTTAGCTTGCGATTTCTCAGGAACAGAGGCGTGTAGAAATACACGGTTTGCACCCACCGAGAGCTTAAAGCTTTCACCTTTTAATCAAGCCATTGTATGTGTTCATAGCTATAACACAGAAAAAGCTGTGGCTGTACAAAAATCTTTAAGGAATTCAGTTTTTCAAGCATTTACTGTGTCAATCCGACACTGCATAGATGTGTACTGTATTAATCCAATCGGGATGATGTTTAAAGCTGCAGTTGGCAAGATTTTTTTGATCATATTCACTGAAAAAAACTCTTGCAGTTGGCAAGATTTTTTTGATCATATTCATTGAAAACCGATACTATGCTCTGACCTAACAACATAAATCAGCTAGTTTTAGAAAAATACCGCACTTCTACCTCCACCTAGAGCCTGTTATTTGTTTTACAAAAATCCACAGCTCCCGGTTCTTCTGATCCAATCAGAGCAGGGCTGTGTGAGATCTGACTGTCAATCACAGTCTGGTGCAGTCTGGTGCATGGAGGTATTATATATAACTGGAGAGAGTGACCTAGTCCCGCCCCCATTCATTTCAATGGCCCATGCTAGGCTAGCTACTTCAGCCAAAAAAGTTTGAAATTGACCGCAGCCATCTTTATGAAAATGGTGTTTCATGGGTGTTCGTTTCCGGCACCAGCTAGAATTAGCCTATTAGATTCCACGTTACAGACAGAGACAACGTCAGGTACAACGGTATGTCGTTGATGAAGATTGGACATTCCCTCAGAGGAAAAGAATTTGTTCGGGAACGCGCTTCACTTCACCTCGTAA
>NC_055978.1:9697236-9699736 GCF_018492685.1 Alosa sapidissima | reverse complement strand
ACACGCAAATACAGCTACAGTGGGCATTACTTTGAAATGGCCACTTCAGTCGCGCATTACGCAGCGGGAAGCTGCGGGAAACTTTAGTACCACTTTCAACCACTGTGCGTCGCTCTGCCACTGTACATCGCTCTATCAGTAGCCTGCCTGCCGCCCCTTCTGAAAAAGCAGGAGGCTACCTTTAAACATAATTGTTGCCGAAAGGAATCCCAGCCTACGAATTCAATAACAAAATAAATCATGCATAATTAAACATTACCTCGATTTAGGCTACATGGGTAGCCTATAGCATAAGGCTTGGCTACACAGTGGTACTGGTACCGCTCCACAAAACGAAAAAATATCTTAATTTGCTGTCTACATTATTGTCAGTGTTGGGGTAACATGTTACAACGTACAATTCAAATTTCAGTAATTCGTTACAGTTACTGAATAACTGTAACGTCCATTCCTGCGTTACTCCTGTTATCTCTAATATATTGACTTATTGTTTCCATAGGCATGCCGTGCTTGCTTATTGAAAATATAGATTAGCCTAGACACATTATTTTATTGTAGAGATATGCGCAGGACAGAGCACACATTCTCTCCTTGCACCGCTCTCCCTCAAACAGGTTGGCTTCAGCCCGCACCTCCCCTACGCAAATTAAAACAGTGTCTTCAAGAACTGTTCATGCAGACTACAACTGGCACGGTGTAGCCTACACAACTTTGTTCAAAATTGATGCATTCAAGTTAACTTTGGAAAGTTAGTGTTATAGCCTACTTATCACAAGATTATCAATCGCAAACGCTAATTTATTCTAACGTCTCTCTGCGGAACTACCTGTTTAATTTGCGGAGGACGAAAGGACCTTTTTGATAATTGAGCCAATTTGAAGTAATGCCCACTGTAGCTAAAACCGCCATGTAATGTACAAACACACACACACACACACACACACACACACACACACACACACACACACACACACACACAGCTAGCTAACCACCACAACACATACATGTACACGTACACATACACAAACACAAACACACACACACACCCACACCCACACACACAGCTAGTTAACTGCCATATACAAATACACACATGCACACACACAGCTACAGTAGCTAACCACCATGTACAAACACACACACACACACACACACACACACACTTAGCACGCACACTTACAGTAGCACACACACACACACGCACAAACACACACACACACACACACACATACACACACTTAGCACACGCACACACACTAGCATATATACATCTCAGCAGACTGTAGATCTGGTACAGAAAAGCCATCTGTTGGTGTCCCTCTGTTGTTCCTTCTCCCTCTTATCTTTCTCTCTCTCTCTCTCTCTCCACTTATTCCACCTGTTTTCTACTTTAATATGTGGGATACACTGTATTGTATCTTCATTATTCATTCTTTCTTTTTTTACTGTTTTTCTGTTTTTCTGCTTACTGTCTTACTGTTGTTCTACCAGGTGTTTCCCTCTGGGTTCACCCCTCTTTTTCTTTTGTCTTTCTTTCTCCCTCATACTTTCTCTCTCCCACTGCCTCTCTCTATCTCTCTCCCACTCTACCACTCCATCTCTCTATCTCTCCCTCTCTCTTCCTCTCTCTCTTTCCCACTCCCTCTATCTCTCCCTCTCTCTATCTCCCTCATACTCTCTCCCTCTCTCACTCTTTCTCTCTCTCTCTCTCTCTCCCTCCCTAGTTCTCTGTCTGTTTGTCGTTGGGTTTTAATAAGCATACTTCCTCTCATATCACTGCTTGTTTTGATATAAATAAGAGTGTGGATGCTGTGATGTGATGAATTCATACCCTCTCTCACTCCCTCTCTTTCTCTCCCTCTCTCTCTCTCTCTCAAACACACACACACACACACTACACTCATTACTGTTCTGGATTGTTGACTGCCACTCCTTGTGTCTGTGTGTGTGTGTGTGTGTGTCTGTGTGTGTGTGTGTGTGTGTGTGTGCGTGCGTGCGTAAGCCCTTTGTGCTGTTCACACAAGCTGTAATAATAAACTGCTGCTTGCTTGTGGAGTTGGAAATAAAGAATCATATCATAACCTGATTCCTTCAAAATTGTTTTCCTCACTATTTTTCCTCTGTACTGTTCTCTGTGTGATCCCCCCCCCCCCCCCCCACCACACACACAGCTTTTTTCACATGCTGCTACTAACAAGCCAGTGCTTTCATCAGCCAGCCACAACCCTGGTGAATATGCATCTGCATGTGTGTGTGTGTCTGTGTGAGTGTGTGTGTGTGTGCGTGTGTGCGTCTCTCTCTCTCTCTCTCTCTCTCTCTCTCTCTCTCTCTCTCTCTCTCTCTCTCTCTCTCTCACTATCTGTATTTGTATGTGTGTTGTTTCTGCTCATGTGCAACTGATCGTCATCCTGCTTTTTTTGTGTATGTGTGTACTTGTGTGTGTGTGTACTTGTGTGTGTGTAATTGTTGGTGTGTCTGCATGTCTATACGCATGTGTGTG
>NC_055978.1:9652236-9682236 GCF_018492685.1 Alosa sapidissima | reverse complement strand
AGCTCTTTACACATAGGCAAATTCAGTAACTGTTTGGTGCTGCTGTCAGTTGAGCATTGTATAGTTTAAATGTAGCCTTATGTAGACCAATCTCACCATTATGTATCCACCATGAGAATTCGTGTCACACATACTGAATGGCTGCAATTTCTATAAAAAAAACTAGACTGCATTTCCTGCGGGAACTACGAAAGTGTGCTTTGGCAATATCTCAAAAGCTCTAGGAGAGGGCTATTCAACTATTGGCTTGCGGGTTGAATGCGGTTCGTTGGATTTTACCTTTGGCCTGCCTTCGAATTTAGCTTCTATGACTGAGATCAAATCAATAAAATAAAATGACAGCAGTGATTGGCTGCAAAAATAAATAATGCCATGCGTATTGCGCCTCTCAAACTGGGCTATCAGGTAACCTACAGAGGAATTGAAATTATGAAATATGACCAAGGCATTAAAAAGCTGCTTGTTTGTCAGGATACTTTTTCACTGATTTATTTGAAAAAATATGAGCTATGAGTGTGAATGTTATATATTCCGATCTTTGGTTGCTATGGCCAAAGGCCAGTTCTATCTCTGCCGTTGTCAAGCGGGCATATTGTAGAATTCTGATTAACCTTATCTTATTTGAAACATCTCTATTTTACTTAGCCCACTTCCATACAGTGGGTCCCATTAAGAAGTGGCCACTTCATTCGTGCTTACCGTGATTCACACAGCAGCATTATTAAATTAATCTGTCACCATATGCCTATGCCTACGTTTGCAAAGAAAATGTTTTAATTTGATTCACATGAAACGTTACATTTAATGTACATGTTGACAATGAGTAGGCTAGTTTTGGTTGTTGGTAGTGTTATTGCATCCCTTATGCCTACAATGTAAGTTCCCTCGCGATTGGAAGCTCCTGTAGACAAAGTAGACACATTTCAAAACATCGCATTAGGAGTTAGGAGTCCTCGCCACTTCTTTTAAGCTGTCACAGACTTAGACTACTTTTAGGGCTAAAGTGCTAAATAGCAGTCCTAAAGTTACAAGTGACGAAGTTATGTGCAAGCATCTCATATCAAATGACCATGACATTACGCTAAACAACATAAATCCCAATTAGCAACATACATCTCCTCCCTATAGCTAGCCACACAAGAAATTAATGATACTAAATCTCTGCTTACTGCTGGAAACTTTTGGAATATTTCTTTTTTTATATAGCTTATGCACCCTCACATTGGAGTCCCGAGTTCATATACAAAATTTGGTATCGATATGTGACAGTGTTCCTGAGATATGGACGACTTCCTGTTTCGGAGCTTCGCCGCCGATTTTGTTTGGCTGTGACAGGGATGTACGTCAAGTTTCGTGAAGTTCGGACCAAATTTGTGACATAATGGCCAAATTTGGGACATCATTTTCAATTTCCACACTACACCGGACGTTCCAGAGTTGGACCGGTGGCGATATCTCAAAAGATCTTGGAGCAGGAGCTGGCCAAAAATCGGGCTTACAGGAATAAGAAAACTTAAGAAGAACAAATATAACCGCAATCGGTGATTTACGGGGTCCGAGCAAAACGAACATGAGGTAGCATAGCTTTTTAGTTTTATATGCTTTGATTGTTTGGGCCCAATTGTTCAAAAGAAACGTGATTGGATTTCGGTCATCGGATTTCAGTTACCGGATTTCGGCTATCGGATTGGATCAAATCTTGAAAATGGCTTGTTCAAAGGGAAACAAGGATCCTGAAATTGGATTAGATCACAATCTATTCTTGGTTTTGATCTGGATAAAACCTAGCCTGGGTGTTCCCATGCTGCCTTGCGTGCGATTTGATTCACGCTGCTAAGGCAGCCTGGAGACCATGGAGCAAATTTCCGCCTGAGATAGGGAACCAATCACAGAACAGGACGATGATGAGCTATGCACAGACGCATTTGATAGACATCCGTGGCACCCAATAAACGGATCTGGGCATTTTTTTCAAATACGAGAAAATGAACGTTTGGTTCCCAGACCATGTCTCATTGAGAAGTGGTGGCGCTAGCCAGGCTAGATAAAACCTTCACTTTGTGTTGTTCAAAACTTTTTGAGTTGGATTGGAATAAATTTGATGCATAAAATTAGGATTACCCTGTGCTGTAACGTTATAGTGTGCTAACCTCCACAACCTAATAGTATTCTAACAATACCCTATTCTAGTGTGCTAACCTCCACAACCCAACAGTATTCTAACAGTAGTATTCTAGTGCGCTAATCTCCACAACTCAATAGTATTCTAACAATACTCTATTCTACAGGACTATGCATTTGTCATGGATAAGATGAAGGGTCTGATAATGGAAGGCAGTGTTTCCCACAGAATGGAATTGTATTTGTGGTGGTAGGTGAAGGGGGGTGGGGGTGGGTTCTGTGTTGGAGTCAATAAGATGAACAGCCTATAATTATGCAGATACTTGCCTTGCACGACCATATTGACAAGTAGCTGTAATGTTATAGTGTGTTAACCTCCACAACCCAACAGCATTCTATTGTAGTATACTAACATTCACAACCCAACAGTATTCTAACACTAATGCTTCAAGTGGGATTTGAACTCTCAACCTAAGGATCACCAGTACAAGGCATTATCCCACTGAGCCACTGTCAATCCTACACATTGGTGAAAATGTGTGTTGGTAAACACACAAGAAAAACTCCAAGCATACATTTGACAATAAAATGAAGGGCTTTCCTGAAAGAGTACACCTGAAATCTTTTTGAAATTCTGGGGCAATTAGACATTTGTAGAGAAGAACACTAATGGATGAAATATAAATATGATAGACTTAATGATGAAGGAAAAATAGTGAACAAAGAAGTTCCCCTAAATGTCAGAGTGTCTCGGCATTCTGATTCTTGGCAACTAATGACTGTGTATGTTGATTGCCTGATGTCATTCAGGTGCTGTTCAATGGTGTGAATCTTCAATAACCAATAGTATTCGAGCTAGAGCCTAAAGCACTACCGGTGATTCAAACTCTCAACCTAACAAACACCAGCACTAGGCATTATCCCACTGCGCCACTGACAATCCAACATATTTGGCAGTCACATTCACATGGTGAAAATGTGTGTTGGCAAACACACAACATCAAGAAAATTCCTAGCATACATTTGACAATAGAATTAAGGGCTTTATAAAAAAGAGTACAGATCTGAAAATGTGCACTGTTAATGGTATCCACATAATGATGGTTGTATGATTGTTCTCCAAGGAAAAGAAATACTCATATAGGAATATAGGTGATATAGGAGAAATGGGCTGAGTGGTCGAACTTTATTGGTCTATATATCTGAAATGGAACAACATATCCAAATTCTTTTGATAACTTTTGTGAGGCTTTGTCTAAACATTGTCTGTGAGAATGTTGGTGAAGATTTGATATTTTTTGAAGCCTGTGAAACTTTTTATGATGTTTGGCTTTTCTCTGAAATTGTGGCAAAAGATGCATCTAAATGTAGAGATTAATATGATGAAAGAATTTTGAGTCTAGGTCAATCTGGTAAGGAGAAATAAGCAATTTTGACA
This sequence comes from Alosa sapidissima, assembly GCF_018492685.1. Lineage (NCBI taxonomy): Eukaryota > Metazoa > Chordata > Actinopteri > Clupeiformes > Clupeidae > Alosa > Alosa sapidissima. The sequence goes on along the minus strand of NC_055978.1, from coordinate 9,678,677 downwards.
AGAGCAGAACCTTTGGGTGCAGTACCCCAAATTTTGGGTTATGGGTAGTGGGGGGTACTGGTAACAATAAGTGGTCTAACTTTATTGGCCTATATCTCTGAAATGGAACAAAATATTAACATTCTGAGCAGTAACTTTTGTGAGACTTGGTCTAAACATTGTCTGTGAGAAGATTTTTGGTGAAGATTTGATTATTTTTGAAGAGTGTGAAACTTTTTATAATGTTTGGCTTTTCCATGAAATTGTGTCAAAAGTAAACATTTTTAGACCATAAGACCAGGGCCAAAAAGATGCATCTAAATTTAGAGATTAATATTATGAAATAATTTTGAGTCTAGGTCAATCTGGTAAGGAGAAATTAGCATAATTCACTTTTTTTTCCAATAGCGCCACCTTTGGGTGCAGTACCCCAAATTTTGGGCTATGGGTAGAGGGGTGGTAACCATACCTGAAAATTTGAAGAGTTTTGGAGTTACGGTTTAGGCTGCAGTATAATTTTTACAGAATTTTGGCCAAAAATGAACAGTACAGAAACAATAGGGGTCCTGCAGCTACGCTGCTCGGACCCCTAATAAGTGTGCTGCTTTGCAAGCACACTTAATTATGTGTATCCAGAGCTGACAGGATAGTTGACATTACATGAACAAAAACGTGCCATCCATCTTTCCACCTACAGTGTCGATACATAATGTTTGACCAACATTCTAATCTGTTCCCTGTTAAATTTTAAATATTATATTGTTTTTGTGTCTGTAGCTTTGGACAAAGACGTCTGCTAAATCCCATAACCATAACCATACCATACCATACCATACCAGCAGTGTTGTGAGTAACGAGTTACAAAAGTAATGTAATTACTGTAATATATTGCTTTTTGCTGTAACGCGGTAATGTAAGGCATTACAAAAAACTATTGGGTAATATTTTACTCGGTACAAACTTCAGTAACGCGCATTACAATGCATTTTAACCTGAAATTAAGTGGTGTTATGTTTTGATACATATTCGCAAACAACTGTGCAAATAGCAGACGTATCTCCTGTTACTGGTTGAAGATAACTGTGGCTGGCTGCAACTGACTCGATGGACATAAGCATACGCTCATTATTTTCAATTTATCAGAGACAACTAGGATATGCGGAACAGTTAAGTGCACTGTGTGTGAAACCGAAAGATCTCTATACCTCGCGAAATAGCACAATTAATTTAATGACACATCTAGAGCGGTGCCACGCTAATCTTTTTGATTCTTGATAAAGCATAAATGCTCTTCATGTCAGCTTCGTGCTGTGAACTTCAATTAAAGAGAATGAAGGGATAGAAATGTAAAAAAGATGGGGACCTGGACTTAGGTCGCAAAAACAGTGACTTCAGACTTGACTTGCGACTCAACTCAAAAGAGACTCCTGAACAAGCTGTATTTCATGCAATTATTGCTTTTTTAATCTAAATGTATTCATGTATTTCTATTTTATTTTACTGCTACATATACTTTGTGAAACGTATAACGAGCGACATGGGCCCTTTGCCATAATGTGCAATGTAACGCATGCGCTATGTGCGCACACTCACAGATATAAATGCATTGACCATGGCGACAAGAAGTCCTCCCGGAGTTGTGCCTTTTATCATTACTTTCGGTTACAAAAACTGCACAGAGGAAATAAGCGAACAGCTACATGCAAGGTGTGTGGCACCAGGATAAATTATGACTATTCAACAACGTCTGATTTCATCAGGCATCTCCAAACACACCCAGATAGGTCAGTCACTTAGACCTAGCATATATCGTCACAGATGACAAGCTAACCATCGCAAAGTGTTGTTCTAATGCTGGGAACAGGCATGGATGGGCAAAAATACATCAGAATGTATTTCAAAATAAAATACCTAATACTCATTTTTAATGTATCAAATTAAACTACAAAATACAGTAACCATATTATGTATCAAAATAAAATACTGTATTTTTGTATTTAGAAAATACTCAAAATACTTTTTTCAAGGAAGTATGGAAGCACTGCAAAAAAAAAAAACATTTAGCCTATTAAAACTATATAGTAAAAAACAATACAATTTGGCCCGTCATACCAAATAGTATACCGTATGCAAGTTCATGTAGTGTGATCAGAAGAATAATTCAAGAATTTACATTTACATTTAGCCATCTAGCTAATGCTTATCCAAAACGACTGACAGAGCTTTCAATTAACCACATTATAATCAATAGGCCATAATTGTGTATCTGTGCCGAATTTCGTAATTCAAGTCCAGTGCAGAACTGAATAAGAAAATCATAAGGCTATGTATCTTGAAGTTCCAGTATGTGAGAAACTTGATATGCCTTAATATCTCCAACCTTAAGTATGCAGCTAATAAGGAAATAGAATTGTTATTTAATTAAAGGTGAACTTGTCCCCACTGTAGAATGCAGAAATGGATGCTACAAGGAAGGGAATTTAAACACACTCAACACCTTACCATCTATTGATGTCACTGTGGTTCATTGAGATATCTGACATTTTTTCTGTTAAAGATTGGCATGGAGACAATAAGACATAGTTGCCTTTGTCAGTGTCCTTATGTGAACTTGCACAGGTAAACTTGCTCATCTTTACTTGCGTACCACTTCACACCAGTGCTTCAGACCAGAGCTGATGCTTCAACAATAGCCGTCACTGAAAAGCTGTGAGTGTCTGTGAACACAGCTGTTCTCACATTAGCTGATTGCGATAAAAATAAACCATTGTTGCCTAATTACCAATTATTCATCACACCTGTGTGTAGTATCTACTTTTTTTCAGTGTTTTTCACATATAGTATTTTGCAGTATTTCTAAAATACAAAAATACACACCAATAAAGTATTTTGATACAAAATACAGAGCCATTTCCTTCAACTCAATAAAATACAAATGACAAAATACTATTTTGTATTTGAAATACAAATACATATTACATGTTTCAGAAATACTACCCATCCCTGGGAACAGACAGATTACATCTTTATAGTTGGCCATATGATGACATACTTAATATTAATACTGTATTTCACCAGTTAGGGCACCAAAATGGCCAGCAGCGGCATTGTGTAGCCTATCTTGACAAGTTTTGGGTTACAATATACAGGTAGTGGGCTCTCTGTTGATTTTAATGAGTAGGCCTAAGCTTAAAGTTACAGCATTTCTATCACAATTGACCAGACTTCGACCTTTTGTCTGCTTTTAACAAAATTCTGGCTATGATTGTTCCTTGTATTGCATCATGAGCCATCACTGCGCCTATTGCATTCTACTGTTGTTTGCCTTAAGCCTAGCTCAGTCATTATGTTATACCACATCGCCCTCCATTAGAAGTGCAATGAGCTGCATTGAGCCTAATAAACTGCATTTAGAATTCCAAATCCATATTTCTAGATATTTTGGTAAAAGTAACTTAAAAGTAATACAATAGTAGTGTAATGCCTTACAATTCAGAGACAGTAATATTATAATATAACAAATTACTTTGAAATGACAGTAATAAGTAATACATAATACATTACGATTTTGAAGTAACTTGCCCAACACTGCATACCAGTGTTGACTATTATTGATGACAGCTAAAGGAGAGGTGTTCATCCTGGAAGTAGACTGTTGTTTTGATCCATGTCTAGAAAGCCTATTTCAGAAAGCTGGTGAAATAGCAGTCACTTATACAGCAAATGTGTGGCCTTGGCAACACATGTGTGGCTTTGGCAACAAATGTCAATCTTGTGCTCATATTCCAGACTGATCTCATGAACTGCGTATGTATGACACGTGTTATCTAGCTTGCTATCTAGTGTGATGAGCCTACATTTACATTTTATTTCTATATTGTTTTGTTTTATTTATATGATTCTGTATTTTATTTTGTCATAAGGTCATCTATTTGTTTGATTAAGTACATTGCAATAACATAAGAATTGTACTATACAGTGGTAAAGATATTATCAATGTTTCATTCTCTCATGCTTTGTCTGCATGGAGAGCAGAGTTTAGAACATAGAAAAGAGTTCATGAACAGGTCAACGAGTTCAGATACAGTTTAATGACTAGTGATCATCTCAGCATGCTTTGTGATTGGTTCTTCTTGATTACACGCGATAGCGCGCGAATTCTGTGAGGAGAACATTCTGGATGAACGTTACTTTGGTGGAATGACAAGCAAGCTTCGGATGCACTCCGTTATCGCGAAGGACATAATCGGACCTTATATCGTCTCACTTTTGGATCCCTTTCTTGGCACATATCTCGTGGACTTTCTCGGGAATGGATGCCATATCGTTTGGATGTTTTCCAGGACTTTTTGCACAGTCGAACTTTTGGGACAGTGACAGAGACACTGCGTGCGTGTGCGGTAGGCTAGCTGAGATGGCCATGCCTAAAGGACAGTGAGATGAATCACCATGCTACTGTGGTAATGTTAACCTGTTTTGGGGTGATTTGAATGGGAAACTTTTTGTTTAAGACCTAGGCAAAAATGACTGTGATATGGTGAACTGTACATTTATTTTGAATGGGTTTACAGATAAATGATTGAAACGTATCCATGACTCCATCTCTGCATTTGCTGCCATCCTATATGTAACACTAGCGCATAATAGCATTTTGGCGAGTTTATCAACGCCATAACCTAACCCTAACCTGAATTTATTCTTGAATTTCCCCTTGAGGATCAATAAAGTATCTATCTACCTATCTATCTCATATACTTGGCGTTGATATACACACGGAAGTGAGATGATAAGTGGCGTGTATGTTTACGCGGCGTTGACATACATGCTGATAGCTCAAAATGCATGCAGATAATACGCTAGTTGGCTATTTTTGAAGTGGCATGTATATCTACGCAAAACCATGATGGCAGGTTGCATATTCAGCAGTTTGGGCAATGTGCATAGGCTGGTCCCTCTAGGGGTCTCAGGATTGATGAATTCTAAAAAGTAAAACCAATTCCAATTGGCTAAGCACTGTTCAATCTATTATCTATTAGTATTTCAGCCATTTTTCGCATAGATCTCTGTTTCTCAAAGTCACCAAGTACTGTCGGTACGGGAAAAAAAAGAAAAAAAAAAAACTTGAGTTGCTGCAGCCAACAGCTAGAGCTACCAGGCAGCTACAGTGCTACACTGTGGGCATGTTCACGTTCACCTCGAGAAACAGAGATCTATACGCCAGAATTCTTCCTTAACTGTTATTGAAGTTGGCACATTTGCAGAGGAAGGTGTAGCGCTATCCTATTGCGTGTAGAGGAAATTTGTGTGTATGTGTGTGTGAGCTTATGGTCGAGTACATCTCAGAACTTACTCTCCCTGAAACACAGTGTGGCTTCCGTAAGTGCAGGTCCACAACTGACATGATCTTTGCTCATCGACCTCAGCAAAGCCTTTGACACCATTAACCGTGACATGCTCTGGGCACAACTTGGCAAACTTGGTGTACCACCCAAGTTCCTCTCTATCCTGCAACAATTGCACGATGGCATGCAAGCTAGAGTTGTTATGGGAGGGCTTCAGTCTGATCCCTTTAAGGTCAATGTTGGGGTGAAGCAAGGCTGTGTCCTGGCACCAGTACTGTTCAATCTCCTCCTCACAGCAATCACCCGACTGTTCCACCGCGCCCTGCAGCACAAAGATGGTATAGACCTGGAATACCGCCTTGATGGCAACCTCTTCAACATCCAAGCTCAGACAAAAACATCAACCTGCCACATCCATTGACCCTTGACAGTGAAATCCACCATCGGATCAACAAAGCCTCATCAGCCTTTGGGCGCCTTAGGAAGAGAGTATTCGGCAACAACAACCTAAAAATCAGTACCAAAGTAGCTTTCTACAATGCAGTCTGTGTCACCACCCTACTCTATGGGGCAGAAACATGGACGCCGTACAGACACCACATAAACAGCCTGGAGATGTTTCACATCAGATGCCTCCAAAAAATACTCCTGAAAAATACCTGTCCTGGGAGGACCGCATCCCCCATACTGACATTCTGACTGCGACTGGCACCACCAGCATGGAAGCAGCTCTGGCCAAGAGGCATTTACGCTGGGTTGGCCACACCATTCGCATGCCTGGCTATCGCGTCCCACGCCAAGTCCTTTATGGACAGTTACTCAACTCCAAGCGGGCTGCTGGTGGCCAGAAGAGACTTTACCAAAGGACTCTTGAAGCGCTGCAACGTCAACCCTGGCCAGCTCGAGGCAATAGCATCCAACAGACCAGCCTGGAGAGCTACGTGCAACAAAGCAGCTGAGCAAATCAACGACACCTTCATCCAAAGGAGGACCGCAAGACGTGCCCATTGACACCGACAGGCAGACTCCACCTCCCAATCATCGGGACATACCTGCTCCATCTGTGGAAGAGTGTGCGGCTCCAAAATCGGCCTCCATAGCCACGTGAGGTGGCATCAACGGCAACCAATCACCCCCACATTAGGTCTAAGCACCACTGGAGAAAACATTAACATGCAGTAATGTTTAACTAAGTTAAGCTAATGTGTGCTTCTAACTTAGCCACAAAAGGCTGATAGACTACATTGTGCACATTACATAAATCATGACAGGGGAAAGAAAAGCGTGTCAGGTCGAGTGCCGTGGCTGAGTTGAGAGGTGGGGCTATGTCGTCATAAAATTGCCGGCTTCGCACCTACACGCGTCTACACGGCGAAAGTTAGCCGGCGGTTTCAAAAATTCCCACTTCGGAAGCCGGTTTCAAAAACTATCAGTTACAGTCTCCTAAACTGCCGGCGTACACGCAAGGCGTAACCGATAACAAAAACTCATGTTGTGTAGACGGCCCCTTAGTGTTTAAACAGTCTGTTCCTGATTGCACCGAATATCTCCCCTGCCAGACACGATAAGGCGAGCACAGAGAACCTTTTGGAGTCTCAGCAATCCTTCATCACCATTAAAGCCATGAGAACTCTCCCTCTCTCTCTTTCTCTCTCTCTCTCTCCCAAACACTCACATTCACACTGACTGCTGCACCTCAGCCATGAATAGCCCAGAGAAAGCTGTCAAAGAGTACCATGTGTTACTTGACTTCAAAAGCTTCCAGTGGCATTTGTTTCAAAGCAGTGATTAACATCAATGCACGTTTGTTTTGCAGGCGATGCTTTGTTTGTGGCTGTAGGAGTGTTTTTTGAAGGTGTGTGTGTGTGTGTGTGTGTGTGTGTGTGTGTGTGTGTGTGTGTGTTTGTGTGTGTGTGTGTGTGTGTGTGTGTGCTAATTTTGCTTCAGTATGGAGCAGGATGATTGGGGTCTGCCTCCATGTGTGTCTGTGCATGTGTGTGTTTGTGTGTGTGTGTGTGTGTGTGTGAGTGTGTGTGTTTGTGTGTGTAAGTGTGTGTTTGTGTGTGTGTGTGTGTGTGTGTGTGTGTGTGTGTGTGTGTGTGTGTGTGTTAATTTTGCTTCAGTATGGAGCATGATGATTGGGGTCTTCCTCCATGTGTGCCTGTGCATGTGCGTGTTTGTTTGTGTGTGTGTGTTTGTGTGTATGTGTGTGTGTGTGTGTGTGTGTGTGTGTGTGTGTGTGTTTGTGTGTGTGTGTGTGTGTGTGTGTGTGTTTAGCTGTTTTTTGAAGGAGAAGGAGAAAAATAGACTCACAGCAATTTGGAAGTAACTCTTCATTGCATACTGTGAAAGAAAGAATGATACAAACAAAACAATAAAAGAATGAATGAATGAACAATCTTATAAATAGAAGAGGAGTGGAGAGGATGGTGAAGATCACAGATCTAAATAGTTCTGAATAACTCTCCCATATCTATTCATCCAATCAGAATGAACTCTCCCATATGTATTCATCCAATCAGAATGAACCCTCCTGTATCTAGTTATCCAATCAGAATAAACATTCCCCCTTAACTGTTCATCCAATCAGAATGAACCCCCTCCCTTAACTGTTCATCCAATCAGAATGAACCCCCTCCCTTATCCAATCAGAATGAACCCCCTCCCTTAACTGTTCATCCCTGTTTCTCTCCGTCACCACACCTTCTCCTCTTGCGCACATACAGTGTGTGAATCATTCATTCTTTTAATACACATTACCTTCCTTCCTCTCTCCATCCCTCGCTCTCTCTCTCCATCCCTGTGCACAGTGTTGCGTTCAGTGCACCTCCCACACGCTGTCAAACTTTACTGCTTTTCTTTTGCCTTGTTTTTTCACTCTCGTTTACGACAGGAAACACTGTATATGCTGTCACTTTCTGGTGCTCTCTCTCTCTCTCTCTCTCCCTCTCTCTTCCTCTCTCTCTCTTTCTCTTTCTCTGCTTCTCTCTCAGCTTCCATCTTCCCCCATTTCACCAGTCCAATAAAACTTCATGAAGTTGCATAGTGTTTTTAACCAACAACAGATTTCAATAAACTGCCAGGATAAATTAATGAATAAATATGTACGCTGAACATATATCAAGACAAGACAACTTCATGAATAACAACTAAATTAAAATATAATGATTGGCCTATATATATATATATATATATATATATATATATATATATATATATATATATATATATATATATATATATGATTGGTCTAACCACAGGACCCTTTTACATTACATCAGTCCATTTTAAATGATAAAAATGGTATACTGTAGCATTATAGAGTTTACACTAACATGAATGGAGCATTCAACTGTGCTCATAGATAATGGTTATCAGATGTTTTCCTGATCCCATACAATGATTTTCTTTACAGAAAAGGGTTTAGTTTTAAGGCAGTGCCATCTGAGGTCCAAAAGACCACAGCCATCCAATATTTTTTTAGGCCTGTCCCTTGTTTTAATGGTTTCTCTGGATTCTCTGAATATTTTAATGGTGGTAGATTATGAAATCCTCACTTACTGCTACTCATCATTTGCCCACACCATTTTACACAGAGTGATGAAGGCCTCCACATCTTTACTTCTGAGAGTCTCTCTGGTATGCTCTTTTTCCTCCCCATTCGGGGTTCCAGTTCACCTAATTAGTTGTGAAATGTTAGTACTTTTGTGTCTTTATCATTACACAACTTTTCCAGTATTTTGTTGCCCCCATGTTGCTGGCATCAAATTCAAAATGTGCTTATATTTTCCATGAAATAGTCAAATTTATCTTCTTCAACATTTGATATATTTCCTTCGAACTATTCTCAGTTAAATATAGGGTTGACATGATTTGTAAATCATAGCATTCTTCTTTTATTCACATTTTACGGGGGGCAGCCGTTAGCCTACTGGTTAGCACTTCGGACTTGTAACCGGAGGGTTGCCGGTTTGAACCCCGACCAGTCAGCACGGCTGAAGTGCCCTTGAGCAAGGCACCTAACCCCTCACTGCTCCCCGAGCACCGCTGTTGATGCAGGCAGCTCACTGCGCTGGGATTAGTGTGTGCTTCACCTCACTGTGTGCACACTGTGTGCACACTGCGTGCTGTGTGTGTTTCACTAATTCACGGATAGAGATAAATGAAGGGATCAAAAGAGTATATATACTTATACTTATACTTTACAAAATTGACATTCAGGTTGTACAGTATATATTATATAACACAACACACACACACACCAGCCTGAGAGTTAGCTAGAGATGAGTGAGAGAGAGAGTTAGAGGGAGAAAGAGAGAGAGGGCTGAGTGAGAGAGAGAGGAGTGAGTTAGTGAGAGAGAGAGGGGGGTGGGATGAGTGAGAGAGAGAGGGATGAGTGAGAGAGAGAAAGAGAGGGGGGTGGGATGAGAGAGAGAGGGAGATAGGGATGAGTGTGTGTGAGAGAGAGAGGGAGGGATGAGTGTGTGAGAGAGAGAGGGATGAGTGAGAAAGAGAGAGGGATGAGAGAGAGAGGGAAGAGAGAGAGAGAGAGGGATGAGTGAGACTGAGACAAGAGCAGATGGTAGAAGAAGACTGAGAGAGTGACTCCATAGGTGTGCTGCTGATGAGGGAGTCACATTAGACCTCATGGGGAGAAACCCTCATTACAGAAGAAACCATTGGTTGTTACTGTCAACTACCTAACTCTACTCTACTGGAATGGAATAGATAGATAGATAGATAGATAGATAGATAGATAGATAGATAGATAGATAGATAGATAGATAGATAGATAGATAGATAGATAGATAGATACTTTATTGATCACCAAATGGAAATCCAAGATAGCACTTTCTGGATAGTGTTTCAACATTTACTATTTGTTTTTTTCTTTATTTAACTTTATAATGTTTTTATCTAATATTTCATTTTGTAATGTTTTTTTTTATCCCTGTCATTCCACCTTTTGCTGGTATCTGTTTGCTCCTCAAATGTATGTCCTTATTGTCAACTCTTAACTGCCACAACTGTAAAGCACTTTGGGTCATTATGTTGGTATAAATGTGCTATACAAATAAAGTGACTTGACTTGACTTGGATAGGCAGAGAATAGTTAGCCACAGGTTTGGTATTGATGCTACTAGATATATAGGGCTTCCACAATAGCAAGTAGTTGGTTAACGATTAATATTAAAAAATAGAGCTTCTAGCAGAGGCGGTCCTGTATGAGGCCCCAGGGGCGACCACCCCCCTCCTACTTTCCCTTCTCGACTTCTGTATGTGAAGCCTCCTCAGCAGCAAGCACCGGTGCCTGAAAGCAACCTATATAGGGCTCCCACTTCCCACATGTTGACATATGATTGACGTCCAAATGAGCGATAGAAAACCGATTAGCTAAAAAAATACTCAGATTTTCTTTTTTTGTTTGCGAGCGCTCGTGCTGTCCTAGAATAGCAAACAGTTGGCTAAGGAACTGCCAGTGGTGTTGAATAGAGAGCTGTCTGCATGCCCAGGACCTCACTCTTACTGGGGTACATCTAATATGTATTTCATTTATTTTACAAGCCTCTCCATATTTTATTAAGATTGATATTTTTTATAAGCTCTTTTATTGAACTTTTTTTCAGAGATAAAAGGTTTGTCCTTCCAAATTGTGTTGTATATGTACAATCAGAATACAGATATTCAATTCAGTTCAGTTCAACATGGCTGTCTGTGGGGGGACCCTAAAGTGCTGTGATTACAGTACATTCCTGGATTAGCTGTTATTACAGTACATTCCTGGATTAGCTGTGATTACAGTACATTCCTGGATTAGCTGTTATTACAGTACATTCCTGGATTAGCTGTGATTACAGTACATTCCTGGAAGCACACACTAACCCGAAGCAGTGAACGGCCTAGCTACAGCAGCACTAGGGGAGCAGTGAGGGGTTAGGTGCCTTGCTCAAGGGCACTTCAGCCGTGCCCACTGGTCGGGGTTTGAACCTCCGGTTACAAGTCCGAAGCGCTAACCAGTAGGCCACAGCTGCCCCCGATTACAGTACATTCCTGGATTGGGGGGGCTGTCCATGGTCCTGAAATGTGTGTATGTAGGGCTCTCTACTACTAGAAATTCTAGCAAAAAAACTGTTTATATTTCATCTCAGTTTTCTATCACATTTCACTTCTACTTTTCACATTCTTGAGGCAAGACAACACTCTCTGCAATCACCAGTTGCTCACTGATTTTGACCTCTTTTCTGGGAACACTTTATGCAGTATATAACTGTTGACAGGGAAAAAGCTTGACCTAATCATGACCACCATCTGTCACAAATCCTAGCTGTAGCCATAATAACGCTTGAGTCTTTGTTGATGGCTTCATAAAGACGTTAGCTTGATTTCTAAACATTTTGTAGTACAATTGATGATGGGGTATGTACAGTGGGCAGTGCTTCGACTTGGCCAGCTTCACTCGCGGTCCGCGCGTGGGATCACGCGGTATCACGCGACTTTAATTTGTATTTTTCCAGTGAGACGCTGCAACAACCCAAACAACCGGTAGATGGCTCAAGTGAGCAGGGTGTCTCGTAAAAAGAAATGGAGCCTGGAAAACCCTACACAGACTTCACTACAGACTTTAGCAGACTGGTTTAGAAATAATGTAATAGCCAGAAATATGCCTGCCCTGCCCTAATAAAGAAATATTTGGTTAACTGCGAGTGAATCCCGTTTGCAGCGGTAGAGACGCAGGACAAATCAAACATTCTGGTTTTCTCCGAGTGCAACTATGATAGACAGACATCATTTGGACAAAATATAGAGTATTAACCTCCGTTGCTCAGCCAAATGCCTGTATGTGTGTATGTGTGTATGTGTGTGTACAGTATACATGTGTGTGTGTGTGTGTGTGCATGTGTGTGTGTGTGTGTGTGTGTGTGTGTGCGTGTGTGCGTGTGTGTGTGTGCGCATGCAAATCTATATGATGGAACTGTGGGAGTTTGACCTGCATAGTTTAATTGGTAGAAACCCTTCAGACTAGCAGTACCAGCAGAAAACTTTTCCCCGTCATACCCTGGGTTGTGTGACGAAGAGAGAAAGAGAGCCAGTGTGTGTGCAAAAGAAAGAGAGAATGTGTGTGTGGAAGAGAGTGTGTGTGGAAGAGAGTGTGTGTGGTTCAACTCAATGTGTCACCCAGTCCTCTGACACCAACTCTGAGAGAAGAAACTACACTCCTCTAATTTGACCAAATGCCAGACAGGTCTCTCTCTCTCTCTCTCTCTCTCTCTCTCTCTCTCTCTCTCTCTCTCTCTCTCTTCTCTCTCTCTATCTATCTCTCTCTTAAATCAAATAAAATGGTGCTTTATTGGCATTCATGAATAAAATTATTGTTGCCAAAGCTACAGGTATAGCATGTTAATAATCAACTTTACATTAATATTGGTATAAAGATAAAATGACATAATTAAATCAAAAAATATATAAAAGGATGAATGGTAAGTGCTACTAAAATGACTAATAGTTTCAGCAATAGTGCTGTACTGTAGAAAAGACTATCCTCTCTCTCTCTATCTCTCTCTCTCAATTCAATTCAATTTAATTCAAGGTAGCTTTATTGGCATGACAAATATTTCTTTGCATTGCCAAAGCAGGACATCAAACAATATAATAAAGAACATACAAAGATAAGACATTTATACATATAAACTGGTGTGTGTGTGTTTGGGTGTGTATCTCATGTGCTTGAGTGGTGCTGACAATGGTGAGGGTAGGTGTACATGTGTATAGTGGTGGTGTCTAATCACTGTCCCTTGCTCTATGGCATTCAGTGACATATTTAGCAGCAAGAACTGCTGTCTGTCCTTGCTGTCCAAGTAAGATGGGCAGTACTTCCTGTTCTCCCAGGTTTGGGAACTCCGGGATTAGGTTGGTAAATTTATCGAAGTAGGTATCTCTAATAAGTTCATATTTCTTACATTGAAGAAGAAAGTGCACCTCCGTCTCAACCTCACATGTCGTACAGTGACCACAGACTTGTTGCTCTCTAGGCAACCATGACTTTCTTAGTCTTTTTCTATGGCTAGGCTGTGGTCACAGAGTCTGTATTTGGTCAGTATCGGTCTCTGCTTTATATCTCTGACAGTAGAGATATATTCCTCTAATTCATACCAATACCATACCATGTTCCAAATATTTTTCTTTACATTTTTGGATAATTTGGATGTGTGTGTGTGTGTTTGTCTGTGTGTGTGTGTGTGTGTGTGTGTGTCTGTGTGTGTATTTCTGTTAATGTTTATGTGTGTGTATGTGTGTGCTTGTGTGTGTGTGTGTGTGTGTGTGTGTGTGTGTGTGTGTGTGTGTGTGTGTGTGTGTGTGTGTGTGTGTATGTATGCCAGTGTGTGGTAGAGAAAGAGTATTAAGCTCATGCCACTGAAGCATGGTCATGTGGTGAAGTACTGCAGGGAGGTTCTTCTTAAGCTACACACAAAGCAGTGGTGTTCACGCTTCACGGCAAAACTGTGTGTGTGTTACATATATCATGAGCAATGAAATGACTCTGTGTGTGTGTGTGTGTGTGTGTGTCTGTGTGTCATTCAGAGTATATTTCTTAAGCATTCTGCAGCCTTCTCTCATAAGCCTCTTAGCTGCAACTCCAGTAAGTTTGCACTTGAGTGTGTTGCTAAGAGGGTGTGTGTGTGTGTGTGCATGCGAGTGTGCGTGTCTGTCTGTGTGTGTGTGTGTGTGCATGTCTGTCATGTGTGCATGTCTGTGTGTGTGTGTGTGTGTGTGTGTGTGTGTGTGTGTGTGTGTGTGTGTGTGTGTGTGTGTATATGTGTGTGTGTTTATGTGCGTGCATCACAGTCTTACTGAACAGGGATTAAAAGCCACACAAGCCTTTTTGACCTGCAAACACTCATTTTGTCTCCTGATCTCTCTCACTCACTCGCTCTCTCTTTCACACACACATACACACACACACACACACACACACACACACACATATATATACACACACAGGGTCATTTCAGACCAGTTGTATCTCAGTTGATTGTGACTACTTAAGGACTACTTAATATTGCACAGATATAATGTACTGTAAGTATATTAAAACAGGAATGTGAGACTCATATATATATATATGAAAGACAGTGTTGACTCATCGTCAAAAACCACTAAGAGAGAAAGTGAGAGAGAAACAAAGAGAAAAGGGGGGGGGGGGGGGGGTAAGTTTCATTTCAACATATCTCTGTAATATGACCTTTCAAAGCTGTGTGTGTGTGTGTGTCTTGTGTTTCACTTCAGTCATGCAGCAGAAATTGCGAACATGCACACACACACACACACAGACACACTCGCACACACTGAGAGCGAGAGGGGCAGAGAGAGATAGTGCACAATAACTTCCAGACATCTTCCAGACAGCCACAATTACAGCACATTTGTAAATATAATAAAACGCCTATTTTTATTACTCTCACTAAAAATCAATTCCTTTTTCAATTACCAACGTGCTGGCCTTGCATTCAGATCCAGGCAGCAACCCCCTATACACACACACAGACACACACACACACACACACACACACACTTACCGACGTGCTGGCCTTGCATTCAGATCTAGGCAGCAACCCCCTATACACACACACAGACACACAGACACACACACACACACACTTACTGATGTGCTAGCCTTGCATTCAGATCCAAGCAACAGCCCCATTGAGGGGAAATGAACAGAAAGTCACATGGATGGAGAAGGAGAGAGTTACGGAAACAAACAGGGCTATGTGGGCCACACACACAGGAAACAGGGCTATGTGGGGGGAACACACAGGTCACACAGGGAACAGGGCTATCTGGGGGGGAACACACAGGTCACACAGGGAACAGGGCTATCTGGGGGGGAACACACAGGTCACACAGGGAACAGGGCTATCTGGGGGGGAACACACAGGTCACACAGGGAACATGGCTATGTGGGGGGAACACACAGGGAACAGGGCTATCTGGGGGGGAACACAGGGAACATGGCTATGTGGGGAAACACACAGGGAACATGGCTATGTGGGGGGAACACACACACACATACTAAGACTCAAACACACACACACACACACACACATACTAAGACTCAAACACACACACACACACACACACACACACACACACACACACATGCATCATCACACTAATCTTTCTGAGGTTTATTGATTTTTTTTCCGGGAGAGATCCTGAAGAGTTCCAAAAATGTATTGATTTTTCTTTCTAAAAAATTCTATGACATGTCTTTTATGCTTGTGCTGACTTTTGGTGTTATCAGGTTCTTGGAAAAGTGAAAATGACTTGCATTATTAAATTTCGGTTGTGTGTAGTTTTGCATTTGAAGCCATTTTAAGCAGGGTCTGTAGCGTCCATGAGAGTTGGCTGCTCAGAAGAGGCGTGCAATGCATTGAATGGGATTGAAGAGGGATGTTAGGCTACAGCTCACTTTATTAAGAAAACATGTGGTCTATCCCAAAGATTTACCACCCAAATTGCCAATATGATGGCTTGTATTTCCATTTTAACTCTTATTTTGCGCATAGACAATATTATTTACAGCGATCGGTGCCTGGCTCTACAGGGAGGTAGATTTGCAATCTCTCCTCTTCTATATTGGGCTCATTTGTGGTTCACTCGAGAGCCTCTTTCTCTAAGAGATCGTTGTGCAAACGGAGGTGTTCTACTGATGATGATGGTTCTAGAGTCTAGATGACTCATCCCCGCTCCCCAATTAGCTCATGCACACTGTTCCCCCAACACGTCGAGAAACACCTTACCGGAACATTCTAATGATAGCAGGAGTCTTCCAGGAATTCACAAAGAGAGAGAAAGAGAGAGAGTGAGAGTGTGTGTGAGAGAGGATGAATAATAATAGTGAGGAAAGAAAAAGGGAGAGCAAGGGATCAGAAAGAGAGAGTGAGAGAGAGAGTGTGTGTGTGTGTGTGTGTGTGAGAGAGAGAGAGATGGAGAGATGAACAACAATAGTAAGGAAAGGGAAGAGGAGAGCAAGGGATCAGAAAGAGAGAGTGAGAGAGAGAGTGTGTGTGTGTGAGAGAGAGAGAGAGATGGAGAGATGAACAATAATAGTAAGGAAAGGGAAGGGGAGAGCAAGGGATCAGAAAGGTGTTGAGCAAGAAAGACACAGAACAAGAAGAGAGAGAGAGAGAGCGAGAGAGAGAGAGGGGGAGAGAGACAAAGACAGAAAGAGTAGAAGTAAGAAGAGGGGGAAAAGAGGAGCAGAAACAGGAGATCTCATTTGTCATGTGGGTCGTGACTTCCTGTTGGTGCTGATTGTCGTCATATGCAATATGACATTTGAGCAACACCATTTCATTCTGTTATAGGTGTATTTGCATTTGGACACATACACACATGCATACAGACACACACATACACACACACTGTATAACACACACACACACACACACACACACACACACACACACACACTGTATCTCTCCCTCTCTCTCTCTCTCTCTCGCTCACACACACATACACATACACTTGCACTTGCACACACACAAACACACACACACACACGCACGCACACACGCACACACACACGCACACACACACACACACACACCTACACACACACACACACACACACACACACACACACACACACACACACACACACACACACACACACACCTACACACACACACACACACACACACACACACACACACAGGCATACAGCTTTGTAATCAGTAATTATTTATTCACTCTCCCCTCCTCTCTTTAGGCCATTAATCATATTCTCCTGACACACCCCCTCATTAATCAAAATCTTGAGACTTGGACACACACACACACACACGCACACACACACACACACACGCACACACACACACACACACACACACACACACACACACACACACACACACACACACACACAAGACACACATACACTCACAGACATTATCTCTCTCTCTCTCTCAGTCCCAGACACACAAATTCTCAAAGACACACAGACATAAACACTAATGTCAATCCAGGGAGCATATGTCTAAAGTAGGTAGATAAAGATGTGTGTGTGTGTGCATGTGTATGTGTGTGTAGCATTCAATCCTCCATTACCCTCTCACCCCCCAAACCCCCGACTGAATGATTGTTACGATTGAACAGTGGGATATCTACTCGGAGGAAACTAAGCTAATAAATTCATTTCAGTAAATTACCACTTGTAAATAAACACAATTTTACCTAATTAAATCAAATCATTCCCCTAATAGTTTTAAGAGGGGTTTCTTAAGTGAAGCTGTGAGTGAATACAGTAGCTCTCCTCTTCCTATTGTTTCTAGCAGGACTGGATGAGAATGTGGGACTGCCATGGGCTCTGAGAGAGACTGCCATGGGCTCTGCTATATTCTCTATCGGTCTGTGTTTCTCTCTCTCTCTGTTTTGGCAGAAAGGTCAGTTTTATGCCCAATACTGAAGTGTGCGCGCGTGTGTGTGTGTGTGTGTGTGTGTGTGTGTGTGTGTGTGTGTGTGTGTGTGTGTGTGTGTTGATCTATGCTATCCTCTTTCCAAGTGATCACACACTCAATTTAGCCCCAGGCGGGCCAAAAAGCAGCCAATTCTCTCATCCAGAGATGGAGCCCACACATTCACATGCTTTTTCTCACATAAAACACACATCCACATACACACACACACACACACAGACACACACACACACACACACACACACACACACAGACACATGCATGCACACATACAGATACATGCATGCACACACACACACACACACGCATACAGACACATGCATGTAGACACACATACACAATACACACACACACACGTGCACGCAAGCACACACACACACACACCACAATACCATGTTCATTATCTGAGTGCGTGTGTGTGTGTGTGTGTGTGTGTGTGTGTGTGTGTGTGTGTGTTGTGTGTGTGTGTGTGGTGTTTGTGTGCGTGTGTGTTTGTGAGCAAGCTTGTCTGAGTGTGTGTGTGTGTGTGTGTGTGTGTGTGTGTGGCCTCTGCTCTGACTGTGCCACAGCTGTTGTTCATAATGCTCTCCAGCCAGATTAATACCTGCCAAGAAGCAACCAATCAAAAACACCCCTGGATCCCTCCATTTTACTACCTCTCTCTCTCTCTCTACCCCCCCCCCCCCCCACCCCCACGCACACACAGACACACACAAGGGTCTGCATCTCTCTCCCCCCCACACACACACACGGGGACACACAAGGGTCTGCATCTCTCTCTCTATCTCTCTCTCATAATATGTTGTCACCAGCTCCTTCACTCCATGTAACCTAAGGACATGAACAAAAGAAAGAAAGGATGAAAGAAAGAAACAAATATGAGATATGTTGTGAAGGAGAGAGAGACAGAGAAATAGAGAGAGACAGAGAGATGGAGAGAGAGAGAGACAGAGAGATGGAGAGAGAGAGACAGAAACTGTGAGGGAAACAGAAAGAAAGATGGAGAGAAAGAGAGAGGGAGATAGAGAGAGACAGAACAATAAAGAGAGAGGAAGACGTTGAGAGAGATGGATAGAGAGAAAGAGAGGGAGAGATGGAGACATATAGAGAGATAGAGCTGGAGAGAGAGAGACAGGCCTGAAGGCTGACGGCCAACACTCCTCAGCTATGGAGTACAAACACCACTCTGAAACTCTCTGAAGTCATTCTTCAAGTTCTTTTGTCACACGCTTTTTCATGACTCTTCATCATAAGAAAACAACCTTGTCCTCAACACATTTAACACACTATTATGTAACACATTCAGTGACTTTTGCAATCACGTTGTTACAGTAATTGGGCCTTAATATTGGTTGTGGTTTAAAGCGTAACTCTCGCCAAAATGCATCCTAGGGCGTTATTGTTAATGTACCTGAGTCAAACTTTCGTTTAAAAGCTTAATAACGTCCAGAGTGCCACTTTTGCGTTGTCTTATTACGGTACATTTACAAAAACACCCTAGGATGCATTTTGGCGAGAATTATGCTTTATTTATGTAAAATCAGGGCTCCATCATCAGGTCTACAACTGAAGCGCTCCGTTCGCTAAAATAGTTTAAGAAGACTGGTCTAACTTTTTCGATAGTCCGCTCTGCTATCACAGCTGTTGTTGCCGTTACCACTGATTATAGTGCAGGCAGGGGCATGAATGGAATTAACGCTTCAGTCACGTGCCCGGCATAGCCGTCCTGTTAGCGGCATTTGTGTGAGGCGCTTCTCTGGAGGAAGGCTGGAATAAAAGAGTCTAGAGCACTTTTGTCATCTGGAAAAGACTTCAGGGAAAAGGGCGTGCGGCGTAGAGGGAAGAATGGGCTGATTCACCCAAATGTACACTTGAACAAAAGTAACGTCTCAGTAAATAAGCAGACATTGACAGCGTCTGTTTAGTTGTTCAATAGAAATGCAGCTTTTAAGCAAACAGTGACATTATGAATGACAAAGCCATCATTTATGACGGGGGATTTTACACAAGCGAGGGGAACAGATTCTTCCCATTGTTATGGCTGTTTTATCACACACACACACACACGCACACACGCACACACACCACACACACACACACACACACACACACACACACACACACACACACACATATATACATTTACATGAAACATGAAACACGTACACTAACCTAAATACACACGCACGCACACACACACACACACACACACACACACACACACACACACATTCTAGAAACATGTATGCATACATTTTCATTACTGTTTAATGTTCTGATTCACTTTGTGAGAGAGAGAGCGAAAAAGAGTGAAACTGTGGTTGTGTGGTTTACGTGTGGTTGTTTCACTGCTATCTGACAGCAGATGTTTTTACATCCATCCATTTATTTACACACACACACACACACACACATGTTGAGCACAAAGAAAAGATCTATCAGACTTTTTAACCTTTCATCATGCGCAGCATAAACCAGCTTGCTGACTCCCACGCCGTGTTCCCAACAGCACATCACCCTTTACTCTCTCTGTACTGCTTCTCCACACCTCCCATCTCCTCTCCTCCTCCCCTCCTCTCCTCCCCCCTCCACTCCTCCACACCTCCCCTCTTCTACTCTCTTCCTCTCCTCCCCTCCACTCCTCCACACCTCTCTTCTTCTCCTCCACACCTCCTCTCCTCCACACCTCCCCTCTTCTACTCCCCTCCTCTCCTCCCCTCCTCCCCCCTCCACTTCTCCACACCTCCCCCTCTCCTCCACACCTCCCTTCTTCTACTCTCCTCCCCTCCTCCTCCCCTCCTCCACACCTCCCCTCCTCTCCTTCTCCCCTCTCCTCCTCCACACCTCCCCTCTTCTCCTCCCCTCTACTCCTCCACACCTCCCCTCTCCTCCCCTCTTCTACTCCCCTCCTCTCCTTCTCGCCTCCTCCTCCCCTCCACTCCTCTCCTCCTCCCCCCCCTCCACTCCTCTACACCTCCCCTCTCCTCCACACCCTCTTCTACTCTCCTCCCCTCTTCTCCTCCTCCCCTCTCCTCCCCTCCACTCCTCCACACCTCCCCTCTTCTACTCCCCTCCTCTCCTCCCCTCCTCCCCCCCTCCTCCTCCCCTCCACTTCTCCACACCTCCCCTCTCCTCCACACCTCCCCTCTTCTACTCCCCTCCTCTCCTCCCCTCCACTCCTCCCCTCCTCTCCTCCCCCCCCTCCACTCCTCCCCTCTTCTCCACACCTCCTCCCCTCCTCTCCTCTCCTCCACACCTCTTCTCCTCCTCCCCTCCTCTCATCCTTCCCTTTTCTCTTCCATCGTAGAGGGACTGAGAGAGAGGGACTGAGAGAGATAGAATATAGCAGATAATATGAACCCAGCGCCGCAAAAAGTGGGTATGCGCTATATGCGGCGCATAGGGGCGCCAAAGCGAGGGGAGGAGGGGAGGAGGGGAGTCCGCTTCTAAATCATTTCAACATTTTCTCAATGTTCTATAACATTTTAGAGGACTAACAGGCTAGAGTAGGCGCCCTATCTCATAAGATTCCATCATAGAATTTTGACATAGAAGAGGGAGTGGGGGCGCCGTGAGCGCTGGGCGAGCAGATAGGCCTACGAGTAGTGAGTTGCCGTCTATGGAAAAAGATGGATACAGCAAAAAAAAAAACTGTTGACGATTAAAAATAGAAAAAGAAAGAGGGAAAAGGAGATGGCATGTCAAGGGATGCAACAGCAGTTAAATAAGTGGACGGTGAAAGGCAACAGGTAGGATTTAAAGTGATGACGTCTGTACTTGGAGGCTTGCAAATAGGAATGTTAACAGACTAACTAGCGTTTGTTAAGCATAATGCCGATTGAAACATAGCCTATTCCATTCAGATAGCTAGGTGGCTACCATGCTTATACTGCACTTTTAATGGCCAACTGCAAACAGAAATGTCATGCTAGCAGCAACATGTTTCCATATCCTAACAATGAAGGCTCCTTGTACAGTAATAACTTAATATTGTGTTGTCAATGTGGTGCAAACAAACAAGGCCTATCAGCCTTATCCATTGTGAGCAATAGCTGGAAAAAGGACGTTATGAGAACCGTTTAGACTCTCTTAAAGTGGCAATGCACCATTTATCATACTTATCAAGTATAACATCAAGTTAAACATCAAATTGGCAGCATTTCTTTAAAAACATATTCAATAGACACTAATGCACAGTAATAGTGTAAATTATTGGCCTTTTGTTTTGCTTTAGTTGTTTGTGTTTTGTTTTGTTTTTTTTTGGGGGGGGGGGCAATATTGTTGTTGCATACCCCTCAAAAATGGGTAGCTGCGCCCTGTATGAACCAATGCATTTCCAGTGGTAAGGGAATGTAAACATCTACAGTACGACCAAACCATATATATTATGAAGAGTTCAACCCATATACTATATATGAAGAGTAAAATAAATAGTGTGAGTGAGATGAAGGAACACTGACTCTCACTGAGGATGCACCCTGTTGTTCAACAATCACAGTTTCACAGATTACTGATACTCTACAATACTCTACTCTGCCAGATTACTGATATTCTACAATATTCTACTCTACCAGATTACTGATGCTCTACAATACTCTTCTCTACCAGCATACAGCAGATTACTGATACTCTACAATGCTCTACTCTACCAGATTACTTATACTGTACTCTACAATATTCTACTCTACCAGCATACAGAAGCCATACAAAGCCAACAGTAGAGTTGTGAGATGTAAAGACACCTAACTATATTAAGTGTGTGTGTGTGTGTGTGTGTGTGTGTGTGTGTGTGTGTGTGTAGAAAAAATACAGAATACAGAATAATATGACACACTTAATAAGTGCTGTTATAAAGTGCTGTGAGGACTCGGTTCACTAAGGTGCATGACTTTCAATCTTTTCTCTCCCCCGATGAGTAAACAGAAACCTACGCACTCACACACACGCACACACTGTTCTCACACATTCACATACCGATCTCTCTCTCTCTCTCATACATACACACACACACACACCCACAGTTCTCACACACTCACACACCGCTCTCTCTCTCTCTCTCTCTCTCTCTCTCTCTCACACACACACACACACACACCACATCGTTCTCACACTTGCCTTGTTTCTGTGGCAGCGGAAAGAATGAAATGCATTCTCTCTGCTACGGAATGTGTGTGAGCAAAACATGATGGGATCTTATTCCTTCCCACAGTGCTGCACACACACACACACACACACACACAGACACACAGACAACCCCAAACATGCACACACACACACACACACACACACACACACACACACAAACAACCCCAAACATGCACACACACACACACAGACAACCCCAAACATGCACACATGCACACACACACACACACACACACACACACACACACACACTGCATTTCATTGTCTCTGCACTTGTACTCTTCAATAAAGTTGAATCTAAACACACAAGCTCTCTCTCTCCCTTGTTCATTCTCTGTCTGTCTCTTTCTCAATCTTTCTTCCTCCCTCCATCATGTGTGTGTCTGTGTGAGTGTGTAGGTGTGTGTGAGAGCGAGAGAGTTGTTTACGTGTGTTCTAGATGATAACATGTGACATTCTGATATTTTCTGCTTGGCGTTGCATGGCTGAAGAATAACTCAGCACGATAAACTGGCTTTCCTTTATTCAATATCACTCTGCAAAAATCATTACACGCCTTCCTTTCAGAGGCTGTGGATGAAACTCTTATAGTGTATATAGATCTGACATGACATCAGAACAACACACACACACACACACACACACACACACACACAAACACACACACAAACACGCTGAGAAACACACTACCAAAAAGAGGGACACATATAAACATTTAATCGTTTTACTTTCAGTAAATTATAACAAAATAAAAAAAAACATTCTCTGATTATCTTCAGTGTGTGTGTGTGTGTGTGTGTGTGTGTGTGTGTATGTGTGTGTGTGTGTGTGCGTGTGCGTGTGTCTGCCTGCCGTGTAGGGAATGTAGTGCTATATATGCTCTCTAATGGATTTATGAGTAGGTCATAGGAACTGAGGTTCATTTCCATAGATGGTTGTGTCTCTGATGAACGCAAAAAACCCTCGGCAGGGGGGAAGCATTTCAGCGGCACACCGCAGGAGGGGGAGGCTTTTCGGCTGCGCGCTCCAGGGGCACTAATTAGTGAGATGGGGGCATAGAGCCACAGGTGTCCTGAGAGAGGCCTGTGTGTGTGCACATTTGTGTGTGTGTGTGTGTGTCTGTGTGTGTGTGTGTGTGTGTGTGTGTGTGTGTGTGTGTGTGTGTGTGTGTGTGTGTGTGTGTGTGTGTGTGTGTGTGTGTGAGGGGTGGGGTCATAAATGGTTGTGATTTAATGTCAGGGGTCTTTGTATAGTGTGTTTGTGTGTGTGTGTGTGTGTGTGGCCATGCATGCCTGTTAGTTAGTATGTGTGTGTGTGTGTGTGTGTGTGTGTGTGTGTGTGTGTGTGTGTGTGTGTGTGTGTGTGTGTGTGTGAGAGAGAGAGAGAGATACCATAGGGTGGAGTTGTATCCTGCCCTGAACACCTTAATTAACTGCAGAAACTTCCACCCACACACGTGAGCACTCACACACAGGTGCACAGTCATACACACACACACACACACACATACAGTACACTGCACAACAGTGGTCTATGAAAATGGAACACATTTGACTGAAAGTGCAGCTAAAGTTGCAGTAAAGTTAAGGAGTGTCATCTGCCTTGTGTGTGTTTGTGTATATGTATATGTATGTGTGTGTGTGTGTGTGTATGTGTGTGTGTGTGTTTGTGTGTGTGTGTATGTGTGTTTGTGTCTGTGTGTGTGTGTGTGTGTGTGTGTGTGTGTGTGTGTGTTTGTTTGTCTGTGTGTCTATCTTTCTGTCTATCTGGATCCATTCCTTCCCTTCTTCGTCTCCCTTTACCTTTTCCAAAATCATCTTTTCCTGGATCATTCTTTTTCTTCACATCTCTCTCTCTCACTCCCTCTCTCTTTTTCTCTCTCTATGTCACTCTCTCTCATCCTATGAGTACTGATGGATAAGTGAGTTTGACTCCAGGTCTACGGCTAATTTAATTTGGAATCTGGAGTGGTAGAAGAAGAGGTTAGATGAGCTGACACAAGGGACACACACACACACACACACACACACACACACACACACACACACACTGCCTCATCGCTGTTATGGAGCAGATGCCATATTACTAATGTAACCCTCTCTCGAGGGATCCGCTAAAACCAGGTGTTTGTGCAATGCAAGCGTGTGTGTGTGTGTGTGTACATGAATGTGAGCATGTACAGTATGTTCAGATGTCTGTTTTTGTGTTTTGTGTGTGTGTGTGTGTACATAAAACTGTCAACATTTCAGGTCCTTGTGAGAAACATCTGTTTTCAAATTCCTTTATGATAATGCATCTCTACAGTCCTCATTGGGCCAACCTCTGTATATTCCATAGATAAACTGAAGTGTGTGTGTGTGTGTGTGTGTGTGTGTGTGTGTGTGTGTGTGTGTATGTATGTGTGCCAACCTCTGTATATTCCATAGATAAATTGAAAGGTAAGGGTGTGTATGTATTAGGGCTGTCACTTTACATTAGAAAATCGATTGCACAATCGATTGGACCAACCAACAAGTTGGTTTTACAAAACTAAATAGGGAATCGATTTTAACCAAATATGTACTCTATTAATTTTAAATGAATTAAACAAATTAAAAAGATAGATGTAGCAAAACCATAGACTGAAAAAAAACTCACAAACAAGCAGAAAAAGAAAATTCCCACCAATTTTATGCACCGGAAACAGTCTGTGTTTTGTCAAAAATAAGGTGGACAATGGCGATCACGCTGTGCGACATGAGCGAGATGAGTGATAACCCCTAATAATTGAAGAGTTCGATATGGACACACTTCGAGTTTTGGACTATGGAGAAGGACAAAGTGGTATGCGAACTGTGTGATCGTGAGTTGTATCATGTAATGTAGGCGAAATTTGTTTGACATTTCTCATCGTAAACACAGCCATGTTGAAGCCTGAATCAGAAATATTGCCGACTCGTGCGTCTCAAGCGCCCTCTTTACGGTCGTCTTAGACTGTCTGTGGATTGGCCAATATTTGGTGTTGAAAATGGAAACGTCTTCTTTAGACATGGAAAATCGATTTTACAATTGATTCAATGAACACTTATGTTTAAAAAATCGAAAAGGATTTTTTCACAAATGTGACAGCCCTAGTATGTATGTGTGTGTGTGTGTGTGTGTGTGTGTGTGTGTGTGTGTGTGTGTCTGTCTGTCTCTATGTCATTGTGTGTGTATGACTGTGTGTGTGTGTGTACACTACTGTCTTTGTATGTGTGTGTGTGTGTGGGTGTGTGTGTGTGTGTTCGTGTGTGTGCAGACTGAGTTTGAGTCGCTGTGACAGGTCTAAATAGTTTTAAAGCACCTGTTGATGTAATTAGAGAAAAAACAATACACTTCACCCCTGCTACTCATGATACCTCTAGAGACAGCCAGTTTACATCTGTGGTTTATTCTCTCTCTCTCTCTCTGATGTGTGTGTGTGTATGTGTTTATGCATGTGTTTGTGTGTGTGTGTGTGTCTGCCAGCTCATTCTTT
>NC_055978.1:9627236-9644736 GCF_018492685.1 Alosa sapidissima | reverse complement strand
AAATGCACTAAACATTTGACTATGAAGACTATGGCCCCCTGTGAGACAGAAGATATGAAAGGTAAGATAAACCTTTAGCCTAAAAGGGACAAAAACTGATGCAACTCCTAAAACGAATATACAAAACAGGTCAATTTTCAATAAATAGCTTTATTATATTTACATACAGCAGTGGTACTCAAAGTGTGGTCCGCAAGCTCTCTCAAGTGTTCCACAAGTAGATGTGGTAAAATATAATAGATGACTTGTTTGCAATATTGAGCCAACTTGTATGTAAATCCAAACAGTTCTGCAACACTGATGTAACCTACAGTATGCCAGTTTAAATCATATGAATCCTCTGACAGCATAAGCAAGGTGCAAAGACAATAAGCAAGGTGGTTCAGTGAGAAGGCCTATTGTGTAATATACTGTTTGTGTCTACTGTTTTTTTTTTTGCTAGGTGGTCCGTGATTTTTTGTTTTGTTTAAATTATTATTGTTTAAGTGGTCCTTGGTCTGAAAAAGTTTGAGTAACACTGACAAATAGTAATATTGCAGTCTATTAAAATAATGCAAACACAAAACAAGAACATCCAAACTATGCACAGAATTAACAATGTCCTCTTTTTGCCAGACGATGCAGACATCTGGCCTACAGATCCTTTGTAAGATGGTGCTGGGATTATTTAAGGAAAAAGGTCTGAGTTGTTGTTTCGGCTTGTGTTGTCCTGGGTATCCGAAGGGATAACACACAAAACACATTCGTTGACTGTGATGATTCTATTACATTGCTCATTGATTGCGCTGGGCCATAGGTGGAGCCATCAGGTGTTATTGTGGAGATATCACTTTCATCCTCCTCCTCCTCTTGATCAACCCGAGGTCTTCTAACTGGCCTTGGATGAACAGGCTTGATGGGAGTAGAGGTAGCAGGCCATACCTTTCATGAAGTATTCTGTTTGGGTACCTAAAGTAAATAAATGTGTATTACTGTCAAGTTACAAGATACTAATAGTACACAGAACATTCACTATCTCACACAAAACTGTACTGGCACAATAGAAACAAAAATATTTTAGTGACTGTGGTAAGGTGTATGATGTACAAAGTAGCACACCCACAAGAAGACATTCAGTAATATCAATTATATCTGTTATGCAATTCATGGGTTTCATCAGGTCCATTTACACAGGTGTATTAATCAAGCAGTCTGCATTCATAATCGAGGTACTTGATTTTATACACCTGTGGAAAGTGACCTGATGAAACCCATGAATTGACTTTCCCAAACATTGATGAGCACATAAGAACCTGTATTAACCTACTAGAAAAAGACTTCTAGAAACTAACTAGCACAACAATAAAAGTTAGATCACAAACCTTTGCTTCTAACGTGATGACCTAATGTAGGCTAGAAAGCTGTGTAGCCCGACATGAGGATGTGCTCTGGAAGACATACAAAACACTAAGTTTTCAACAGCAAGTAATCAAACAAAACATCATTGTAGGCCTACAAAGGGCCAATGTAATAATGGCAAGAAGACATAAATTAGACTGAAGTGTAAATACCTGGGCTCTAGTGATAGCAACTTAGCCTAATAGTGCACAGGTATTGTGTTTTTTATTTTCCCTGTTTAGACTAGAACAATACCAGTCCTTAGTTGAGCATAAGATATTGTTGCCAATATTATTATTTGTGGTTTAACGCTTAGGTTAGAAGATTATAGGTTCAACAAGCTAAATCTCTGGGTAGTGTGGTCATACAGTTTCTTATGAGTGTAGCTACACCAGGCACGTAACTGAAGCATTCCGTTCACGTTGCGTCTTCTGCAACAATTAGCTTCCAATAGGCCTAATCAATGGAAGTACTGGCGCGTGGCCTGTAGACTACGTTCAAAAAAATAGA
Source organism: Alosa sapidissima (assembly GCF_018492685.1). Classification (NCBI taxonomy): domain Eukaryota; kingdom Metazoa; phylum Chordata; class Actinopteri; order Clupeiformes; family Clupeidae; genus Alosa; species Alosa sapidissima. Next base: position 9,642,849 of record NC_055978.1, on the reverse strand, counting down.
CCATTCCTCTAATGGATTTTACCAGAGCCCTTCCTATTAGAAATTCTCTGATTTTAGACGTCGCGAACAGAGCACTTCAGTTACGTGCCTGATGTAGCTTCCTGTAATATAGGCTAGCCTAGAGCCTAAGCCTAGCTTGTGCCCTTTTCATGCATGCTAACGTAAAGAATAAGAACATGCTATTTTGTAACAGTCGTTAGGTGGAAAAGTTTGTTTGTACTTACAGTACAGCCTGTGAGCTGGTGGTCGATCGTCGTGACATACAGGTCCAGGTTTTCAGAACATCGATGCAAAACCACTTTCTAACTGTAGGCAGGCACAGTGAGTGTGGTCGAAATGATTGGAACAATCCCAAATATGATATTCTTGGTGAATTACTGTAGTATGATTTAATTATGACCGCCGCGCAGCGAAGCGGTCAGAAATCTATGAACTAATCATGTTTTGGTACTTGTTGTCTAGCAGATACCAGTGGGAATTGAGTGTGGATAATGCAATTTAGTGAGACAGTTAGAATCATATAGGCCTTTCAGCGTGATTTATTTTTGAATAAAACATATTGATGTCAATGGGGCATTTTGCCCATGTTCAGACAAGTCAAATTGGTGTTTTCAAAAAGAAGGGATCATGGAGAATAAAGAAAACATATTTAAAAATTATTTGTATATTCCCACAAGGTGTTTGGGTGCTCTGAAAATGATAACCAAAATGATTTTTCAGACTTGTGAGGTCTCCTGTTCAGACCCTGAAGGGATGTGTTTTCTGTTCATTGCTTTTTGTGAGAGTGTTTCTACTTATCTCAGTAAGGAAAATAAATCAAGAGCCTATGTTGAGTACAAATATGTCTTCTGAAGGCTTAAACAGAGCCCAGCCAAAAACTCCAATACAATTTGTATAAACTTTGAGGGACAGCTATGACCATGCAGGATTATCCAGACCAAAGTGACGATTTTGTTACATACTATTCCTATTTATGTACCAGCATGCAAAATTTGAGCCTCCTACATGGTTTAGTTCTTGCGCTGTGGGCTTGTGAAATTTGACAAAAAAAGAGGCCGAACAAAATCGACACCCCCCTCCCCCTGTAAAACTGGCTGTATCTTGGAAAGTATTGATCTTACATAAGAGTCATTTTACAGTGTGTCTCCTGGGTAGCATAGGTACACCTGGTAATTTTTTCAGAATTTTTTGAGACCTAAGTACGTGTGCCCTGGTTGAACTGACGTGGAATGACCCTATAACTTATAATAATATAGGCAACATGTTGGCTACATTGTGACACTAGTAAATGGAGGACAAGTAAGTTATCACTTACCATGGTGTGATGGTGGTTCCTTGCACAGAACTGAAAACATGTCACACAGCCATCTGGTCCTGAGGGGAAAACTATTATGAACAGTATTATTTCACTTTTTTGCACAAAAGTCAGTCAGACAGTCTCTTCTTCTCTATCTGTATAGGCAGGTCTATCAGTCAGACGTTGCCATTGATCATGCTTAGGCTATTGTCAGTAAGTTCGGAGCTACAACTTGGCTTCCTATCCGTGTTAAAGGAAAATTACGGTTTTTAGCACTTTAAGGCCCTTTTCTGGTTTGTTTTGGATGAACTAGAGTGATGGACACCGAAATTTTGACGATTGGTCCTGTCTCGACTTTTCTGACTCGTTTTGAATCGCCTTTGACTTCTCAGGGTGGCTGGCAATGGGCATACTGTAGTAGGCTACTCAAACATGTCCTAAAACAACCCTTGTTGTCGTTCGTTTTCAAAACTGTGCAACTCACCGAGTGGTTAGTGGTGTTCGTTGATTATTAAAATCAAATACAGTATATCGGCGCAATGTATGATTTCCAGCCGTCTTATTTGCTATTGTGGAACTATTTTTTCAGACACCTCAAAACCGCGTATAAACTTCCGCTCAATTGTGAGCCTGAAGCATAGACGGTGGCACAGCAATATCAACGTGCAATGAGTCTTCCAACAGAAATCAATGGGATTTTACAAAATGCCAAATAAAAGACGACAGAAACTGTATTTCGCTACGCTACTTGTTTTGGAACATCAACGAACACCACTAACCACTCGGTGAGTTGCAAAACGAGTCAGAAAAGTCGAGACAGGACCAATCGTCAACATTTCGGTGTCCACCACTCTAGTTCATCCAAAATAAACCAGAAAAGGGCCTTAAAGTGCTAAAAACCGGAATTTTCCTTTAACAAAACTGGAATTGACGTTAATATAAGACATATGCTATTGCTGCACGGTTATTCTTAAACTATGGTACTCTTCGACCTGGTAATTTTCAGAAAATGTAACATCTTTCAGTAAAAAATATTTTTGCATGGTTTAATTATCTACTCTTTCAAGAAACTTGCCCTAATAGTGGCTGTAAAGATTTCACTTGAATAATATATATTTTTGACATTTTATTCCAAAAGTCTAACTGTCATTTCCAGTATAAGTATATAAGTATATATACTCTTTTGATCCCGTGAGGGAAATTTGGTCTCTGCATTTATCCCAATCCGTGAATTAGTGAAACACACTCAGTACACAGTGAACACACAGTGAGGTGAAGCACACACTAATCCCGATGCAGTGAGCTGCCTGCTACAGCCACGCTCGGGGAGCAGTGAGGGGTTAGCTGCCTTGCTCAAGGGCACATCAGCCGTTCCTACTGGTCAGGGTTCAAACCAGCAATCCTCCGGTTACAAGTCCGAAGCCCTAACCAGTAGGCCACGACTGCCCAATCACACGTTTCCAAAACACAACAAAACGTGTGTTTTCAAGCAAAAATAACATCTAGCTACTGTTCCAAATGTATTTTATTAAATATTACACATATCAGCCAAAATATAAAATGTATTAATTTTCCAGAAATGCATGTTGTATTATTTTTACATGTTTAACTTAAAATATGTGTTGTGATGAAAATGACAAAGTGTGGTGGAGATGACATAATGACATACATAGACAAATTTAAGATTTAAAGGAGAATTCCGGTGTGATATTGACCTAAAGTGTATCGAAACATGATACCGAGTGTGAACGTATGTCTCATAGCCCATCTCGGCTTGTCCCCTGCACTCCAAAATCTGGCGCTAGTTAGCCGATGCTACCAACATCTTTTTCAATAGTGGTGCTTCGGCATCGGGCTAGGCATGCAAATAAATCACTGTTTTACACCCATTTACGAGGCTCAATGTATCTCCCCACTTAATTGGTAGACTTCCGAGGGCCCTGACATTTAAAACGAGACATTGAGAACTTTGAAAAAGCACTGGTAGTTTACTTACAAGACGATTTATACAGACAGTATCTTCACAAAGTTTAGCGTTTGCAGCCATCTTGAATTTAGTCACGATAAGTCGAGCAACGAGTAAGAATGAACAGCTGTGATAAGGGATCAGATTCCAAAAATAATTCAGTGGAAATGCATGGATTCCCGTTGCTGCTACTGGAAGAAACTGGAATCCATGCATTTCCACTGAATTATTTTTGGAATCTGATCCCTTATCACAGCTGTTCATTCTTACTCGTTGCTCGACTTATCGTGACTAAATTCAAGATGGCTGCAAACGTTAAACTTCGTGAAGATACTGTCTGTATAAATCGTCTTGTAAGTAAACTACCAGTGCTTTTTCAAAGTTCTCAATGTCTCGTTTTAAATGTCAGGGCCCTAGGAAGTCTACCAATGAAGTGGGGAGATACATTGAGCCTCGTAAATGGGTGTAAAACAGTGATTTATTTGCATGGCTAGCCCGATGCCGAAGCACCACTACTGAAAAAGTTGTTGGTAGCATCGGCTAACTAGCGCCAGATTTTGGAGTGCAGGGGACAAGTCGAGATGGGCTATGAGACATACGTTCACACTCGGTATCATGTTTCAATACACTTTAGGTCAATATCACACCGGAATTCTCCTTTAAAAGCATTAAGATTTAAAAAAAAAAAAAATGCGTCCCTGCCATATGTTATGTAATTATGACCTTTTTTTCTACTAGATTCTTTAGTAGGCCTACTATGAAGCAAATAAACTGTTTTTAGCAGTGTTGTATAAAGTACTAGAAAGCAATACTTGAGTAAAAGTACAAGTATCGTACTAGAAAAAGACTTTGGTAGAAGTGAAAGTTGACTTTTAGAATATTACTTAAGTAAAAGTCTTAAAGTATCTGATATATACTGTACTTAAGTATCAAAAGTAATTTTCTGATATGTAATGTACTTACGTATTTGAAGTAAAAGTAAAAAGTAAAAAGCAAGCGGTTTTATTTTGAACTTTTATTGTAAACTTTATTTTGGCTTTCTTATAGTAAAGCATAAAGCATATTCAGGGTTCCCATATCTTCTTAATCTCACTCATCAAATCAAATCACATTCTTTTCTAGGACTTTTTAGGCACAATTCTCTGAAATGAAAAATAAATAACTTATTTCTTTCACAAAAAAAATGACCTGCTTGTAGGGAGAACATTTTGGTCATGTGGCATGAGCATTTCTAGGGCTTACTCCCCAGGTCACCGTCACTCACACACACACACACACACAGGCCACCTATGTCCAGCAGCTACTAATATGCCAGTTATTAGTTGAAACTGAAAAGGTGTCTGTTCATCTTCAAAAGAAGCTGGTCTTCAAAGTTGCCAGAATTCAGTGCCCAGGAGTTTCAGGCCCAAGACCGACCATAGTGGTGGAAATTGGATAAATTAAGCAACATTTCAGCTCTTACTATCCTGTAGTTTTTATTAGTACCATGGTTCAACAAATGTGTAAAGGTTATATAATAATTCACTTCAACTGAGAAGTTAACAAAAAATATTCCACTATTCCACAAGTTACCAAAACAGAAAGAAAGAAAGAAAGAAAGAAAGCCTTTGAAATGTAGCCTATCCCATGCTTCCACAAAGAGGCATATTGAACTAATGTTTAGGCTACATGTTTTTTGCATGGGTAGGCTATATTGTTGTTTGGTGATTTAGCCTACTCCTTTACTACACCCTCTTCTGAGCAAACAAGGCATAGGTTTATCATGTAGAGTAATTGCTCTTTCTTACTTTAAATAACTTTAGTTTATCCTCTCTACTTGTCCCTGTAGTGATGGCCTCATCACTAATTTCGGGCTTATCATTTTCAGTGGTCGACTGGTTGATCTGCTGCTCAGTCTCTCCTGGCCTCTTTCTACCCTCCATCCTTCCTGACGCTTGTGTCTACTGTAGGGCCGGTTTGGCTATCCGTATCTGAGAAAACTTTTTAGAAAAGACGGGCTATATGGACCCAACCAATTCTTTTTGGGAGGGGAGAACTCCCTCACGTAGGCTACAACCCATGCAGAGGCATTGCATTGGTGTTATGCACAGAATGCGGAACGTGTCCTACTTTAAGAAAAGATAGACTAACGTGACAAATGTCAATATTTGTTTCCTCGACCGGCCCAAAAGTGAAGCGGCCCACTGGGAATTCTCCCGATTACCCACCCCGGGCCTGATTCAGTCTTACTCTTCTTGGACTGAAGACAACTCCTGCGATGCTTTGGATAAATAGCCTTTCACAGGCCGCTAGGGCAGGTAGCCGATGTACAGAAACATTTCTTGCAAATACGGCCACGGGTGTATGACGTTATATTCACCACTACCCTGTTCACTGAGTTCACCACTATCATCAAGGTCCTCCAGTAGGTGCTCGTGCTTCCATGGCGGTCCTCCTCCTTTAGCAACAAACAAGAGCTGAAATAGAGCGTGCGGAGCATGCGTAATGCAATAGGAGCAGTGATTCGCCAAACCTCCCTTATTGCAGTCGCACACTAGCCTGACGAGCCAGACCCACATTAAAATGTAGGGTCTGGACACTCACCGCTCGCAGTGCTGAGTCCGAGGGGCGGGATAATCAGTTGTCTTTCAAATTCCCTCTGCACGCAATAGGACAGCGGCAGCGCTATGAGTCCCATGCGTTTCCCACTAGCGGAGCTAGTTGGCTAGTTCAAACGTTTGCCTACTTAATAAAAGCTTAACTCGTGTCACACTGTTTGCCAGCAGCAACATTCATCTTATTTGTTTTCAAGTAGCAGGGAATTCAAGCCAAACCATTGCAACTCTGCCATCAATCATTATGTTAAGCCCACCTAACGACTCTATACACGATTTCATTGGCCTGATTAAGTTTCGATTTCTGGAGCTCACATGCCAACGGAGAGTTGCTAGACTAGCCCTGGCAGCAAATGTAATTTGCGGCCGCTAGGGGTGCGTCTAGATTTCTAGGCTAGTCGCACACATTTTTTCTAATTTAATGTTTTAGTAACGAGTAACGAAGATGCTTATTGGAAATATAACGGAGTAAAAGTATACATTTTATCTAGGAAATGTAGTGGAGTAAAAGTGAAAGTTGACATAAATTTAAATAGCGAAGTAAAGTACAGATACGTGAAATTTCTACTTAAGTACAGTAACAAAGTATTTGTACTCCGTTACATTACAACACTGGTTTTTAGGGCAATGTCATTTCCACCACCAAAAACAAAAAAGTAGTAAATATTTTTTAGTTTTTCTTATTTCTTCCAAGGACAAGAAAAGGATCATAGTTGAAGAATTACTCTGCAGTGTTACTTTGCATTACATCTAGCAGCTAATGCGAACCATATAGCTTATGGCAGCTAGGTAGACTAGGCTACTAATAAAATGTTTAAAAGTGCGCTGCCTGTTTGTGTGTGTCATGTGTTTGATTTCCAACTTATGAAACGTTGCTTTGGTGTCTAACCTGCGCGGCCAAAGTAGGCCAGACCAGAAACGGTTAATAAAGGATCTTTGGTAATGCTAAACTATACTGTTTGTCTGTCCAGTTTCCACTAAAGTAGTGCAATAACAGGCTGGCTGGCTGGCTGGCTGGGTGACAGCTCAGACAACAAACTTTAGTTAACCCGCAAAAGGTATCTCTTACATAGTCTACACTTTAGCTGAGGTCTGCCCGCTGGAAGACGGTACACAAAAAAAAAACAAAGTACACCTACATTAAGGCGCGTTCTTACCTTTGTGTAGAGGCTATAAGGCTTGCGGTCTGATGATGATTGATGGATCATCTCACTGATTGCTTGCAGCTTGCCTGCGCAGCAGTCCTTGCAAACAATTAGTCTTAGGCCTACGATGTCAAAATGTATCAATTTACAACTGCCACAATCGATCGTAGACTACTGTAGTTCATTCACCATTCATTGGGATTTCCGATTTTTGTTATTGGTTTATGTTGGTTTGTGTAGGTTATTAGGTTATTTGCCATGTTGATATGAACTAGGGGTGTAATGATGAACCGATACGTATCGGTATCCGTTTTTAACGTGTAAGATACGGCTACATCGATACATCTATGCGCTACATCCCGTATCGGAAAAAAACTGAAATGAACCGGTCGTTATATCGATTCACTTGTTATGAATCGGTTCACAACCTTTTCTGCTCGCTCAGACTCTCATTTACGTTCCAAGCAGCGCGTTCATCCCACTTCCGGTTTTGAAACTATACGTGGCACGGAATTCTGGGTAATGCAGTTCGTTTTTGGTTACATTCATTGCCCAAAGTTGTCAAATGACCTCATTACCCATACATCTACTGCAACTTAAGCATGAACAGAAGGTACACGGACTTTGCACTGGGTCGGCTTTTGTTTTTTCGAAATCCAGCGCGAAATTAAACACTTATAGCATTCCTAAACAGCAATGATAGTCTGTAGAGTAGCCTTACCTTTGATGAAGGGATTTCCTTAATGTTAAATAATAATTTGGCCCTTGCTGCTAAAACGATGCACAAATTATTAGCCAATGATTTTGTTCATATTCACTCAGACTTGTGGCATTATAGGTTTCTGCATTAGGTCCACTGTTGGAACAAAATAAGCCCAGAGAGTTCATTGATTTGTAGGCCTATTTTATTCTTGTAGGGTAGGCTAGGCCTATATGAGAAAAGGCCAAGAGTGTCTTAAGCACTGTTTTATTTTATTTCGGTATTGTCTTACCTCAACAAGGCTACAGCTCCATGAAAACAATCAGATATAACTCTATAAAATCTGTAAAGTCTATAAAAATGTATTTTTATGTTGTATTGGGCTGCTGTGTTTGACTGAAATGTAGACTATTTTTTTTTTCATTTCAATACAGTATATGAAACAAACCTCAGTTTAGATAATCATATTCACACATTTTTGCCTAATTGACATTCATGACCATTATAATTGATAATATAAAATTAATGTGCACCTTGAGCAAATGATAAAAAATCTTTCAGAATGCTTTCCATTCTTGAACTGCATCGAATCGCATCGAATTGTACTGAATTGTTTTTTATAAACATGTATCTTTTCTTGTATCGAATCGTGCCTATGTATCTAGATGCAAATCGTATCGTCTTTTACATGAGAGATTCACACCCCTAATATGAACCTAACCAATAAAGTTGCACATCTTTATTACGTCAGACGTAATTTCAATCCACTCTTGAAAGAAATGAGTTTGGGGTCAGTTCTACTCATATACTAAGAGCTAATCTTGTCAAAATAATCAATAACTGGGAAACTAGTTGAGTGAACTTAAAACTATTGTGGTGCCTGAACAATATGGCAGCTTTGAGTACAGCTCTGCAATTTTATTGAGTTTAGAACACTGTTGGGGAATACAGTGTGTTTGTAGAACTACTTTCTTCCAACACATATCAAATAATTTCTCAACTTGCAGGACAAACTGCCATTACTAGTTCTAAATGGATGGTTGCTACGGCCAAAAGCCAGTTGTTAGTTCTATCTCTCCCATTGTCAAGCGGGCGTATCCCAAGATTCTGATGAACTTTAGCTTTGAAACATCGCTATTTTACTGTCATCCATCTAGCTAAAAGCCACCTCCGTCATATGCTACAATGTTGCCATGTTCTGAACATCTGCATTTTACAGCTCGGATGCAACGTGACAGTTCATTTAAACTTCAAAAATGGATCTTCTTCATAGGTGTGCAAATAACATACGGTTAATGGTCGTTCTAAATTACGTAGGACAATGGGAAATTCAACCAAGCAGTGGAATAAGCATTATTTTAGTATTAGTTAAGCTTTAACAAACACTTAATTCATAATTTTTAAGTATGTTTTCAACATTACTTAAGGATGAACAAACATGTTTTTCCTCATAAACAGTCTTATTTAGTAGGTGTTTATTTTGTTATAAATGATGAATTCCTAATGTGTACATACAGAACCCATGATTCCTTATGTTTACATACTGAACACATGTTGAATTCTTAAGGAGCTAGAGATTATGTCAATGTTACTTTAGGTGAATACCTATTTAATTGGCAATTCCATGTTATTCAGACTTCATCATCATATAGGCCTACTGTTTGCCAGCTGGTAGACAGACAGTACTGAATGAAATTACAAACTGCAGAGAACCATAAGACCTTGTGTGTGTGTGTGTGTGTGTGTGTGTGTGTGTGTGTGTGTGTGTGTGTGTGTGTGTGTGTGTTTGTGTGTGTGTGTGTGTGTGTGTGTATGTGTTATTAGCTGATTCACTTGTATATTCTGTACATCTCACAATCAGTGTCAAGAACCACATGATAATCATATGCTGTACAACACCCTGTATAACTGTGTAACATGATAATTACATGCTGTTCAACAGTAACATGATAATCACATGCTGTTCAACAGTAACATGCTAATCACATGCTGTTCAACAGTAACATGCTAATCACATGCTGTTCAACACCCTGTATAACTGTGTAACATGATAACCACATGCTGTTCAACACCCTGTATAAATGTGTAACATGATAATCACATGTTGTTCAACACCATGTATAACTGTGTACTGTGTAACATGCTAATCACATGCTGTTCAACACCCTGTATAACTGTGTAACATGATAATCACATGCTGTTCAACACCCTGTATAACTGTGTGATAATCAACACCCTGTATAACTGTGTAACATGATAATCACATGCTGTACAACACCCTGTATAACTGTGTGATAATCATATCCTGTTCAACACCCTGTAACTGTGTAACATGATAATAACACCCCATGGTAATCTGCTCAGTTGAAACCTACTGGTATTGATCTAAGCATGCACTGAAATCTGGCATACAATACTCACCTCACTTATCCGCCCGACATTCCAGCCGGGGGAGATGGGAGCGTGGCAGCGGCGTGGGGGGGGGGTGGGCGAGAGCGCAACGCTTAAACCGGCGAATGCATCATCCTGTCAGAGGGCCCGTAACCCCGCAGCGTGAAATATGAGTGGCACTAACTCCGGCTTTATCACTCTTTAGGAACGCACACAATGGGACGCGCATTAACACTCTCTCACACACACACACACAAACACACACACACACACACACAGGGACACACACACACACACACACACAGACAGACACACACACACACACACACACACACACACTCACAGGGACACACACACACACACACACACACACTCACAGGGACATATATACACACAAATACACAAACACACACACACACTCACAGGGACATACATACACATAAACACACGCACACACACACACACACACACACCTGCACTAAGAAGACAGACATAAACACATAAGCACATACATCTGTCTACTCTTGAAAGACACATTGGAGACTTTGTGAAAAAACACACAAAGATAAACAAAACACACTACTCAACAGGGATTTGATGAGCTGTACACTTTAACCTTTGACCTAAACACGCAGGCACGCGCAGACACACAGACACACACACACACATGGTTCTTATGGTTATCTTGTATTTTCATTTCACGAGACACTGGACTGCACTCACTGGTCATTGTTTATCATTATACAGTCTCAGATCGTCTTTGACTGTCAGTACACACTGTAAAAACTGCTTATCTAAAAAAATCTAAACAAGCGTTATTAATATTATATTAAGATGAAAAAAATCTAGTTGGTTTTCTTTTCAGTATAAAGAGATTTACTAAGCGCTTACTCATATAATCATTTCAGTTAATTTTGGAGAGATTGACTTCTTTTAAGATGTCTCATCTTGAAAACAAGCAAATTTGTCTGCCAGTGCATTAAGCAAATTTGCTCTAAAAACAACCAAATTTGTCTACCAGTGCGTTGAGTAAATTTGTCTTGATAAGATTCCGTAAAATAAGTCAAAGTCTTCTTAAATTAAGTCAAAATTACATTTTGAAAGAGTGATAGGTAAGTCTTTTCATACAAAAAATAACAAATAGATTTTTGTTAGATAGGTCTTAATATAAGATTAATAACACTTAGTTAGATTTTATTTTTTGCAGTGCATAGACATCTTCATTAACATTTATAAAGCAGTAGCTGCTTAGTTACCTGTTACTCACAAGTGTGTGTGTGTGTGTGTGTCTGTATGTGTGTCTGTGTGTGTAAAAATATTGCCTCCTGTGTGTGTGTTAGTGTGTGTGTGTGTGTGAGTGTGTATGTCTGTGTGTGTGTGTGTGTGTGTGTGTGTGTTTGTGTGCGTGTGTGTGTGTGTCGCGTCGCTCTGTATATGCTATGTGTGTGCATGCTATGTGTGTGCATGTGTGTGTGTTTGTGTCAGTGTGTGAGTATATGTATGTGTGTGTGTGTGACGGCCTGTTAGGCCTTCTGCTCGTTAGGCCTTCTGTTTTCTTTCTACTTGTTTTCAGGTGTGCTCAGGACCTAACGAGCTGATGAGCTGCACCTGTGTGCAGGTGTGCAGATAAGAGGACCGCTTCCTCTCCTCTTGAGAGGGCCATTCTTACTTTGGGATTTGGCCATGCAACACTGCACTCAGACACATTGCAAGCACACAACAACCATGCATTACTGATGACTGACTTTGACCCATCTCACACTGTTTGTTTGATTATTATTTGGTTAATTTGGTTAATAAATCCACATTTTAGTTAAAGATCCAACCTCTCGACTCCCTCTTTTGTTGTGGCCTTACCCCTAGGTCGTAACAGTGTGCATGTGAATGTGAGTGTGTGTGTGTGTGTGTCAGTGTGTCCGTGTGTGTGTGTGTGTGCGTGTGCGTGCGTGTATGTATGTGTGTGTGCGCGCGTGTGTGTGTGTGTGTGTGCACGGGGCCGTAAGTGCTATGTAGCTGAGGGAGCCCAGGGCTGTGTAATGATTTATGCATCAGACTCAGAGGGACCGTGGAGAGACGTGGCGAGACGGAGAGAGAGACGATAGTGTGTGTGTGTGTGTGTGTGATGGGAGGCAATATTTTGGGTTGAAGAGGGGCTTATTAGAGCACTCAGAGGAGTGTTTGAGCTGGGTAAACAAAAAAAGCCGAAACACACACACACACACACAAAAAAAACACACACACACACACACACATACGCACACACACACATACACACATACATACATACACTCTGTAACAACAAAGGGTGCCACCACTGGCTGTGAACTGTAATTACATGTCACTTTTTACTTTAACAACAACTGTTATCACTTATGTAGGCAATCACAGTTCCACTGAGTGTGTGTCTGCACACTCCTCATGTCTAAATTACTGTACCTGTCTGCATGTGGCACTTGATATAAATATGGTGACTAAACCAGACTCCTGATCAGAGGTGTAGTCGTAAAATAAGAGGTGGGTAAACTATGAATTTTATGATCACGATAAGGTGGACTGCGCCATGCGCCAATTAAAAAGACATTCAAAACATGTTTGATGATGGTGGAGGCTATTGTCCAATGGTTATAATGATATTAAATGGTTCCTAGAGAGTTGATGAGTGTAAATATTGTGAATGTAGATAATACAGTGTGATTGTTTAATGTTAAACGTTTCAATTGGTGAATAAACTCTTTTGAGAGGTGGATAAACTATGTTTTTTGAAATTTCAGAGGTGGATAAACTGTGTTTACTTGCGTTTAACCTCCACTACATCCCTGCTCCTGATGTAAAATACCTGACACATTACACCTGATGCAGTGTTGTAATGTAACGGAGTACAAATACTTTGTTACAGTACTTAAGTAGAAATTTCACGTATCTGTACTTTACTTCGCTATTTAAATTTATGTCAACTTTCACTTTTACTCCACTAAATTTCCTAGATAAAATGTATACTTTTACTCTGTTATATTTCCACTAAGTATCTTCGTTACTCGTTACTAAAACATAAAATTAGAAGAAATGTGTGCGACTGCAATAAGGGAGGTTTGGCGAATCACTGCTCCTAGATTGCATTATGCACGCTCCGCACGCTGCACGCTCTATTTCAGCGCTTGTTTGTTGCTAAAGGAGGAGGACGCACAACTGAAACCGCCATGGAAGCATGAGCACCTACTGGAGGACCTCCTGTTATCATAGACGACCACCCCGACGATAGCGGTGAACTCGGTGAACAGGGTAGTGGCGAAGATAACGTCATACACCCGTGGCCGTATTGGCAAGAAATGTTTCTGTACATTGGCAGCTTTCTGTGAAGCTGAACACTCTGCTACCTGCCTCAGCGGCCTGTGAAAGGCTATTTAGCATCGCAGGACTTCAGTCCAAGAACAGTAAGACTGAATCAGGCCCGGGGTGGGTAATTGGGAGAATCGGGAGAATTCTTCACTTTTGGGCCGGTCGAGGAAAAAAATATTGACATTTGTCACTAGTCTATCTTTTCAGTAGGACACGCTCCGCATTCTGTGCATGACACCAATGCAATGCCTCTGCATGGGTTGTAGCCTACGTGAGGGAGTTCTCCCCTCCCAAAAAGAGTTGGTTGGGTCCATATAGCCCGTCTTTTCCAAAAAGTTTTCTCAGATACGGATAGCCGAGCCGGCCCTACCGTAGACACAAGCGTCAGGAAGGATGGATGGTAGAAAGACGCCAGGAGAGACTAAGCAGCAGATCAACCAGTCGACCACTGAAAATGATGAGCCCGAAATTAGTGATGAGGAGGCCATGACTACAGGGACAAGTAGAGAGGATAAATTAAAGTTATTTAATGTAAGAAAGAGCAATTACCCTACATGATAAATATGCCTTGTTTGCTCAGAAGAGGGTGTAGTAAAGGAGTAGGCTAAATCACCAAACAACAATATAGCTACCCATGCAAAAAACATGTAGCCTAAATATTAGTTCAATATGCCTCTTTGTGGAAGCGTGGGATAGGCTACATTTCAAAGGCTTTCTTTCTTTCTTTCTTTCTTTCTTTCTTTCTTTCTTTCTGTTTTTGTTAACTTGTGGAATAGTGGAATATTTTTTGTTAACTTCTCAGTTGAAGTGAATTATTATATAACCTTTACTGTACACATTTGTTGAACCATGGTACTAATAAAAACTACAGGATAGTAAGAGCTGAAATGTTGCTTCATTTATCCAATTTCCACCACTATGGAAAACATTGGCCGGTCTTGGGCCTGAAACTCCCGGGCACTGAATTCTGTCAACTTTGAAAACCAGCTTCTTTTGAAGATGAACAGACACCTTTTCAGTTTCAACTATGTCTGGCATATTAGTAGCTGCTGGACATAGGTGGCCTGTGTGTGTGTGGGAGTGTGAGAGTGAGATGGTGACCTGGGGAGTAAGCCCAGAACATGACCAAAATGTTCTCCCTACCAGCAGGTCATTTGTTTTTTTTGTACGATTCGATGCGATGCGATTCGATGCAATTCGATGCAGTTCAAGAACGGAAAGCATTCTGAAAGATCATTTGCTCAAGGTACACATTAATTTTATATTATCAGTTATCATGGTCATGGTTGTCAATTAGGCAAAAAAATATGTGAATATGATTATCTAAACTGAGGTTTGTTTCATATACTGTATTGAAATTAAAAAAGAATAGTCTACATTTCAGTCAAACACAGCAGCCAAATACAACATTTTTTTATAGACTTTATAGATTTTATAGTTATATCTGATTGTTTTCATGGAGCTGTAGCCTTGTTGAGGTAAGACAATACCGAAATAAAATAAAACAGTGCTTAAGACACTCTTGGCCTTTTCTCATATAGCCTACAAGAATAAAATAGGCCTACATATCAATGAACTCTCTGTGTTTATTTTGTTCCAACGGTAGACCTAATGCAGAAACCTATAATGCCACAAGTCTGAGTGAATATGAACAAAATAATTGGCTAATAATTTGTGCATCGTTTTAGCAAGGGCCAAATTATTATTTAACATTAAGGAAATCCCTTCATCAAACGTAAGGCTATACTCTACAGACTATCGTTGATGTTTAGTGTTTAATTTTTAGTTTAATAGCGCTGGATTTTGAAAAACAAAAGAGTAAAAACTGTAAAACAAACGACCGAGTGCGAGTTGTCACGTGCTTAAGTTACAGTAGATGTATGGGTAATGAGGTCATTTGACAACTTTGGGCAATGAATGTAGCCAAAAACGAACTTCATTACCCACAATTCCGTGCCACGTATAGTTTCAAAACCGGACGTTGGATGAACGCGCTGCTTGGAACGTAAATGAGAGTCTGAGCGAGCAGAAAAGGTTGTGAACCGATTCGTAACAAGTAAATCGATATAACGACCGGTTCATTTCAGTTTTATTTCCGATACGGGGCTTCACGTATCGATGTAGCCGTATCTTACACGTTAAAAACGGATACCGATACGTATCGGTTAATCTTTACACCCCTAT
>NC_055978.1:9617236-9619736 GCF_018492685.1 Alosa sapidissima | reverse complement strand
AGTGTTATCTGCGCCGCGCGAGTCCATTACGGAAGGGATTGAGAGAAGGTTCCGGGGTTCCGGTGCATGGCGTGCGCCTAAAAGTGTAGTGCTGTGATGTGCTTCCTGTGGAGGTCAACCAGAGCTTACAGAAGTGGCTCCGACATAGCTAAAACAAACCTGGAATTGTATTTTGTGTGTGTGTGTGTGTGTGTGTTTGTGTGTGTGTGTGTGTGTGTGTGTGTTATGTGTGTATTCTGATGTGAGTGTGTGTGTGTGAGTGTGAGTGTGTGTGTGTGTGTCTGAGAGAGAGAGAGAGAGAGAGAGAGAGAGAGAGAGAGAGTGCATGCTTCACTACTTTTGTTTTAGATGGGTTTTCCAGAAAGGTGAATAGAGGACCATGCTGCAATCACATCTGGACAGTACAAGGTTTTAAATCAGAACAGCATTTATTTATTTATTTATTAGAGAAATTATAATTATATAGAGAAAGACACAGCCATACACACACATGGAAGATTTCCTGATCTCTTCCAGACACAGCATGCATTTGTGTCTTTTCTCAACTCGACACACACACACACACACACACACATCCCAGATACACACTTATGTCATGTATCTTCGTCTCCTTGATATGTACAGTATTTAGTGAGGTTTCTGTCGGGATTTACGTTTGCACACACACACACACACACACACACACACACACACACACACACACAGTCACACATTCACATACACACACACACACATAGTATACATATAGATACACCAGTCAATGCTCTGTCTAAAATGTAAAGGATTGAGCACAAATACCATCACACACAAACATACACTATCTCTCTTTCCACACAGGTGCATTTTCATTGTGTGTGTGATTATGTATGTGTGTGTGTGTGTGTGTGTGTGTGTGTGTGTGTGTGTGTGTGTGTGTTTGTGGGAGAGAAAGTGTGTGTCTCTCTGATTTGATAAGACTCTGCGGTGAAAAACGGTGGGACAGGTCCCGTCTCCACTCAACATTGGAGTGTCAATACTATCAGTTATCTTACCTCTACAACTGGCAACAACTCGCAGGATATTGGGCTTTACACACACACACACCACACACACACACACACACACACACACACACACACACACACAACACAAACACACACTCACACACACACACACACAAACACACACACAGACATTCATGCATGGCACACACACATACAGACACATCCATGCATGGAAACACACATACACACACACACACACACACACACACAACACACACACACACACACACAGACACACACACACACATTCATGCATGCACACACACACACACACACACACACACACTCACACACACACACACACACACACACATTCATGCATGCACACACACTTAGTCTTTCCCCATATACACTTTGTCACATGCACTGGCACATACACACACACACCGTGTCTCTCATAAACACTCGAATACACTCACACATATACACTCTCATAGGCATATGTACTCATATGCACACACACACACACACACACACACACACACACAACACACATACAGAGACACACATACTTAGGGCTCTATCTTCCACTCCAGCGCAATTGAGTCCGCGCAAATCGCTTTGTGGGCGGATCTTGGCACTGTTGCTATTTTACCGGCAGGATATAGACTGTTGCGCCCGACGCAAATCTAAAAAGGGGTGGTCGGTAGTAGTTACATTACTCATGGGTGTGGTTGGGCGTAACATGCAATAAACCAATCAGAGCTTCATCTCACATTCCCTTTAACAACAGGCATGCTTGTTCCATAGCGGATTGCTATTATGATGGCGTATTTGCCAGGCGCAGCCAGGAAACGGTTCACAGTGCTATAGTCAGTTGGGAACAGTTTGCTATTGATTTGTGGGCATATCCATATGCAAGTAAAGTAGATTTTTCAAACACTTTATCATCAACAACTTTTGTTTGAGCAGGAGAGAGAATAACAATGAAAGGACGCAGCAACTACAGAAATTGTAGCCAAGGCTACATGCTGCTTTCTTTTACTATCTATGGTTGCTGGTTAACAGCACATAATAAGCTTATTTAAGCTAATTCACAAACTCAAGACAAGAAAAATTGTGGTGCTTGTCAAAAACCTTAGCGCAGCTGGAATAATGCTTATATTATAATAGGCTGGTGTTAAAGCGCACACAATGTTTAAAGCCATACACAACGGTAAATTGGAACAAAACTAAAGGTGACTTTAGCCTTTATAGGGCTGTATAAAGTCGTAATTAGGCATTGTGTTGTTAAGATATTGCATGTAGATGCACATAGGCTACTACATTTTTAGTTGGACCAATGCACGAACAAAACCGGGAAACGGACAAATATTATCAAGGCTTTGAATGTTTCCATCTGTACACAGGGTGTCTGTAGATTGGTGTGCATAGCATTCATTCCTGCAGGCCTGTGGCCATGCATGCACCCTTAAAATAGCATCTGAATTTGCGCCACTGGAATTTCTGAAACTGCA
>NC_055978.1:9602236-9612236 GCF_018492685.1 Alosa sapidissima | reverse complement strand
AATTAATTTCAAATGAGCTCCTAAGGCAAGTTTAACACGTTTAACTCAGCAGGACCAAGGAAAAGATGTCAGTCTACTCAAGGGGACTACGTGCCTGTGCGTGTGTGTGTGAGAGAAGTCTTGACAGTGTCTTGACAACTCTCCTGTATTGCAATACCCCTGTCTATCACTCTCTCTTGCACACACACACACACACACACACACACACACACACACACACACACACACACACACACACACTACCATGGCCATATGAACACACACAAACACTATCAAATGGAAGGCATGGCTCAATAATGAGAGAGTAAGTCAGGAATTCTCTCTCTGTCTCTCTCTCTCCCTCTCTCTCTCTCTCTCTTGCACACACACACACACACACACACACACACACACACACACACACACACACACACACACACGCACATACCCTCACACTTAGACACCCACCCACCCACACGCACACCTTAAATGAAAGTGAATGGTTAGGTAGAGAGAACAAGAGGAAGGGTAAAAGATGAAATGATCGAGAGAAGAACAGAAGTGGAAAAGAAGTAGAAACACAAAGAGCTCTGTTCAGTGTGTGTGTGTGTGTGTGTGTGTGTGTGTGTGTGTGTGTGCGTGCGCTAACTGGGTCTCTTCAGGCAAAGAGGAAGAAGGCTGTTATTATGGAGAGACAAAAAGATGAGGGGGGAGAGAAAGATAGAGAGGGAGATAGAGAGAAAGATATGAGGGGGAAGAGAGAGAGAGAGAGAAAGAGACAGAGTGAGAGGGAGATAGAGATAAAGAGATGAGGGGGGAGAGAAAAAGAGAGAGAACAAGAGATAGGAGGGGTGGAGAGAGAGAGAGTGAGAGAGAGAGAGAGAGAGAGAGAGAGGGGGGGTGGAAAGAGGGATAGCGGGACAGGGAGATAGTGAGAGGCACAAAGAGAAAAGAAGTGAGAGAGACAGAGAGGTAGAGAGATGTAGGAAAGGAGAGAAAAAAGAGAGAGGGACAGAGAGACTATATGTGGGAGGTGTCTTAGATTAGGGAACTAAACACACAATCCTATCACTACTGTGTGTGTGTGTGTGTGTGTGTGTTTGTGTACACTTGACAGACAGTGTGGGTGGAGAAAGCCATGCATGTGAATGGTTTGCGTGTCCATGCACATTTGAGTTAAATTACATGAGTGGGTGTAGTGAAGTGATGTCTCTGTGTGTGTGTGTGTGTGTGTGTGTGTGTGTGTGTGTGTGCACGCGCACCCATTTGTCAGACAGTGTGGGAGGTGACAGGCATGCATGTGAGTGTGTATTTGTGTATTGGTGCATTCTAGCTAAATTTAGTGCAAGTGTGTGTGTGTGTGTACTGTATGTGTGTGTATGTGTGTGTGTGTCTGTGTGTGTGTGTTTATTTGTCAAGCACCTGATATGAGTTTAATTAGTTCGAGGCTTCAGGTGGGCGGTGTCTGACAGGGCGTGGAGGATAGGTATCCGTGGCGACACTTGGAGTATCCACAGTGGCTGCACACACGTGGGTGGTGCTTAATGAACTGGATGGGGAGAAGTGCCCAATCAGAGAGGAGCAACATAGGAAGTAAGGAAATGATGATTGTGTGTGTGTGTTTGTGTGTGCGCGCGCGCGCGCACGCGCGTGTGTGTGTGTGTGTGTGTGTGTGTGTGTGTGTGTGTGTGTGTGTGTGTGTGTGTGTGTGTGTGTGTGTGTGTGTGTGTGTGCTCATACAGTATTTGTCTACATATTCTATTTTCAACTGTTGATAAGTTAACAAATCCCCCCTCACAATTAGTGCCTGAACTTCTCTCAACTAATAAATGCGATGAGTGCATCTTTTTTCAATGTTAAAATTGACAAAATCAGACTCGACATATCTGCTCAATTACTAATTCAACAAGCCGAGTTTCCAGCTACAAATAGAGGGAAACTTAACTTGATAGACTACAAAACACTTGAAAAAAAGGTACAGAATCTCAGCTCTTCCACATATGTCTTAGACCAATTTCTTCAAAACTGTTTTTCACCTCATAGCGGCAGATGTCCTTCAAATTGTAAATGTATCACTGCTGTCTGGCACTTTTCCTAAGTCACTGAAAACAGCTGTTGTAAAGCCGTGGCCTACTGGTTAGGGCTTCGGACTTGTAACCGGAGGGTTGCCGATTCGAACCCCGACCAGTAGGAACGGCTGAAGTGCCCTTGGGTAAGGCACCTAACCTCTCACTGCTCCCTGAGCGCCGCTGTAGTAGGCAGCTCACTGCGTCGAGATTAGTGTGTGCTTCACCTCACTGTGTACTGTGTGTGTTTCACTAATTCACGGATTGGGATAAATGCAGAGACCACATTTCCCTCACGAAATCAAAAGAGTATATATAATATACATACATACTACTTCTCAAGAAGAATGACCTGGATGCCTCCATCTGACTATTACAGGCCCATATCCAATCTACCTTTTATTGGCACACACACTTTTATTGTGTGTTATTCAGGGCTCTATCTTGCACTCCAGCGCAATTGACTTTGTATACTCACGCTTTTGTCTTTCCTATTTTGCAGTCAGCGCATATTGGAATTTTTTGGATGCTATTTTATGGGCGCATGCATGGCCACAGGCCTGCAGGAATGAATGCTATGCACACCGATCTACAGACACCCTGTGCACAGATGGAAACATTCAAAGCCTTGATAATATGTGTCCGTTTCCCGGTTTTGTTCGTGCATTGGTCAACTAAAAATTTAGTAGCATATATAGTACATCTACATGCAATATGTAACAACAACGCCTAATTACGACCTATTAATTTGGACAACTTTATACAGCCCTATAAAGGCTAAAGTTACCTTTAGTTTTGTTCCAATTTACCGCTGTGTATGGCTTTAAACATTGTGTGCGCTTTAACACCAGCCTATAAGCATTATTATTGACAAGCACCACAATTTTGCCTACCTTGTTGTAGCCCATCTGAAATAACTCCAAACTTTGCTATGTTCCCTCCATCCTTTCGTTGTTTTGTTTTATATCCATGACCTTGAAGTCTTGAGTTTGTGAATTAGCTTAAATCAGCTTATTATGTGCTGTTAACCAGCAACCATAGATAGTAAAAGAAAGCAGGAAGTAGCTTTGGCTACAATTTCTGTAGTTGCTGCATCCATTCATTGTTATTCTCTCCTGCTCAAACAAAAGTTGTGCATGCATTAAATTGATGATAACGTGTTTACAAACTCTACTTTTACATAAAATATTGTGAATAGCCTACTGTCATGCAGTTAATGGGATACTGTGCAGAGTTGGAAAGTTAGGTCAACTTGGAAACTGTTTCTCATGTTGAGTTGCCTGATGGTAAGGTACAGCCGTGGCTTACACCTGCAGGAGCGCTTGATTGGGCGCCTGTGTTGCGCAATGCATTTTGCTCCTCTCATCTATACGACACAGTTCCCATGGTTCTCCAAACCATACATAATTACAAGGACAAATATTGCTACACGAGGGAAATCAGTGTGGTGTCCGATGTGAAAAAATAGGTATAAATCTAGCGTACACATTTCCACGAATCACGGATGTGTTGATGACATAAATTAGGAAATATTAGAGGACTTAATGAGACGTGATGTTGAACTGCATGCCGATGCCATTTAACCCAAATGCCCCAGCAGCAGCACGGGAGAGGAGAGCTTATCTGACAGAAGATCTGCATTGTCTATAGTGAGGCAATGTTAGATTACATTGCAAAAATATCACCATGCATTCATAACCTCGTGATTCAGTGAGAGTGATCCCAAAACATCGGAAAGTGACGTTTCTGTATTACATTTTGTCAAGAGGAAAAATCAATACCAAACTGTTCCCAACTGACTATAGCGCTGTGAACCGTTCCTGGCTGCGCCTGCCAAATCTGCTATCATAATAGCAATCCGCTATGGAACAAGTGTGCCTGTTGTTAAAGGGAATGTGAGATGACACTCTGATTGGTTTATTGCACGTTACGCCCAAACCACACCCATGAGTAATGTAGCTACTACAGACCACCCCATTTTAGATTTGCGTCGGGCGCAACAGTCATTATCCCACCGGTAAAATAGCATCAGCGCCCAAGATCCGCCCACAAAGCGATTTGTGCAAAGTCAATTGCGGTAGAGTGGAAGATAGAGCCCTCAGAATCATTGGCTGAAAGTGTTATTGGATAATAGCTACCTCTGATCATGATCAGCAGTTGTATGGACTTTAATATCGGCAGATCAATATCTCTCCCTCATAAATGATCACCACGGTCATCTCAATTATCCCTAGAAACAAAAGTGTGTGTGTTGTCTGCGCGTGTCTGTTTTCAGGCAGGCAAGTGTGTGTGTGTGTGTGTGTGTCTGTATTTTGTGTGTATCTGTGTTTCAGGGTGGGTGAGTTAGTGTCTGTGTGTGTGTGTGTGTGTGTGTGTGTGTTGTGTGTGTGTGTGTGTGTGTGTGTGTGGTTTGTCTCCTGTTTTGTGAGACGGTTGGTCGATGCTGTTATTAGTTCATTATGGTTGACGACGGTTACAGGCTGCATCTGATCTATAGTATTGATTCAGCTACATTCCAGGAGTTTAGTTAGATCCCTAAGCCACAATGCTGCTCACATTACCCCACATACACACAGCAACATACACACACACACACACACAGCAACACACACACACACACACACACACACACACACACACAACCAGAGAGATAGAGAGAGAGAGAGAGCAAGTGTACTGTATGTGTATGTGTATTTGTGTCGGTGACACACACACACACACACAATCTGAGAGAGAGAGAGAGACAGACAGAGAGAGTGGGAGTATGTATGTATGTGTATTTGTGTTGGTGGTTAAAATATCTAAGAGCAGGTCTGTGTTGTGCTGTTTTCGTGTTTTTACACAAAGGACCTGAGTGTGTGTTTACCCTGTCTAGCCAAATATCCCTAAGATGTGTTACACACCCAAGGCACATATCTTGAAGGACACACACACACACACACACACACACACACACACACAGGCACTACATGGTGTTTAATTGGCTGATCCTGTATTGACTCATAGGACAAAAAGGTGCAGTTGAGAAATTGCATGGTCAGTTTGTTTGTACAAATGCTAAATCAATGCAGTGTTTAGCTATGTGTGGCCTTAAGTAACACGCATTGATTTTACAGTTTCTACAACCATCAGGGCAGTCTGGGAACCATGGAGTACAACACAAAAACACTTTCCTGGGGACAGAGAGAGAGAGAGAGCAAGAGATGGAGAGAGAGAGAAAGAGAGGGGGGGGGGGGGCTGAATCCAGAAAATAATCCTCTGTACCACCTGGAACTGAAGCTCACTAACTCCATAACATCATAACGCTTATACAAGTACTGCTTTTAGACCACAGATTTGTGTCAAAATATCATCAAACAAGCAAAAGAAGACTCTTTGGAACATTGGAGAAACCAATCACCACGCCCAAGTAGAATCAGAATTGGGTTACATCCTCTCTGTCAGAGATACAAAGCAGAGGTCTCTCATGACTAAGTGCTCAGTGACCACAACCTTGCAGTGGAAACAGGTAGACACAGAGATGTGGTCCCTGGCTGCCAGACAGACAAGGGTGAGATGGAGGAGAACTTTTTTATATACTGTGAAAAGCTGTGAAATATAAATAGAAATCCTTCACAAAAAAAAGGAAAAGCTGTCTTCTGAGTGGAACTTCAACTTCAAAGTACATTTAACAATGAGGGACACTAGTTTAACATGAATGTAAATGGGTTTATGTTTCTATTCATGTAAATGTAATGGAGGTGAACTGAGCTAGCATGCTAGTTGCCCGTGTAAATCCTCACACCCCTAACCTTAAAGCGATGGTTCGGAGTAATTTCACCCTAGGGTCCTTTGCACCATGACCCCGAGCCAAACACCCTCCCAGAACCCTTTTTCCCTTGGTCGAACCCTGGTCGAGTAACGCTGTCAGAAACGAATGACGTTCTGCAGTCGTTATGGAACCAACTTTTATCTCGTAAATTACCCCACTAATAATGCCCTGAATGGTACGAAACTTCTACAGTAGTATAACTATGACCTTTAGTCCAATAACAAGGCATTAGAAAGTTTGTAAGTGCACCAGGAGTTTTAAGGAGTTTATTTAAATAACACTTGCCTCTGCATCTGCTACTATACCGCTGCATTGACGTGATTTGGGAAAAGCCCGTAAAAGTCCTGGCAGGAAGCATGCATAGGATGTAGATCCAGGAATGCACTAATATTTTGTTCGTAGTCCAGTTTGCAACAATTATTAGGTAACACTAAGCTGTAAACACTTCGGAAAAAAATATTAAAAACTGGATATACCAAAAAACGTTGATGTAATCGCAAGTGACTACAGAGTTGCCCAATGCTTATTCAAACAGACTGTCAAACCACTAAAATTAAAATTCCGAAAATATGGCACACACACACACACACACACACACGGCTAACCTGCTTATGAACCAAGTGGTGGTCAGTGTGCAGCAGATTCTGTTACAGCAGTGTGCAGAGAATTTGTTATATAAATTGAAAAGAAGGGAAAACTGTTAGTAAGGGACAGAATACCTTCTGCAAAATGATAGCTAAGTCTACCAGGAGACTTCACAACAGCATTTGGTAAAAAATATGGCACACATTCTAAAAATGGTCTTACTTTCAGTGGCACAGGCCTGAGAGCAGGTTAGCCCACACTAGTCCTGTACGGAGGCCATTAAATAGTTGTATGTTGCACATTGCTTGGTGCAAACCTAGCCAAACAATGGGCAATATCCCCCCACCTGTATTAGACTGTTTCATTTTAAATTTGAATATCTATGGCTCTTCACATTGCCTTATACTTAAGTTAGTGTTAGTACTTAAGTAAAGAAGAGCTTTGGCTATCAACTTCACACATTTGAACCATTTTATTGGGTTCATTTCGAGTTCAATATTACAGGGAAAACAGCAAAACAAGAGCCATAAAATACATGTATACTACAGTTGTATTTGTTGTTTATTTACTGTTTTATTTCTTGTTTTGTAGTGTCAGAATTGGATATGAGAGTCATAGGAAATTAAAAACTACATTTCATGATTCAACAACATCATGGTAGTACATGTGTACATTAAGGAAGCAGATAGGCAAATGTGTACAGGTGCTACACAGGATATTTCATATGGCATATTTAGGCGTTTCCAATTGTCTCATAGCTTATCCAAAATCATCAAATACAATTTTTCTTGCCTTCTGTCCTACATCAAAACATCATGAATTAATTTCAGGGTAATATGATGTCTCTGTGTGTGTGTGTGTGTGTGTGTGTGTGTGTGTGTGTGTGTGTGTGTGTGTGTGTGTGTGTGTATGTGCATGTGTGTGTTGCAACCAATCATATACATACAGAGATGGATACGAAGCAACAGCACATATGGGCAGATGTATCACTAACCCTTTAATGCGCAACATGGGTCAAAAATGACCCGCATTAATTTTCTATGGTTATTCATGCATACATGTGTTTATATTTGCAATATTTTAGGAATTTATTTATTTCAATAGTCAATATTCCAGATGTAAATGTAATATCTTGTTTTTGATTATTTCAAATCATAATTTTTAACTTTTTCCTTTTTTACATTAACAACAACACAGTTTTTTCATTACTTCGTCCAGTTTTCAGACATGGGTCAAAAATGACCCGCATTCATTTCCTATGCTTTTTCATACTAGGCTGCGTATTCCTTTGCTATATCTAGTGAAATAATGTATGTACTGTATCATTGAATATTGCAGTTCATTTTGCAGTTGTTCAGTAAAAATCTTTTTGATTACTTCAAATAATTACAAATATATATATTTTTTATTACTAAATCAAGTTCACAGACATATGTCAAATGTGACCCCTGTGTGCACTTTTGATTAGATGCAAAAACAAGATATATTAAAACAATTACTTTGATAAAAGTATTAGGTTGTAATTGTTTTAAACACATACTATAGTTGAAATATGTGAAATACACATATTTCATCTATCATATCTCACTTTGTCACACATGACATCAATAATAACAAATCACACATATTGAAATATACTATATCTGAAGTATAGAGAACTGTGATGAATGTGTCCAAATAAACTGAAGCTGATTAAGTAAAACACATGGGTACAATAAATGGCCATTTCAGCACTACATGACACTTGCAAATTACCATTACATGTTTGCCCTTATACACAGCCCTAGTGTATTGGAAACACTGCTTCCAACTTTTAGTATTCTTGGTTTCTGCAGCTCTAGCTCCTCTTCCACTTCACTTGTCCTTACTCTCTGATGCCCTTTTGTGGCTCTGTTTGGTTTCCTTTTTCTACATATTTTAATTGTAAGTAATGGGTGAATCTCAATATCCCTCCCTCAGCACTGAACCCTCAAAGACTTAACTGCCATCAGGCCTAACGTGAAATTGATTCATGTTGGTTCTGTTTTTGAGGGTTCACAACTAAGGGGGTCTTGGGATTCAGCCTATATGTGTTAGGAAGAAGGAAGTGACCTCCACACTGCTTATCCTGTGTGGCATGACAAGCTCTTTGCCCAGCTTATTATCGGGGTATTGTGCAGTTAGTATACTGTATGCATCAAGTGCATCCAGTACATTGGACAAGAGCACTATGGACACATGGGCCATCTCTATCCCTGCTTTCATTAGTATGTCTACACATCCATGCAGAGAACATAAATATGGCTCATGGTTCCCTGGTCCAGAGTGCTGCATGTTGTCACCCCTCAATACCAATAGCAGTTTAACTGATCAGCATCCTGATTGTATCGGTGGAGTTACTATGGATGTTCAAAATGGAACTAGGTGAAGTATTCTCATGACACATATGAAGAAGTACATGCATGAAGGGCACATCTGACCTCCAGAGCTATATGGATATGAAAAGATACCACAGTCACATATCAGACATGATGGTCAAGTAAAAAGGAAGAGATCTGATCAGCTACCAATGACACTAAAAGTAATATACTGACCTATGTGCAAGGAACACAAACATGGTGGTCATTTGTGTAGGGCATGTAAGACATGAAATATCAAATGGTGGGGTGCCCATGTGATGGATATTATTTTCTATTCCCAAGTGAATTAACTACACTTTTGGTGACGTTCACTTCAGTTCACAATACTATAGACATAGTACAGTCAAACATAAGTGCTATTAGTTATCTGTGATTTTAACGTGTGACTAATTGAGAAATAAACGTATGATATATTGCTATTTGGATTAAAACACTATAGTAAGTCTAAGAACATTATTCTAAGATTAATGTTTTCATAAAAAATGTTGTTATAGTTTATTTTTATTAAAAACAAAACAAACTTGAATGCATGGGTCTTTTTGGCCCACACACATAAACTTGATGTAGTAATAGAAAAGCTATGTTTGTTCAGAAAATAAGACAGGAAAAGTAAGAAAATAACTATATGTAGCAATTAAAAATCTTTATCTTGATAAATACAAGCACTATTGAATGATAAAATACATTACTTTCAATAAATATAGGAAAGGAACACACAAATATCTATGAAATACCATAGGAAATGAATGCGGGTCATTTTTGACCCATGTCTGAAAACTGGATGTAATAATGCAAAAACCTTGAACTACATCCACATACAATATCTAGAAAGGCTACCTTTTTGTTAAATGTAAAGCTTAGCATAATGTTACCTTACTTGCCCATCTGAAATAACTCCTAGCTTTGCTCCTTCCCTCCTTTCTGTTTTTGTTGTTTTCAAAAACCTGTTATTTCCGCGAAACTTTCCCCCCACGGACCACGGACCATCCACTGCATTCAAAAGTTCTACAACGCATTCTATTAGCTATTCCAGGCGTCATGTTTAATAAGCTGCCCTTTTTTTGATGAACACATACAGAGTTTATAAATAATATCCTTTAATTTTATGTTTCCATATCATTATGACTTGATTCGAAATTATGTATTTATTCATGAATTAA
>NC_055978.1:9594736-9599736 GCF_018492685.1 Alosa sapidissima | reverse complement strand
TTTAAGAGGCAGTTTCAATTCAATTCTGGAATTTTGCACAAGCCTGGTGTGTGTGTGTGTGTGTGTGTGTGTGTGTGTGTGTGTGTGTGTGTGTGTACATGTATGTGTGTGTGTGTTTCCATGTGTGTGTTAACTGTTATTTTGTCTTGATTATGTTCTGATTCTCCGTGGCATAAGAGACTGCAGATGCTTTGAAATGTCAATGATTCTTTTATTTTCAAATTCACCCTACCACCCAGAGACCACTTCAGCATCCCCACGCCAAACAAAACCCAAATTAAAATAAATTAAGATACATTCACTGTTCACATGATGAATTATGCAGTATTTACCTAGTCATAACAGGAGCCTCTATTGTTCTCACCCAAGTTCCCAAACTCATTTAGTGTGTGTGTGTGTGTGTGTGTGTGTGTGTGTGTGTGTTTACCTAGTTATCACAGGGGCCTCCATCGTCCCAGCCCAAGTTCCTAGGCTCATTTAGTTCCCATAATAGCAGAAAGTACTTAGATGGCAACTAAGGTTGGCTCATTAAGGCTACTGTTGGTGAAATGGTAAATGACAAAGCAATTAGGGGGAGTGTGTATGTGTTTATGTGTGTGTGTGTGTGTGTGTGTGTGTGTGGGGGGGGGGTGTTTGGGGTTGGTGTGGTATCATTGTATAAGTGTTTATAAGTATTCATTTTATTAGTTATATATATATTTTTGGGATGTATATTAGGCAGGACATAGAATAAGTGGGCGCACGGCCTGTGGTGGTTCTCCCCAGAAAATGTTTTCAGAAGCGTGAGGCACACGGAATACACTACACTACGCCAAAATGGGTCTGTGGTAAGAAATTGTTGTATGCAAAGTGCGCCCTTTTCTCCTTCTTGATTACTTCTATGTTTGGCCCAGCAATCTTGAAAACAAAACAAAAGAGTGAAGCCTTTTCCTATCCTACAATTCTCTTCCCAAAACAAACAAACTGAGACAAAGATGGAGTAAAGCCTTTTCCTATCCTACAATTCTCTTCCCAAATCAAACAAACTGAGACAAAGATGGAGTGAAGCCTTTTCCTATCCTACAATTCTCTTCCCAAAACAAACAAACTGAGACAAAGATGGAGTGAAGCCTTTTCCTATCCTACAATTCTCTTCCCAAAACAGACACAATCGTGCAGCTTCCCTTCTCACCTATACCCTCTGTATGTTTGGTTTGGTAGAGTGACAGCGTATCATTTTTTCTTTCTTTTTTTTCCGTACCGACAGTACTTGGTGACCTCAAGAAACAAGGGAACACACACGCACACACACACACACACACACACACACACACACACACACACACACACACACACACACACACACACACACCCTGGCTCTGTACAAGTGCACCTATAAGGAAACTGGTGCTTTTGAAGAGAAAAAAACAAAATACTAATATGGAATACAAATATTGATTGCACTGATTTTTATTTATTTATTTTTTTTGATTTACACTCACACACATACACACGTACAAACACCATGCACATACACACACACACACACACACACACACAGACACACACAGACACACACCCAATCTGGCATTCTTCCATTCATCATTAAATGAAAAGCCATAGATCATGGACATCTTTTCAGAACCACTGTGTCAAGGAGAAGCTTAACGTACAGATTGTGTACGTTAGCACACATGTTGGAACACCTTTACAGGCTCAATAGTGTTTCAAGCCCCCAACGTCGTCTTCCAGACAGCGCTGCCACCGTCGACTTAAAGGCACCTAACCATAACCTTAACCCCAACCCTAACCTTGACCCTAACCCATG
Organism: Alosa sapidissima; assembly: GCF_018492685.1. Lineage (NCBI taxonomy): Eukaryota > Metazoa > Chordata > Actinopteri > Clupeiformes > Clupeidae > Alosa > Alosa sapidissima. The sequence continues at coordinate 9,597,929 of NC_055978.1, read as the reverse complement.
CCTAACCCTAGCACCTTCCAGGCAGCGCTGCCTTGAAGACAACATTGAGGGCTTAAAGCACCAAGAAACAGCTTTACAGCCTGACCTCAGAGCATGCACATCACATGTCTCATCAGCCGTCCTTTCAGGAGGGGCTTCAATGTCACTACCTCTGCGAGGTGCACAGTGTGTGTGTGTCTGTGTGTGTGTGTGTCTGTGTGTGTGTGTGTGTGTGTGTGTGTGTGTGTGTGTGTGTGTGTGTGTGTGTGTGTGTGTAAGCCGGCTTCAATGTCACTACCTCTGCGAGGTGCACACAATGTGCTTTGATCATACAGTACGCCATAGTCACTACGGAAACGGAACTCTGAAGTATTCTTCAGTGCGTGTGTGTGTGTGTGTGTGTGTGTGTTTGTGTGTGTGTGTGTAAGCCGTGTAAGCCATAGTCACTACGGGACTGGAACTCATGCATTAAGTATTCATTACATTACATTACATTACATTACATTACATTTGGCTGACGCTTTTTAGCCAAAGCGACTAACAACATAGTAAACAGTTTAAGTTTTAGAGCAGTTCTCAACAATTTTAGGACAATTTAAAAACATTAGAGTACAGTAAGAATAAGTGCATCAGTGAGTGCTGTTTTTAACAGTTACTTGTCAGTTTGAGACGACTGGTGAGTGCTAGGATCAGTAAGACTTGTTGTAAGTGTTGCTATGAGAGGAGATGTTCTCTAAAGAGCTGGGTCTTCAGGAGTTTTCTGAAAATGGAGAAGGATGTCCCTGCCCTTGTAGGAGCTGGCAGTGTGTTCCACCAACGAGGAACAACAGATGAGAAAAGTTTGGATTGGCTTGAGCGTACCGGTGGTAGAGCTAGACGTCGTTCGCCTGAGGAGCTCAATGGTCTGGAGGTAGTGTAAGTCTGTATGAGGGCATTCAAGTAGGTGGGAGCAGAACCGGAGACTACTTTGTAGGCAAGCGTTAGAGCCTTGAATTTGATGCGGGCCGCCATAGGTAGCCAGTGTAGCTGGATGAGCAGCGGGGTAACATGTGCTCTTTTGGGTTGGTTGTAGACCAGGTGCGCCGCCGCGTTCTGGATCATCTGAAGTGGTTTCACTGCGCAGGCTGGGAGACCTGTCAGGAGGGCATTGCAGTAGTTGCACATTCTTCTATGTGTGTGTGTGTGTGTGTACGCCATAGTCACTACGGGAATGGAACTAGTGCATCAAGTATTCTTCAATGTGTGTGTGTGTGTGTGTGTGTGTGTGTGTGTGTGTGTGTGTGTGTGTGTACGCCATAGTCACTATGGGAAAGGAACTTGTGCACCAAGTATTCTTCGTTGTGTGTGTGTGTGTGTGTGTGTGTGTGTGTGTGTGTGTGTGTGTACACCATAGTCACTACGGGAATGGAACTTGTGCACCAAGTATTCTTCAATGAGTGTGTGTGTGTGTGTGTGTGTGTGTGTGTGTGTGTGTGTGTGTTTGTGTGTGTGTGTGTGTGTGTGTGTGTGTGTGTGTGTGTGTGTGTGTGTGTGTGTGTACACCATAGTCACTACGGGACTGGAACTAGTGCACCAAGTATTCTTCAATATTGCCTACTGTAGTTTGTCCTTCACAGTGCTTGCTCTAGATCTCTGTCATTGAAGTGTTCATTCAGAAGTGGCTTCAATGTCACTATGAGAAATACTTATGCAGTACGCAGTTCTCACTATGTAAATGGGATTTGTCCATCAAGCACTCTGTAATATCGCCCATTGTGTGGTAAGGTAACAGTTGTACAGTAAAGGTGCTCTAAGCGATGTCACGCGGTTTCCAGGCTAAAACATTTTTTGTCACATACAGACATCACCTCACCATCCGCTAGATGCCTGTGCCCTGAATACACTGTAAAAAACACACACGCACATGCACATGCACATGCACACTCACACGCACACGCACACGCACACGCACATGCACACGCACACGAGACAGACTCACCCTCTGTTACAAATTCCTGCTAAAGCCCGTCCACACTGACAGTGTCAAAGGCCCATTGCTATTTTCACTGGTGACAGAGCATGAAGTCTGTTCTCTCAATCTGCGCTTCTGACCTATCAGTTTAACACTCCCACCCCCTACTGTGTCTGTGAGTGTGTGTGAGTTTGTGTGTCTACAAGTGTGTGTATGTGCGTATCTGTGTCTGTCGGAAATTGGACACTGTTGACCACCCGGCAAGAGTGACTAATGGAACTCATAAGAATGTTCTGGAACCCAACGATCTGTAACTAACTTAGCTGCTCTCAATGCTTCAGTCACAGATAAAAGAGCAGTTTCGGTAGAATGAGCACTCTTAAAAACAGACTGCTCATGGTCTAGTAGGAAATCAGAAACTTGCTTGAACACCACACTTTCTCAACCTTTGACAAGAGAAGAACAGAGAGACGTCTATACTGTGGCTACTGTACATCAGCTGAATTGAGTGTATTTTCTTTTGCAAAGGTGTGACTCCAAAATGAATTTTTCCAACATTATGTATACAGTCTATGATGATAAATTAATAACATGCGTTATCGTGTGCAAAATACAGTGGGTTGCATAAGTATTCACCCCCATGCTAAAGCTGACTAAAAAGAGGAATAAGAAGTCATCTTTTGGAAATTGATCTTAATGCCTTAATTTAAAAAATCAGGAAAGATTCAACCTTTAAGGACACCAATTTTCTTTGTGAATGAATGAATGATGTATTGTAAATAAATAAATGTCCTTCATTAAAATACAGGGTGCATACACGTACATGTATATTATACACCACCCTATGTTAAAAGTTCCCTTGGCCTTTGGAATTAAAATAACCCCACATCATCACATAACCTTCACCGTACCTAGAGACTGGCATGGTTTCATTTCAGTTAGTCTATTAGCTGGTTTGATTTGCATTGAGATTTTACAGACATCTTACAGGTGTCTTTTCACCTGCTTCAGACTTCACAGGCATCTTTTCACCTGCTTCAGACTTCACAGGTGTCTTTTCACCTGCTTCAGACTTCACAGGCAGGGCGTCGGGCATCCATTGGCCCATGTGACCCAGGTCTCACACACACCTCTGGCATTTCTCCTGTTTGTTCTCTCAGAACAAAATGCTGCACACACACACACACACACACACACACACACACACACACACACACACACACACACACAGACCAGAATGGTGCAGTACAGTGGCCTCCGAAT
>NC_055978.1:9554736-9584736 GCF_018492685.1 Alosa sapidissima | reverse complement strand
TGCGCACATGTTTAGGTGTGGAGTACTGTTTCACATCTGAAATATGTCCTGTGTGCTTCTCTGTTTCAGCTGATTTTTAAGCCAATTTGATATTAATGTGTGTGTGTGTTTGTGTGTGTATGTGTGTGTATGTGTGTGTAAGTGTATGTAAGTGTGTGTTTGTGTGTGTGTGTGTGTGTGTATCTTTATGTGTATTTTTTATTTGAGACTACACACAATTCTCAGTTCCTTTCCGTACCTTCCTGGGATTGAAAAGGTTAGTTTAACCCCATTGTCACATCTGTGTGTGTGTGTGTGTGTGTGTGTGTTTCCCAGCTATATTGAAAATCGGATGTGGGGTGTGGTTCAGTGAAAAATTGGACTCTTCATTTTAGCCTTGTTGTGCAACAATGTGAATTCCGTGTTTCCGCGGCGACTGGCGTGGTGATTGATAGGTGCGGAGCGGGAATATCATACATAAAAGATGAGCCCTCTTATGGGGTCCTGCTGCGCCTGAGTTATGGATTTATATACTCACTTATTGGAACGGAAGCATGTGTGTGTGTGTGTGTGTGTGTAGGCCTCTGGGAATACTTCATATATATTTTCACCCTGTTTCCTGTTTCTAAATGTGGTCAACAGCCTCTATACCCTCACAAGCAGTCACACACTCTCTCACATGAACACACACACCACACACAAACATTCTCCTGTCTATACAAATATCCTGAAATATTTAAACCTCATACATGGTCTCTCATTCACATAATAAGAACAACAATGTTTGATAGATGTGCCTGTTTTTCAGTCACACCTAAATACAAACCACTGCTATAACCCCCAAGAGACTACAATTCCCATATTGCATTGCTTTGTCTGACTTAAATGTTGCCTAATTGGCTCCAGCTAACAATCACTTCCTGCTCTGACTGGGCTATTGATTTCCATAGGTTATTTGGTCGGGGATATTCCTGCCTCCCTCACCCCTTACAAAGGCAAACCTTTATTGATTTCCACACCCCCCTTATGAAGATATCTGTTATTGATAGCTGATCTCTCGGTGGGCTTCAAACAGGGCCTATCCAAGCGGGATTAGATGGGATTTTGCCTGCATTGGCTGTTATTGACAATACACCATTATCTCAGTGGCAGAAAACAAATTAAGTAGACTAGCTTTCCAAGATTTTTTTTTTGTCTAATAGGAATATTTCCTTCATCTGTGTGTCTGCTGGTGTATGTGTGTGTGTGTGTGTAGAGAAGCTTTCCAAGATTTGTTTTTTTTTCATCTGATAGGAGGAACATGAAGAATTTTCTCTCCGCTCTCCGCTTTCTCTTCAACCTCTTTCTCTCTCTCTTTCATATACAGTATATATACATACACACAGGCTCACAGGCACACACACTCACACATGACACACACACACACACACACACAGAGACTCATAAAACTCTTTCTGCTGAGTGGAAATCATTACTTTTTCATAAATGCGATGTCATTAGGCTCACCGCTACACCAAACCTATAAACAATGTTATGAGATCGCAGCCGTGCGGGTCAGGTGACTTTGTCGGCTGATGTGATTGGCTCCCCGTGGCAGAGGGAAGCTTATTGAATGAAGACACATGGATTTGTATTAAATAGAGTGAAGCGTTCCATCACTGTCTGTCTGGGATGGGGAATTTGGAGTTTCAAGACACACACACACACACATACAATTTATACTCACATTCTGTCCTTTAACTCACATTCAGAGACAACCAGCGCACACACTCATACTGAATTCGGGCACACACAAACACACACACACACATACGTCCTTAGTGTTTGGCATCTCTCCTAATGTGTTTCATTTAAGGAGATGCATGGCTCTGCTACATTACACAAGAGGGATTAATGGCCGTTGTTGGCGTACACACACACATACACACTCACGTACATACACACATAAACACATACAGGGCCTACACAAGGCTTTGTCGCTGACAGTGCGTACCATGCATATGTGTGTGGTGTGTGTGTGTGTGTGTGTGTGTGTGTGTGTGCGCGTGTGTGTGTAGAGGATGGTGCCTGACGCGTGGAATGGCTTACTTCCACAACCAAAGCCAGCCACAGAGACAGATGACTCCATTGTCTCTCCAGGAGCCACATTCAGACAAAGATATCGGGAGATTGCTATTTCTTTTCTTTCTTTCTTTTTCTATTTCCCTATCCCCCTCTTTTTCTCTCACTGTTCTTTCTGTGTAGATCTCACTGCTACTCTGACCACACAGTACTGTACATCTATTCTCACAATTCAAATCAAAAGTGACTTTAACAACACTGAACAACTGTGTGTGTGTGTATAAGGACATTTGTGTTAATGTATGCTTGTTTGTGTTTGTGTGTGTCTGTACAAGAACACGTGTGTTTGTTTATTTTGTGTGTGTGTGTGTGTATGGATGCATGTGTGCGTGTGTGTGCGTTTGTGTGTGTGTGCATGCATGCGTGTGTGTGTGTGTGCGTTTGTGTGTGTGTGTGTATGGATGCATGTGTGCGTTTGTGTGTGTGTGTGCATGCATGCGTGCGTGTGTGTGCGTTTGTGTGTGTATTGTGTACTCTTCTCCCCTCTCTCCCCCTCCTCTCTCTCTCCTCTCAGGTAGCAGAGGATTGAAAACTCATCGTCAGCTGTGAACCTGGGCCCCCTAAACCATAATTACCTCGTCAGCTTTTCACTAATTACACACGAGCTAATGACAGATGTAAATCTCTCTCTCACACACATACTCTCTCTCTCTTTCTCTGTCTCTCTCTCCCTCTGATTGTAGGTGATCTCTAATGGCTCATAATGTGCAGCCTGATTTGACTTTAAGCTTTAAGCAAGGCTGTTTCCTCACTGTTGCAGCTGACTCAACAAAGACAGGCAACACATAGGTGACGATCGTAGGTGACGATCTTGAAGAACCTCTGGGACAGATGTTCGTCTCATTTGATAGGACACTGACTTAGCAATCCAGTATTAGAGTTTTTTCAGTTCTTCACATATTGTCAGTGGGGTCTGCACCTACAGTACATTGGCAATGAATGTTATATTACGTTTACGTTACGTTATATTACGTTAGTCAATTACATTTTTTGACTAATTTCTAGGTACACACTGTGGAGCGTTTGTATAGGCTCTCTTTTCAATTTCATTGATGTTTATTCATGTGTTTTCATGCCAAATTCCTATTGGTTGGAGCTCCGTCGGGGGTGCACACAAATGATCATAGAAACACTAACACCTCTGGCGCAGTGTCAGACAACCCAACTCCAAACCTGATGTGTGTGTGTGTGTGTTTGTGTTACGGAGCATCAAACAACCCAACTCCATACCTGATGGCCTCAGTGTGTGTGTGTGTGTGTGTGTGTGTTTGTGTGTGTGTGTGTATTTGTGTTGCACAGCATCAGACAACCCAACTCCATACCTGATGTCCTCAGTGTGTGTGTGTGTGTGTGTGTGTGTGTGTGTGTGTGTGTGTGTGTGTTTGTGTTACGGAGCATCAAACAACCCAACTCCATACCTGATGTCCTCAGTGTGTGTGTGTGTGTGTGTGTGTGTTTGTGTTACGGAGCATCAAACAACCCAACTCCATACCTGATGTCCTCAGTGTGTGTGTGTGTGTGTGTGTGTGTGTGTGTGTGTGTGTGTGTGTATTTGTGTTGCACAGCATCAGACAACCCAACTCCATACCTGATGTCCTCAGTGTGTGTGTGTGTGTGTGTGTGTGTGTGTGTGTGTGTGTGTGTGTGTGTATTTGTGTTGCACACCATCAGACAACCCAACTCCATACCTGATGTCCTCAGTGTGTGTGTGTGTGTGTGTGTGTGTGTGTGTGTGTGTGTGTGTGTGTGTTGTTTGTTAGCATGTTCATGAGGATGACTGGTTGGCATGTTCATGAGGACGACTGGTTGGCATGTTCATGAGGATGACTGGTTGGCATGTTCATGAGGATGACTGGTTGGCATGTTCATGAGGATGACTGGTTGGCATGTTCAGGATGATGACTGGTTGGCATGTTCATGAGGATGACTGGTTGGCATGTTCATGAGGATGACTGGTTGGCATGTTCAGGATGATGACTGGTTGGCATGTTCAGGATGATGACTGGTTGGCATGTTCATGAGGGTGACTGGTTGGCATGTTCATGAGGATGACTGGTTGGCATGTTCAGGATGATGACTGGTTGGCATGTTCATGAGGATGACTGGTTGGCATGTTCATGAGGATGACTGGTTGGCATGTTCAGGATGATGACTGGTTGGCATGTTCATGAGGGTGACTGGTTGGCATGTTCATGAGGATGACTGGTTGGCATGTTCATGAGGATGACTGGTTGGCATGTTCATGAGGATGACTGGTTGGCATGTTCATGAGGATGACTGGTTGGCATGTTCATGAGGATGACTGGTTGGCATGTTCATGAGGATGACTGGTTGGCATGTGTTGGCTGCAGTCTGGGTTGGGTCTACGGAGCTCCTCTCCTCTCCTCTCCTGGTCTGGCGGCAGACTGTTGTCCCCGTCTCCCGGGAGTGCCGGCTTAATTAGAGGTGACATTTACCTTGGGCGCACTGTGAGACGTCTCGTTCTCAGTGAGACGTCTACGCCCCCTATTCATCACTTGTCGCTCACTCCTCGACTCTCTCCCCCATTGCGTTTTCGAACACTCACTCCTCGACTCTCTCCCCCGTTGCGTTTTCGAACACTCCCTGTGTTGTCCAATACAGACGTTCTCACCACGTCACTTACTTTCAGGGTTTATCGAAAATTGCACATTAGCTACGGTCACTTTAAAGCAAGTGTTTGTTTGTTTGTGTGTATGTGTGTGTGTGTGTGTGTGTGTGTGTGTGTGTGTGTGTATGTGTCAGAAATACTGTGTCTGGGTTGTGTTTCAAAGATAACAAATAGAAAGAAAATATTTTAAGTTTTGAACTGCGAGGGAAGACGATTAACACAATCTGTACCAACCGTTCCTGTTCAACACACTCTGTGGAACATTCCGTTCGTCTTGTGACTCAGAAAAATTACCGTACATATTCTGTATCTTGTTATGTTCAAAACTTTGTACTTTTGTTTCTGTTTGAAAAAAAAATAAGAACTTCAGTAATTATCTGTAACAGCTTGACACAGGTCTTTTGCTTTTCTTTTTTGTAATTATTATCTTAGCCAAAAGCGCCTACATGTTTTGTAATTATTATCTTAGCCAAAAGCCCCTACATTTTTTGTAATTATTATCTTAGCCAAAAGCCCCTACATTTTTTGTTATTATTATCTTAGCCAAAAGCCCCTACTTGTCTGGCATGGATAGGTGCTAAAGAGTCGCCTACATTTTGCCTTAACTAGGCAGGCAGTGCAAGCGGAAACAGGTGGTCTGGGTCTGTTTGTGTGTGTGCGTGTGTGTGCGTATGTGTGTGCGTGTGTGTGTGCATGTGTGTCTGTGTGCGTATGTGTGCGTATGTGTGTGTGTACGTGTGTATGTATGTGTGTGTATGTGTGTGCGTGCATGCGTGTGTGTGTGTGAGGGAGAGAGTGTCTGTGTGTGAGGGAGAGAGTGTGTGCGCGTGTGTGTGTGAGAGAGTGTGTGTGTGTGTGTGTGTGCGCATGTGTCTGTGTGTGTGTGTGCACATGTGTGTGTGTGTGTGTGTGTGTGTGTGTGTGCGCATGTGTCTGTGTGTGTGTGTGCACATGTGTGTGTGTGTGTGTGTGTGTGTGTGTGTGTGTGTGAGAGAGAGAGAGTGTGTATGTGTGTTTGTGTATGTGTGTGCATGTTTTTGTGTGTGTGTGTGTGTGTGTGTGTGTGTCTGGGTGGTGTTCTTGCTTTAAGTCTCCATTAGCTAGCTCTCCTTCCTCCCCTTGAGTCTGAGGGCAGCCATCCTTCTGAAATGTTCATTCATGAGTAAAATGAAAATAGAGCCTCTGTCAGAGCGTCTGTGTCAGTACGTCCTCGTCTCGTCTTGCTCCTCCTCCTCTTCCCCCTCCTCCTCCTCCTCACTCTGTTCTCTGCTGCAGTGTTTTTTTCTCAGGGGATGTATTTCTCAAAACCTTTACTGTGATGCTAGCTGTGTGAAACGATAGTGTGACTATGCCGGGCTTTTACTTTTTAATGTTTACAGCCCACCGTACTTTTGGGAAGCATAGTCCAGAAAGTTATTGTTTTCTTCTTTGTAAGTTCTCCCTTGATGTTGTCCAAAATACTTCCACTGATTTAGACTGCAACCTACAGGGAGGTTCCACTGGACACTGAAGTGCTCCGTTTGCAGAATTTCTGCCGCAGCAATACGAGAATTTACCATGACGTCACAATAACAATATACATTCTTCCGGGTGGCAAAAGCTGAAGCATTCTCCATTGGCACTACTAGTAAACAAACCCTTCCATGTCATTTGACCAGGGCAGAGCGATCAAATTGCTATTATTTTGGACAGTCCCGTATTGACCAATATCTGCATTCTCAGAAAAGCAAGCACAAATTAGCAAACAAACAATCTCCGTGGTTGATACTAAAGGGACAAAACTTAACCCTTTAACCGCCAGGGTTTAGAAAATATAAATTTGATTTTTACATCACAATTTCAAAAGGCCATGGCTTGCAAGTGGTCAGAGATAAAGTCCTACTGTAAATGTGAAAATCATTGAGTATGACCAGAAGTTTATGAAGGGGGTAAATTGACTCATCTAATTTGCATACCACCGTCAATTATGCACATTTCAGTAAATACTAGATGTTGAACATATTTGAGCAGCTTTACTTTCTTTTTTTGTGATTTCACCGACATAATAAATGAACAGGAAAACAGTCACATGTAAACCAACAATAGTAAACTATTACTATAATCACAAACCCTATGCTACTATACAATAAAGTAGCCTGGTCAAATCAGTTCCATATCACGGGTGACTTTGAAGTTCTTCAGAGCCCTATTTTTACAACCCCTGCTGTCTATACCACGTCCATTACGGACACTATCATCACTACTGTCACTGGCACCTCCAGCTATGTTGGGCAGAGGGTCGAAATAAGCATGGTATGCTTAGTGGACACTGTCGAAAAAGACGCACCTTCATTCACAGACGCTCCGTGACTATCAGTCAATAGACGATCGATCATATTCTCCAAAAGGCAGATATTCTCCTTCAGAATCAGAATAGGTGAATAACAGACCCAAGACTTCATCACACGTGAATTTTTTTTTCAACATTTGGTGTATTTCTGCTTCAATTTGTGCAAAACTAAGGCCCGCATCGCTTCCGCGTTATGGAGGAAATGCACGTCTTCTTCGTGTGTTTCTCGCGTGTTTTCGCGAGCTTCCTGAAAACTTTGAAAAAAAAGGTTGAGCTTGAGATTTTACACTGTACTCGCGTCTATCGTCTGTTTTATTCAGTAATGACGCTTGTCGCAATATTGCGACATGGGCGGTTAGAGGGTTAAGGTGCTTTGTGCAAACGGCCCTAAGGAGATAGCAATAAATGAAATGCATAGTAGCCTAGGCTAGCCTATAGCCTAATGTGTAAATGAACCTCAGCCTGCCATTGAGTGGTTATTTTAGTGACTGTTGATGTTTGACTTACAATCTGTTAGATGGTGTATTTCCCTGCTATCTAAATAAAAAGGCTATGATCAGGTTTTTGTTGCTCGGATCGGATACAGAGACCACCAGGCAGTCTTGCCATCTTCTCTGCAGCATTACTTTTGACGACGTCCACTAGCTTTAAACTTCACCCACAGGTTCCGCTGGATAATTTTTTTTTCTTTCTGAAGGACATCGATAAAACCCCTACACTTTTTGCTGTATATCCGGCGGCACAACCCCAAAAACAACACGTTTTCGTTATTGTTTCAACTTCAATGTTTTAACTATGTAAGGTCAGTGGAAGCCGCTTGCGTTCTGCCACCCGGAAGGATCTTGGAGCCTATTGTTTACAAACATTCTGAAATGCCGTATAGAGTACCAAAGCCATGATGTATTGTTGTCAAGGCAGCAATTTCACTGGATCTAAACAAATCGATCTAACCATAGTATCGTAAACATGCTAATTACCAAACGTCACGTATGTCCAACCTCTTACGTGTATGTGTCACTTAATATTAATTTCTATACAAACCAAGATGGTGGATTCCTAAAGAAACGCAAGCACCCACATCATAAGTTTATCTAAATTAGCTATGTACCAACAATTACATTTTATCGTGACTCAAAGAGCTGTAAACAGTGTTGTAAGACTGCTTGTACAAATCCGCTTGGAGCTCCAGTGGAATTTTGAATTGCTGACGAGAATTCTCGGGCTAACCGTTGATGTGCCGTGAGAAAGGTTGGTAAAAAGCACCCACCAGCCCAGCACTAAACTCCGAGCGTGATAAACAAAATCGGATATTTCAGGCAGTAAAAGCCCCGGTAAGAACCAAACTAGATTTTGTTCAAATCTACACACCTATGGCTACTGAAAAATGTAAGGTTCATTTAGCAAATGTTATTTTGAAGTATTAAAAAACATTGTTGTCACCATAGCGGTGGCTTTCTTAATCTATGTCAATAATTTTACAACGTTTCTAAGATGTTAGTATATATTTTTTACACTGTAGTAATCACATACTACAACATTCATACCAACACAATCACGATTTGTGATTCGTGACTTTGAGTTTTATTAAGTGTGCTTGCAAAGCAGCACGCTTATTGTTCTTCTTAAGTTTTATTATTATTTTTCCCGTCTCCCTAACTTTTTGTCAGCTCTAGCGCCTAGGCCGTTTGAGACAGAGACACTGTTCCAACTTTAAAATGTCCGGTCAGTAACGGTCTAAGTTGCTCACGAAGATGACGTCAGGTGGGTGTGTCGTTCGTCCGCCATATTGGATTGAACAGAAAGCGAAACTAAATTTTCACAGGTCACAAATTTGGTCAGAACGCCACGAAACTTGACGTACATTATCCTTGGACCAAGCCTCACAAAAGTTCCCAGAAGGATTATTGATTTTCAAAAGCGTTTGCCCGTCACAGCCAAACGAATTCGGCGGCGAAGCTCCGAAACAGGAAGTCGTCCATATCTCAGGAACACTGTCACATATCAATACCAAATTTTGTATATGAACTGGGGACTCCAGTGTGAGGGTGCATAAGCTAAAAAAAAAGAAATATTCCAAAAGTTTCTAGCATTTGGCAAACCACCCACAGGTATTTGGTAACAATCACCTTTCACCTTTGCACTTGCACTTCTATCACAATGCCTTCCAAGTATGCACAATGTCTCCGGGAAACCTTGCCCAATCATGAAATCCTTGCTCTGCCATGGGGTAGTATGGACTTACGAACTGAAATAGCAAGGAGAACATTAGCTATTTATAGCTGACGTAGTACAGTTATTTTCACATTGATGGTATTCAAATTCAATTTTTCATTATTGTTAAATATCATGATGGGAGAGTATTATTAAAAATGTTACAAGTATGCAAATTCATTTGTTTACGGGCATTTAGGTTTTACTGTGTTGTTTTGTTGTAAAGACATGCAAGGCATTCTAGGCCATGTAATAGACAAACAGTGGTCGGCAGCACTCCATACGTATTAATATGAATAGGTGTTTCTGTAAACCTGGGACAATAAACAGATATCTTTGTTACAAAAATGATCTGGTAATCGCTCATTGAAGAGGAAACTATGATAAAAAGATTGTTTTCCTAAAAGCATGGTGTTGACAAAAGAATAAGCAGAAAATGCCACGTTAATCTTAAATAGCCTACATCTGAACGCTAGGTGGCAACGTTGTATTACATTTCACTAAATGCGGTGGAATTAGTGTGAGCTTCACAAGGAAGGAAGGTGCAAATATTATGTAATTTATCATGGGAAATTATTGGAAATGTTATTTCTTGTTTATTCTAATTGCAAACCACACACATCCATTCGCAATCACACGTACACATTTAATACTGGAAGACTCTCATTTCGTTTATTTGATGTTGCCTAGTAACGGGAACAGACTTCAGAGCAAAGATTCTAGAACAGAGCTTCAGAGAGACACGTTTTGAGTTCGTGGCCAAGAACCTAAAATATCGGTTTCCATGTGTATGTGCTGGATGTTGTGCGTCCTTTATGAAAGTAAGTGTTTTATAGAGTTACAGACATAACTAGACTGCATTTCCGGCGGGAACTGCGAAAGTGTGCTTGCCCTGGTCCGGTCACCAACGTGAGCAGACAGTGACATACGCTATGCTGAACCTGGCTTGATCCAAGCATTCTAACAGTGCCTTTCAGTGTTGGAGCAGTGGCAATACCTCAAAAGCTCTATTCAACTATTGCCTTGCGGGGTGAATGCGGTTCGTTGGATTTTACCTGTGGCCTGCCTTCGAATTTAGCTTCTATGACTAAAATCAAATAAATAAAATAAAACAACAGCAGTGATTGGCTGCAAAAATAAATAATGTCACGCGTCTTGCACCTCTCAAACTGGGCTATCAGGTAACCTAGAGAAAAATTATGAAATATGACTAAGGCATTAAAATGCTGCTTGTTTGTCAGGACACTTTTTCACTGATTTATTTTAAAAATATGAGCTATGAGTGTGAATGTTATATATTCCATCCCCTAATTCTGTTTTATTGGTTTATTTGACAAATAATCTATATGGATTTGCTCTATAAAGACCTTATGTCTGTTTGGGATTGTTTTGAGAGCCTATTGATGTATCTCAGAATAAAGGAATGTCCACAACATTAGTGATGTTTTTGTGTGTGTGAATGTATTTTACTTAACTCATTGAATGTAGCTGAATACTCATGAACGCATGTCTCTAATAGCCACAATAGGAGTAATTTATTTGCTAGAAATGATGCCACATCATGTCTACATTCAATGCTATTTCAGCCACTTCGAAAGTTTGTTTAGCTCCAGTGATTCTGCCGTCATGGAAATGGAATGTCACACTTCGGTAGGGCCTACTCTATTAGCTTCCACTGTAATCAATGAAACTGGCTACACCAGACATGATAGCAGTGTGTACGTTCAAAATAAATAGACCAGTCATCTAAAACTATTTTTACGCTCCATGAACAAATCGTATCACTTGCAGGCCCTGTGTAGCCTTAGATTAATTCATTGGTTTCAATGTGGTAGGTAGCAGCATATTGCTATTTAAGGTGGTGTCTTCTGAAGGATTCTTAATGAAAATAATAATTTACACATAATAAATCATTTGAAACTAATAATCTACAATGATTCACAACAGATTATGCTATTAACGGATATTGATTAGACATGGCCATGTCCCTCTGCAATTGTAAATAGTAAGAAAAGTCTCTCTTTGTGTTGATGAATGTGATGGCTAAAATGTGAAGGACTCTGATTGACTGTCAGCTTTTTATCGTTCTCAAAATCGCTCTGAAAGTGATCCCCAACAATGTTGTTATAGCTATTGTTTAAACGTTATCCTACCGTGATCACAGAATTCATAGTTTGCCCACCTCTTATTGAACCACTACACCCTTGCTAATAAGCTAGGAATGGCATAAAGCTGACATGATTATAAGACTTCTGTTTGCATTTCCACATTGATAATAGTTAGTTAGTTACGTACATACTTAATTAAGTAGTTACGTACATAGTTAATTTATTGTCCCTGAGATGAAATTCATTTTCACAGGTACCATAGCGTCACCAACACACTCGCCATCAACTCGTCATCAACACATTCGTCACTTGTCTCTCAACCACTTACTACAGTACATTAGCAGCTTAGTTTGTGTCCATGAGCTACAGACCTCCTAAATTGATACTGCCTCCAGTCCTTTCCTCTGTGTGTGTGTGTGAATGGACTAGCGGTACCCTGGGTGTGGGTGAGGCAAGGCTGGACACTTGGAGATGTACAAAAATAGGCTGTGGTTTATTCTTAAAAAGGTGCAGTTCCATGAATACCCACACGGGGTGAAATGCCAAATGTAGTTGCAAAATTATATGAAAATTTCAAAATAATCCAAAAATAACCAAAGATGCAAATTAAGTAAATGTCCAACAAAAATACTGGGCTATTAGCTATTAGCTTGTAGCTTCCGGTTTGGCACAAGCAAAAACAACAATATCTTTTAGCCAGTCAAAAATCACAAGTCAGCAGAGCATTGTACTTACAGCACACCAGCATTTAGCTCTTACCCCATCGTTCCCCCGAACAGAAATGAGGCTCCCTTTAACAAAGAAAACCCCTCCCTTCTAAATTGACACTAATCAGAGCTCACCAGTGGCTCTAACACTAAACAGAGCTCACCAGTGGCTCTAACACTAATCAGAGCTCACCAGTGGCTCTAACACTAAACAGAGCTCACCAGTGGCTCACCCCATTTCCCCCGTACAGGTAAGTATCACACAAAAGTATTTACACAAACAATAAATCCCTCTAAATCAAAATATACATAATCGCGATGTTCGATGTTCACAATCGCATGTTCACAATGCACGCTCCCGCAGCTCCGAGGCTGGAGAGAAAACCCCTCCTCTCCCAGAGAGCGCGCTTCGCATGGGCAGTTGAGCTGGAAGCGGCAGACAGGTAAGTTGGGTATGCTTGTGTTCGCCGCTATGGGGAAATTAACGGTGGAAAATGTGTGGAAAATGAGACATGGCAGTGGGGCCCACACTACGTGTCAAAGATGGTATGTAAATTACTTTGTGGCAGAAGGGAGAAATGATAAATGAGTGAGTTTTACTGTCGCGGAGCTCTGTGCGTGAAAACGCCAAAATGCGAGGCTGTTGCAATGGCGCCACCCAGACAAACATTTCCCCGCCTCCCCCCCACAAGTCCACAAACTTTTTGTCCTGGCATGTTGCCCAAGTTCCCAACAAACATAGTCCACAAGCATTACATTGTCCATCAAAGTCCTGGTGTGTTTCGTACGTGTATGTGTGTGAGTGTATGCGAGTGTGAGTAAATATGAATATGAATACAAAATCCGCGTGGCGCTTTGCCTGCGCAACGTAACAAGGGCACCTGCTGCGAGTAACCTCGCAAAACGCTACTCTATCAAGAGTTCACAGTGTGGCAGTGAGGAGGGGGGAGATCACCTCCTCACAGTGTGTGCGTGCGTGTGCATGTGTGTGCGTGTGTATGTGTGTGTGTGTGTGTGTGTGTTCTCTCTCTTTTCTACTTAAACACCTGGAGTGTTTCCTCGGGCCATTTGTGGAAGCGATCATTTTTAGAAACGATTGAAAAATCATAAATCCTGTTTTTACTCTTTAGTTTAGCTAAATGTTTGATGAAATATTTGACCAGTTCTACCCCATGAGGCTTTTAAATAAATCTGTGAATGTTCAATAGCAATACTTTTATACCGCAGTCAGAAAATAAACAATCATTATTATCCTCCATTAACCACATTCAGTTGTGTATTAATGCAAAGTGAATATTCTGCACTAAATGAAAAATGTAATACATAAAAAGGTCATACTTAAGGCTCATCTCAGGGGTGTAGTGGTTAAATAAGAGGCGGGTAAACTATGAATTTTTAAAAAGGCATTCAGAACATGTTTGATGATGGTGGAGGTTATTGTCCAATGTTTATAACAATACCAATGGTATTAAATGGTTCCTAGAGTGTTGACGAGTATATTGTGAATGTGGATAAAACAGTATGATTTGCAATGTTACAAGTTGCAATTGGCGAATAAACTCTTTTGAGAGGTGGATAAACTATAATAAGAGGTGGATAAACTCCATTTCTGAAATTTCATATTTTATGCCCAGGTTTTCTTATTTCCTCTGATCATCCATCTATGTTGGTTTCCATATGTCATACTTGTCCATCTACCTGTCTATGTAAAAGTGTCTATGAATCTATTGATTCTGATTCTGATTCTCATTCTGATTCTGATTCTCATTCTGATTCTGAATCTATGCATCTCCAGTTTATTTATTGGCTTCTTATCTATCTATCTCTTTATCATGTGAGCAGTTTCACCTCAGAGGATAAGATGTTTGTGTGTGTGTGTGTGTGTGTGTGTGTGTGTGTGTTGTGTTTGAGGGATGACTCTAATAGGTGCATTTTTTATATAGAGATATGCATATGCATGCTTGGTATTTCAAGAGGCAATATCTAGGGCCATCACAGATCAGTGGTGTTCACTGGCGCTGCCTTGCTACATTATATGAGAATGAACCGGTGGGAGGGAGCTATTAACTCAGTGAACTGTGTGTGTGTGTGTGTGGTGTGTGTGTGTGAAATGAAGATAGCAAAAGGTGTCATGTCTGGTTAAGATCTCTGTAACGAAGTGGCCTGTCTTCATCAAACTTCATACACACACACACACACACACACACACACACACACAGAAACACACACACACACACACCATGGCAACTTCAGGCTCTGATCAATTTATATGCACTCACGGCCCCTAAATCTCATTACGGGGGAGGTCGTCATGGGTTCTCTCGTTCTGTCTTCACCTCTTCATCCCCCTCTTTTTCATCTTTTTTTACACCTTCTTCGCTTCCCTTTTTCCTTTGCTACTTCCTGGCTCGGGTAATTGAATAGGGAAAATGAATGGCGTTGGAGAGTTCTTGGTCAAACAAACAAAGAGATGATTAACATCCCAGATGAGGCTTTATTTACAGAGAGATGGATGGGAGAGAGAGAGACATAGAGAGAGAGAGGATACAGAAACAAGGAGAAAGACAGGCTTAGACCGAGAGAGGTAGAGAGAAAAATGGAGAGGGAGAAAGAGAGACTGAGATAAGGTCTCACACACACACACACACACTAGAGACCGATATAAGGGTGTGTGTGTGTGTGTGGGGGGGGGGGGGGGGTAGAAATATTGGTCTCCAACATAAGTATAAGTATATATACTATTTTGATCCCGTGAGGGAAATTTGGTCTCTGCATTTATCCCAATCAGTGAATTAGTGAAACACACTCAGTACACAGTGAACACACAGTGAGGTGAAGCACACACTAATCCCGGCGCAGTGAGCTGCCTGCAACAACAACGGCACTCGGGGAGCAGTGAGGGGTTAGGTGCCTTGCTCAAGGGCACTTCAGCCGTGCTTACTGGTCGGGGTTCGAAACGGCAACCCTCCAGCTACAAGTCGGAAGCGCTAACCAGTGGGCCATGGCGCCCATTGGATTCCCTAGTTGGCCAAACTCTTTCTATATAGGGCTCTGCAGAGGTAGATACAGTGATGAAAAGGTCACTGATGATTTCAGACATACACAGGAAAGGTGCTCAACTCCTTTAGCTATTGGTGGTAGTGAACTCCCACAGTGACCTATCAACAACCAATCAGAGTACACAAAGAAGCTGTGTAAGTCCACGCCCATCCCAGGCCCAAATTGGATGGGTGCAGGATCCAGTGTAAGAGTATCCAAATAGAATAAGGGATGATCTGACCACCACATACTTTAGCTCCCATTCCTTGTCCTTTTGATTTGGCTCGTGACATCTCGGCTTCTCATTACAAAAATTATGCTGAGACTGAGCCCTCCTTCACAGTAAAACATCCAGAATGTACATGCATAATGCACAGAACCAACAGAGAAATACACCACTACCAACAGAGTAGCCTTCAGGAGCATGACATGGAATTAGCTGAATTAGCCTTCAAGATCATACCATTGAATTAGCTGAATTAGCCTTCAGGAGCATTCCATTGAATTAGCTGAATTAGCCTTTCACTACCAGTAGCCTGGTGTGCATGCATAATGCAAAGAACCAACAGAGAAATTCACCACTACCTACAGAGCAGCCTTTAGGAGTATACCATTGAATTAGCTGAATTAGCCTTCAAGATCTTACTATTGAATTAGCTGAATTAGCCTTCAGGAGCATATCATTGAATTAGCTGAATTAGCCTTCAGGAGCATACCATTGAAGCTGAAGGTTCCGTTCTACCATCATGGACCCAGTCCTCTCCACTCATAGTGGGTTAGGAAATCTGTTTCTGAACTGCAGACACCACAGACTACCTATTAATGTGTTGCAAACCCCCAAACTGTAAGCCCTATAATTTAAGTTTGCCAGGTATGAAGGTTCTGTCGGTGGAATTGATAGGTCGAAAAATCGACAAAGAGAGAGAAGAGAGTGAAAGGACAGAGAAAAAGAGGAGAGAAGACAGTGAAATGACAGACAAAGAGAGGAAAGAAGGGCAATAGAGACACAGATAGACAAAGATACAGCCATAGAGATCAACACACACACACACACACACATACACACACATACACACAACCACACACACACACACACACATACAAGCAAGCATGCGCACACACACACACACACACACACACACACACACACACACACACACACACACACACACAAACACATACACACACTCACACACACAACCACACACACACACATAAGCAAGCATGCAGACACACACACACACGCACGCACGCACGCACACACACACACACACACACGTAAACACACACACATGCACACACACACGTACACACACACACGTACACACAAACACACACACAGGCAGACATACACACACACATGCACGCACACTGAGAAAAGGGAACAGTTGAAATGAGAAAGAAAGGAAGAAAGAAAAAAAAAGACCAGTGGCTTTCCTGTTATTGGTTCACACATTTAGTGGTAATTTTCAGCAGGTTATTTTGTATAATGTAAACGGGAGATATGACATTTTTAAAGGTGTGTTGTTTCCAGGCAACTCAGACGACAACACTACCAAAGATCAAGCTTTAACTGTCACTTAATCCTATTTAATGGACTTCAAAATATAGGTTTGTGTGTGTTTTCCTATTGCATATGCAAGCTTGGCATTTCAAGAGGCAATATTAAAGCCTATCGCTAATGGAAATTTATTCTAAACTATACAGTGCAAATGAGCTCAGCCCCCAAACCTCACATGACGCCTGGAAAACAAACCATACGCTACTTGACACGTACACCAGTGGCGATTGCTGCTCTTTGGAACAGGGGAAGGTCTGATAAAACTGGTCAATTATTAAATTAATATTATTAGGGTGATATATTGTTCTTTGCGGGCAAAAATTATCCCAAAACCCAGAATAGGCCAAACAATAGGCTATAGAGTTTGCATGGCATCATGTAGCCTACACCGTTATATAGAGCGCTACCTACCTTAGCCTAAATACACAACTGAAACAAAAGCAAGTCACAAACTCTGTAACTCTACATTACGGTTTTATTTACAGTATGTTATTTACAAAGCCAAATAGAAACCGACCGAATGTATTGCTCCCAAATTATGAGAATTTGAGCTGCAACTTGCCTTGCCTCTCGACTTCACCTGTCAACACTAACGTTAACGCATCCCTTGAACTTGAACCACTTCCTGTCAGATCGCGACATATGCTGTCAATCAAAAAGAGTCCAGCCTATATGACAGTTCCTCCAATCATCATACAGAAGCTCAGCATCCAGGCCATCCCACTGACCCATTCACTCCCAGATACGCCGGGCTTCCCTGGAAATGACGATTTTGTGGCGCTTGTCCAATAAACGTGTAGCATTTCTGCACTGAGATCAGCCCACTTTGTAAGTGCCATTGAAAGTCCAGTGAAGTCGAGCATCTATGGGTTTTTTGCATGGTTTTTTGATGGATCGTGTCGTCACAGCAATGTATTACGGGTGCGAAATCACGATAAATGACCGACAAAACCTTGAACCTTGACCGACAAACTAGCCATGAAGATGAACATGTTTTCAGCATGTTCTAGTTGGAATAGTAGGCTAGAAGCTAATGTAATAGTGTTATTTGATGCGATATTTTCCGTGATATTTTAGAGGAGGCTGAGCTTCCCCTGTATACTTAGAGCAATCGCCTCTGACGTACACTTGCCAGCACAAATTACACTGCAGCGTGCAACGTTCTATCATCGTTATTTTTATTTTTTTACATAGCCCTGAAATTTAGAACACAGCTAGCGCCGCAGTAGAGGTTTTGAGAAATACACCCCCTTTAATGTGTTGTGCTGTGGGCGGCTGATATTTGAGCAGTGGTTATAGGGCCTGCGAGGTTGTTGGATCGAAGCCGCAAACGGGTTATCGGAGAACATGCCCCCCCCCTCCGATGTCGAGACTAGATGAAATATAAATGCGGTGTTCCGCTGATGTCAACAAGGTAGGTTGGCAAGGGAGAAGCAAAACGAATGATTCCCCGTCGAAGTTCTTGCAAATGAAGTTACACTCCCACTTAAAGATAACACCTACAGGGCTTTGAGTCCCATCAGTATCCGTCTGTTAAGTGGAGCCACAACTATGTGTGTGTGTGTGTGTGTGTGTGTGTGTGTGTGTGTGTGTGTGTGTGTGTGTGTCTGTTCAGTGCAGCCACAACTCTATTCTTCATCATCTCGACGGTGCTGTCATCACACAAGAAAATGAGACAAAGAAATGAAAAAACAATAAAAAAAATGAAAGAAATACAAGGAAATGAGAGTAAGAGTGCAATTAAGATGAATCTACCACCACCCCTTCAGACACACACAAACACACACACACACACACACACACACACACACACACACACACACAAACACACACACACACACACACACAAACACACATACACATCATATAAACAGTGAACAGGAGACAGCTGAGAAGTTAAGAACAGCTCTAATGGTGTCTGTGTGTGTGTGTGTGTGTGTGTGTGTGTGTGATGTGTAGGATGTGTCTATAATTTGTCTTGATTAGTGTGAGGGTTCCAAGCGGGAAGGTTGATCTCTTGTATGTGTCTTTATTCATTTTTCATCCATTCAATTTCTCCAACCTGCCACACATGTAGACACGCACGCACACACACACACACACACACACACACTTACAGATTATTTCCTATTCAAGTGACATAAAATAAAAAACAGCCTTTGGCAAAATTCTCATCAACCTCTTAACCCCCCCCCCCACACACACACACACACAAGGACAAATCATGGATTTCTCTCTTCTCTAGGAAATGTGTGTAATATCATGCTAGTCACAAATGCTTTACATCGGTCCAGCTTTAATTTCCACTGTCATTTTCTCTCTTTTTAACATCTCCACACACACGCACAGAGAGAGAAAGAGAGATACTTGTCCTATACACAATTACTTTGCCAGTGATATCTGATGCCACGGGCTTGGCTTGCAAATTGCGTACCAGAGCCTCTATATCAGTAGGCCTCTCAACCAGCCTCTCCTATACAGACACATATAAGAGATGGAGGAGAGAGAGAGAGAAGAAGAACAAGAGAATGTGGAGGAAAAAAGAGTGGAAGAAGGGAGACAGATTAGAGAGAAAGAAAGAGAGGGAAGAGGGAGAGAGACTCACATGGATGGTTAGATAGAGAGATAGAGGGAAGAGGGAGAGAGAGACAGACCAACAGAGGGCTAGATGGAGGGAGGGAGAGAGATGAGGAGAGGAGAGGGGGTATCACTCTGGGAGAGATTGTGGCTCTACTGAAGCAGAATCACACTGATAGCACTAGTGCAATGAGGTTTGTGTGTGTGTGTGTGTGTGTGTGTGTGTGTGTGTGAGAGAGAGAGAGAGAGTGTGTGTGGTGGAGGGGGTGCTCGTTAAAACACCATGCCTTCCATAACGTTCTGGAGGAGAAAAGGCAGAAGATGCTTTTGCATGGAAACGCTCATAGTACACATAGCTATACAACACAAGAAACATAGATAGCCACAGACATTCTCTCCATAAAGACAGTGAACAACAAACAATGACAAATCAGTACTACACACACAGACTCTTTCAACAACAACAACAATAACAACAATAATGGTTATCTCATCAGTGGGGAGTTATGAGTGTAATTGGTCTGTGTGTGTGTATGTGTGTGTGTGTGTTTCTGTGTGTGTTTCTATGGATAATGTGTATGTCTCTCTGTCTGGTTTCATTATGTTTTCGTTCTTGCATCATCACTCCCTCACACCCCCTGTGATAATTTCATCTCTGTGTAGAGCACAGGGAGTAGTTACTCGTGTATTCGAGTTTCTAAGTTGCCAATAAACTCTGCCACGTATGACAATGATTAGAGAAATGAAAAATTGATCGCTAGACCAATGTGGAAGGGTGAAGGAGATGTGTGGAGAAACAAAATGACTCGGGAAGAGTGTTAGAGTACAACGTATGAAAATCTGGATTGATTCTGGCCTCTGGAACGACAAGTTTTTCTGACAAATAAAAGAAATGGCTTGAGTGAGGTGCAGTGGAAAAAGAGTTTGATTGGCAGCAAGAGAAAGAGTGAGAGGAGGATAGTGATTAAACTAGATGTACTTCATGCATAATTAGGGCTGTCAAACGATTATTTTTTTCTTTTTTCCAATCATGACTAGTCGCTGAATTTCTATAGTTAATCGTGATTATTTTATAACATGGTTAAAATTCGGTAACACTCCATAATAAAGTGCCATAATAAATAGCAAAATAGTAATTACCTAACCCTTTGTTAATATTTGTTAATTGTTACTAACATATCTATTTGGCACAAGTTAATAGTTTTTAATTTAATTATTTATTTTAATTAAATATTAGTTGTTTGCATAAAATCTGTATGTTAATGTTTTAGCAAATCTATTAACTAATATTGTATTAATATGTGTTAATAGTTAACTAAATGTCTTTTTGGCACTAATTAACAGTTATTTCTTGCATCATTTAAATGTTAAATGTTTATTTGCAAACTATATGTTAATAGAAGAGTTAATGACTTATTATTATTTAACTAATTGTTATTAAACTGTGCTTCTGCCTATCCCAATATGAACCGCTCTCCCATAGGAACCTTACAATAGATAGATAGATAGATACTTTATTGATCCCCAAGGGGAAATTCAAGAAAAAAACACAGAGCTACCTTGACATGCTGCCACTGTTGTCGGCGCTGGAACCACTTGCAATAAAGTTGGTTAAGCTTAATTAATATATTAGTAGTATATAGCTATCAGTGTGGAGCCCCTTATAATAAAGTTGGTTAAGCTTAATTAATATATTAGTAATATTTAACTAGTCAGACGGTGAAGGGACTGAGACCAAAACTGGCTTATCACATTTATTCCTTTAGGAAAAGTTAAAACAAAACAACAAGTAGTTGAATGGGCTATATTACATGCATCATTCCTATACCATCACTGTCAGCCCTACTAGCAAGGGAGACATGCGACATGGAATGTTCAGGTGCACAGAACGACAGTTTATTAATATTTTGAAACTCACTAAACACTCACAGACGTAGACCATACGGAGGTAATGCATAAACATAATGCTAAACTAAGTGTACATTCATCTCCTGCTAGACTGAATTGCACTTTCCATGCACACTAAGCTAAAATACACTGAATGCATTGAAAGATACAGCTAGTCACGTTAGACTCGTTAGTTTACAGCTAGTCACGTTAGTGTATGAACTCGTGGTCATAATGAAAACATTAATAAACGTTCTCTAAGTTGCTAGAATTGCACCCAAATCTTAACAATACATGTAAAGTAACATAATACAGGTGGTATATCAAAGTTTTCAACTTAAACAACATTTTACAGTTACAAAATTAAAACAAAGTGGGGAGAGCTTTATACAGTCAACCTACACAATGCAAAGCATACCGCTTCTGATCGGCTATGGCAACAATACAAGGACAAAACGCAGCAGAGCTGCATTATAGCGTTTCTCCAAAGGGGGCTCCAAAACACCAATCTCAATAAAGCTGCTTAATTACGGCGAAAATCACATACAAACACTAAACTACATTTCTAACTCTGTTACACCCCCTCCCCTGAATTTCAACAAATTCAAGCAGCAACCAAGTAGTACTTCCAAAGGCAAAGAGTACACTACTTTCAAACACTAGACAGAGAGTCACCAATTACAGGACAGCCAACCACAGAGGTATCCAAGGATGAAGTGGAAGAAGATGAGCGCAAACTCTCACACAACCAACCACTGGCAATAGGGTGCCTTATACACCCCACAAGACCATAAAGCCATAAACCATAAATTCCATAAATTATCCACAAAGCTAATCAGAAAAGCTAGATAAATAATAATATGTCTAACTTTTATATTAGCATATAGTTTGTAAATAAACATTTAACATTTAAATGATGTAAGACATAACTGTTAATTAGTGCCAAAAATATATTTAGTTAACTATTAACATATATTAATACAATATTAGTTAATAGATTTGTTAAAACATTAACATACAGATTTTATGCAAACAACTAATATTTAATTAATGATGAAAAAACTATTAACTTGTGCCAAATAGATATTTTAGTAACAATTACCAAATATTAACAAAGGGTTAGGTAATTACTAGTTTGCTATTTATTATGGCACCTTATTTTGGAGTGTTACCTAAAATTATATTATTCTAAGGAACCTTTCATATTAAGAAATATGCACAAGTGCATATACAAAATGTAGCCTAAAGCACAGCACACTCTTAGAAAAAAGGGTTCTTGTGGGTGCTAAATAGAACCATTGGGGTTCTTTGCCAAGGAAATAGAACCTTTTGCCTGAAAAGGGTGCTATTTCTTACTCGCGAGGATTATTTGAACTTAAACGACCGTTTATGGAACCCTTTCCCGGAGACGCTCACTCTGCTGCAGTGGATTTAACGGTAAGTGGCACAAAGTTTTTTCTGCTTTTCCCCTATTCATAATCATTGCCCGTGTGGCCTGCAAATCGAAACATTAAGTGATACTTTTTTAAGCAAAAGCAAGAAGCATTCCCCGTAAACGTTGGTGGGCGATAACACATGACGGTCAGCTGTCAGAAGTAGTAAATTGTAACGTTAGAGGTTCGTTGAATGTTAGCAGCAGCTAGCTATCATAGACATTGATTCACCCTAACGTTACTGGATCCATCATTAAGATAAGTTTTGTACTTTCTTGTCAGCCTGGCAATAAAATCAACTATCGATTATATGATTTCGAGCTTGTGTAGAACGACACTAGCTACTGTTCAATATCCTCCCTCTCCCCTATTGAGTTAAAGCTATCTACAGCTAGCCTGCTAGCGCTAGCTGTCGCTAGTTAGTGAACATAGCATTAGAAGCAAAGCAGAGTAATCAGCTACTAACGTCAGCTAACATACGATGCAAATGATTTGGCAATAACTAATACTTCATTAGCAGACTGTTTAGTTCAATTACAGGGAACCCAGCCAACAAGTTAGGATAGCTAACAGTAGCCAATAGTGCTATAACAGACTTCTGAAACACATACAGATCAGTTGAACCTCGTTCTTGTATCATGCTGGGCTCATTGCAAATTACAATGTATTTAGTACATCTGTATAGCTAACGCTACGGCTCTGGTGTCTGTAAGACAATACAGGCATCTAAAAGAGGATGGAACTCACTACAATATGTACTTAATGTCTATGTCTTATTTTTCATTTTAGATGAAGATGTCTGTCAATGATGAAGATGTCTGAAACACAATCTTGTTTTTGAGAGGTGGAAAAGTTACGCAAATCATCGTTGGTTCAGTGAGTATACTTCATTAATTCAATAATTTTTTTCATGAAGGTTTTTAGGACCACATGTTGTTTTTTTCTACCTATAGACTTTTGTTATTTTTTTCCTGCCTATTGTTTAATAACGCTCAGCATCTCCTCTGCTACTAAAACCATAAGTAGGACAATTCTAATTCCAATGATTGTTCTTTCAGGTACCCAAACCATAAAAAATACACTGATGTCCTGTGGTGTCTGATCACTAGATATCCATTTCTTAATGACCACAGCTAATCTGGTTATGTATGTTATTTTTTAACGTTTTGTTATGGAAAACATTATTCCTCAATTGAATTCCTATACTACTCTGACTCTGTCTGAGTCTCATAATTCATGTCTTTACTCAAAGGAGACCCTGCTGGAGTGTATTAAGAATAAGTTCAAAAAGGAAAGGTCTCCTTTGATAAACTTGACGACGGTGCAGGAGATTAAGAGAAAGTTTGGTGTCAGAAGACAAAGAATTGTGGCCATGTGCCTCTGGAGGACCCACCTGGACATCAGGTGCCATTTTTACATTCTTGCTTGTCTTTAGCCCGTTTGTTTTCTTGTCTGCATGTCTATATGCTAGCTAGTCACAGTAGCCACTGTTTGTCAGTACAGATATCTTAATATTACACATTTCTCTTTGCTAATTTCAGAGAGCAAAAAAGTACAGAGTGGGGGTCCAGATGTCTTCTGATTACGAGCCAACACAAGAGGTTTGTAATATGTTTGTGAATGAAATGTTGAATCATACAGCAGTTAGGTCCGGCTACATTATTTATTTATTTCTGATTGAATGAAAGACTATCTGGCTTGAGAAAATTTATATTATCATTGCTCACATACGTTTTGCATTCTCTGAATGTCTTTTTTTTTTTCAGATTATGTTGGACCTTGAAGCAGTTGGGGAGGACTACCACAGCTTTCAAGAGCATATAAACGCCATAAACAATTAGTTGTGCCGTCGTCAGCCAGATATTAGTCATATAATGGACAGGATGAGGCAAACTGTCTATAAGAGGGTAGAGCAAATGGGAAAACCAACTGAGGAGGTGATGGAGATGTTCCAATTTCTTTGGGTGCCAGAGCTGGTGAGTAGCAAAGTCTTATAGTAGTATTACTAAAATGTGAGTTCAGTGCTGTTCAGTAGTAAGTTCTATAACCATTTATTGGTAACTACAATTTCCTCTGTTTTGTTTTGTTTGTTTATTTGTAGATGCATCATGAAATGAAGTTGCGGTTTGGACTGGACTTAAAGCTAAGCCTGCATAACACCCTCGGTATATTTACCCCTAACGTCATCAGAGTGGCTGACAGTGGGAGTCAGAGGGAGAGCCTGTCAAGCCTACGAGATACTAACACAGATGGTAAGTCAGCAGCTTCTTCTTTTCCCTTGCACCCTTCAATTATTTAATAATAATAAGATCATTAAAATATGTTTTAATGAAATCATTCTTTGTTTCTTTTGACATTTCAGACCTTCAAAAAAGTGCTGCTGTCCTAATTTTGCCTGCCCTTTTTAAGGAGGATGCCAAGTTTCTGTATTGTTTAGACGAGGTATTTGATGTTTTTAACATTACAATTAACATTGCTTTATGTTGTCAATCATAGACTCTTACAGGAGATCCCTTGTACATTTATCATTTGCATAGGAACCACTGAGCGTGTTTCCAACCATCATCTTCCAGGGTGGTGATACTCCCCTCCTTGCCAGGAGAGCGTCCATAAAGATGGATGGCATCACAATAGCAAGTGGAGAGATGGATGTGCCACATGCCCTCCAATGCGAATTTGTCATTGGCCCCTCCCCTGACATTGATGCCTCCTTAGGCCTTATCTGTATTTTTTGTTTATATTTTCTTTTTGATGTTCAGTACCCAAAAGAGGCCCACCACACATTACTATTCTTTGACAGACGCCTTAACCTGTCTATGTCTAAGCCCTCCACTCCAGTGTTGCGTGTGGAAAAAATGTTATCATAAAGTGTGTTTTATAATCATTTGAAATGTATTAATTTGTAAAAATGTAACTATTGCTGTTTTGAGTGTATTTATGACACATTTTTTATGCAAGTAACAGAAGATATGTTTAAGCAATGAATATGTAAATTAATGTAAATATGTATCTATTGTTGTTTTGAGTGTCTTATGACACACGTTTTTTTGCGAGTAATATAAAAGATATGCTAAAGCAATGAATATGTAAATTAATGTAGAAATACTGAATACAGTATTTGAATGATAATTGACTGATGTCAATTTTTGATTGTTGTCTATTTGTATTTAACATTTCGTACACATTATACGCTACTTCTCATTAATTAGCACAATGAATGAATATGAATAATAATGAATTAATAAAAGTAATACTACTACTAATAATAATAGTAATAATAATAAGTAGTAGTAGGCCTAGTAGTAATAAAACACACCTGGTAGTTATGGTTCCATTTAGAACCATTAGAATGTAAAATAATGGCACCCCTGATGGTTCATCATATAGAACCTTTTTAAAAGGTTCCATTTGGAACCATTTAGGGTGCCTTATTTGTATCAAAGGATGGAACCTTTTTAGGTTCCATTTGGAACCTTTTTTTCTTAGAGTGCACATTTCAATGAAGTGCATAACAAACATAAATAGCTTAGTCTATATCTCCATTAACTATGTTCAGTTCACATGTAATAGTCTAGGAGTGTAAACAATGTTTAGTTTGTAGATTAGGTTAGCTTAAATTTGAAGTGCGTTGGTGATAGTTTAATTTCATGTCGACTGAGCCGACATCGGCGCCAAGTGCACTGTCACTTGCCACACACATCAGCGCCTAGGTTATGGAGCAGCATCGACACAATAGAATATTGTGTCTAATGAATCTAATGTGCACCATACTCGTGTCGGTGGCGATGTGACCTACGTAGCCCTTTAAGTGCCGTTAAGCCGACTAGACCGGGAGTTCAGAACTGTGTTGGTGTTTATTATCTCCATGACTACAGGAGGAGGACTAGGGAGAAGCCTAAGCTACTAGGAAGTGTCTGTGGCAGTTTGAGGCGCAGTCTGTGGCAGTTTGGGTCCCGTACTTCTGCAATTCCTTATAAACTACAAATTTTACTTGCTTGGTTGTTCAATTATTGCTGAAACTCACATTTTTGTTTATACATTTCATATATTCATGTATACCTCACTAAGACAAGTCTGCAAAAACTAAGTGTATGTGTGTCTGAAAAAACATTGTGTATTGTCAGTTGCCTGTGTGCCTCTTTCTCTCTCTCTCTCTCTTTCTCTCTCTCTCTCTCTCTCTCTCTCTCTGTGTGTGTGTGTATCTGTATAAACTCTCCTTATCTCTCTTTCCCTCTCCTTGTCTCTCCTCTTTCTCTATCTCTCATCCCTCTTTCTACCTCTCCTCCCTTTCTCTACCTCTCCTCTCTACCTCTCTGTTCTCTCTACCTCTCCTCTATCTCTCCTCTCTCTCTACCTCTCTGCTCTACCTCTCTCTCTCTCTCTCTCTCTTCTCCCTCTCTCTACCTCTCCACTCTCTCTACCTCTCCTCTCTATCTCTCCTCCCTATCTAACTCTCCTCTCTCTCTCTCTCTCTCTCTCTCTCTCCTCCCTCTCGCTATCTCTCCTCTCTCTCTCTACCTCTCTCTCTCTCCACCTCTCTTTACCTCTCTTCTCTCTATCTCTTTTTTCACACTCCCTCTGTATCTCTTTCCTGTCTCCTGTGAGGGCTACGACCTAAGTGGGCTAACAATGTTTAAATGCTTTCTGTCAGATGTTAGTGTTGTTAATCATTAGTCTTGTCACTATTTCCCAGAGTATCATACAACAGCAGTGAATTACGTGTGTGTGTTTGTGTGTGTGTGTGTGTGTGTGTGTGTGTGTGTGTGTGTGGTGTAAGAGAGAGGGAGAGAGGTAGTTCTCCACTAGAGTGTGTTGATTAAGCATAAGAGCAGACACAATTCCCTGGTAAGTGCAACGGTAATTAACACACAATAAGAAGCACAAACGATAAGTGAGGAATACTAATGTATCGCCATAGATATATTGACAATGCATGCATACATTGTTTGCATGTATATGTATATGTGTGTGTGTGTGTGTGTGAATAAATAAATAATTTATAATATATTACATGCAATTATATTTATTGCATTATTGTGTTATCAATACCATGTTGAGGGGGACATCTTATGACATCTTAATATAAAATGTGCTCAGTCAAGGTCACAAGTTATGAAGGGCGAAACCACAAATTAAAGCACTGAGGCCCAGCCTATTGACCCACCTGCAATCAAAAAGCCGAGGCCTAGTGGACCTTGGTATGTACAGCCCCATACACATCTATTGGCACCCCTAAAGAGTTATCTATGTATGTGGCGTTGTGTCAATTATAAAGGCCTATACAAATGTCCTGTCCTGTTTTGCCCATTCATATTCTCTCAATGCTCACACTCATACAGAACTCACAATGAAAACAATGAGGACTATTAAAAAACATCCAACCTTGAAGGGAAGCAGATTAATGATGTGGAGGGAACTGTATCATTATCAGCATCATAGTTGGCCCCACAAGGCTTCCTTTTTAACATTCCATATGTTATCTTAATGCAGAGGAAGTAGATTGGGGCCCAAATAGAACGTTCAAGCATTGTTTTTGTTTTTATTGTTGAAAGGGTCTATAGGCTCTTCATCATATGAGTTATCATACAAGCATGATACATGATACAGGAAGTGGGATTCCAATAGATTTTACAGGCCTTTTCAATAGAAGTGTACAATCCAACACACTAAGGACCAGACTGAAGGCCCCCAAAGATATTTGCGTGTGAATACACACACACACACACACACACCTCATATGCTCCTTGTCTCCTTTTTGTGTTATGCTGTGCATGCTTTCCTAAGTCTACTTTGAACCCTACAGGCTCTGGAGCTGCGTTTAAAACCTGAAGGTACTGTGTCTTGTGTATCTGTATGTTCTCTCCCTCCTCTCTGAGTGAAGTGAGAAAACACTGGTCTATTTCTACCTCCACCCCTGCCTCTCCTCTTCCTTGACAGACAGCACTTTTCTATGGCTCCTTGAATGCTGTGATCACCCGGCTGGTGTCTTAGTAAGAGACACATCTGCCTCCACACTTCTCAGTTCTGATAGACTGAACAGAGGTTACTCTTTCACCAGACTACAAGAGTATATATCTCTTTCCTTATCCCTCTCTCTCTCCCTCCTCTCTCTCTCTCTCTCTCTCTCTCTCTTTCTCTCTTTCATCAGAGTTTATTTTCTCTCTTCAGGGTCAGATTGGAGTTTATGTCGACCTGTCTCACAATCTTGTTGGCTTGTTTGACTGTTCTACAGTGGGCTTGTTTCAAAAGTTCCAGTCATCTGTAATTGATGGTTGGGAGATTATACTTTGAGTTTGTTGAGAGGGTTAGCATGCTCCATATTACAGTAAATATACACACACATAAACACACACACACACACACACACACACACACACACACACACACACACACACACACATACACACACACACTGTATCACTCACTGTCTAACAGTCATTATAAATCACTTGTCTCTTAAGTTTCCAGCTCTGTTCTCTGTTCCTCCTCTCACATTTCACTTTTTATTACCAGTGAAGACATTAAGAACAATTTCTTATTTGCAGTGACAGCTTGGCAAATGCCCATCGGATGCGTATGGATGTGGAGAGAGAGAGAGATGAGACACAAGAAGGAAAACAAAAACAACAGAATGACTAATTCATCAAAGAGAAGTCAAGTCATTACACAGGCATCATTACAAGTGCCCATAATAGGCCATTGACAGCAGTGTTACAGATACAAGAGTTCCATTTGTATTGTGCTTTTATTTTGTTCTGTCTCTTTCCATCTCATTTCTATCTCCTATCTCATATCCATCTCATATCTCATTTCTACTGTATCTAATACCTCATATCTCATTTCTACCTCATATCTCATTTCTATTTCATATCTTTGACTTCTCATTTCCACCTCTTATCTCATTTCTATCTAATATCTAATATGTCATATCTCATTTTTATCTAATATTTTATATCTCATCTCTACCTCATATCTCATATCTCATATCTCATTTAATTTCCATCTCATTATCTCATATCTCATTTCTATCTCTTTCTCTCACCTCTGTACATCTTTCTTTCACATGCTTTCTCTCTCCATCCTCTCATGCCCCCTCCCCTCTTTCTCTCTCTCTCTCTCTCCCTCTCTCTTCTCTTCCTCTCTCTCTTTATTCCTAATCCTCTATCCCCCCCCCCACTCTCTCCCTCTCTGCTCTGAGGTCTGGCTGGCTGTAGAGGGCCTGACCTGGTAAGAGCTCTCTGAGTGGGTGGTGGTGGCGGTGGAGGTGAGAGCCAGACAGGGGGGCGACCGTAAGAGCTTTGCCCAGCGAGGGGCAGCCCCCGCTGGGCACAGAGTGGCCACAGGGGTCCCAGAACACCGCGACAGTGGGAAATCAGTGGACCTGCTGGGTTAATGTCAGTGTGTGTGTGTGTGTGTGTG